>NC_056734.1:322620943-322683443 GCF_019279795.1 Protopterus annectens | reverse complement strand
TTTTTAACCAAATAAAGCATCAAACTGCTCCTCTTCTGGTCAAACTACAATCAGTTTGATTTGATGTCCCCTTTAGAGGTTAAGGGGCGAATCTTGCATTCATATTAGCTACTAATTATAACATCTTTCCCAGAACAGGAACCATAGTTTATACTGTCTATTTTACTTCTAGAAAGAACTTCAAAAAAGTCTACTGAATTAAGATGCTTTGCTTTCCAGCAGCAAGAATCACCTTTGCCATGAAATAACCTTGGCATATAGATCTTTTCATTAAATATCTACAGCAAAACCTAAAGCACTCTAAGTGCTTGCCACCTTGGTACCATCACCCCAAAAATGTATATGATAAAAGCCAGTTCTACTGGCATAGACAGATAAAACCTTATTTATGACCAAGCTGACCTGAGTCTGATTACTGGCTTTGGTGCCTGTTGGAGCTAGGGTGGAGATGCTAGGAATGCCTGTAGTATGTTGGAGGGGTGATTTGGGACAAGAAGTGCAATGCTATTCCATAGAAGAGGTGCAGTAGCACAAACATGATCCTAGGCTCTGCAAGACCCTGACCAAGCAGTTTAGTAGTAGCCTTAAGCTTGAGTGGGAGGATATAAGCACCTGAACAGAGGAGACATAGTGCATCTGTGGTGAGGGATACCCCCTACCTACAGGGATGTTTTTTTTCCTACTAACAGAATCCCATATGGCTGGATGATAGCTTCTGTGACCAGTTTACTCTAAAAGGGGAAGGAATGGACTAAATCAGAAACAAGAGACCTGATAGTTTGCAGCGAGGGGGCAGAAAATCATATTGAAAAAATATTTATATAGTGGGAAAAGCTATTCTTTTGATACACAGCAGTGAATGATTTGCTTAGCAGAGGTCATGCAAATCTTACAACCAGCTAGGATTTCAAAGGACCTTATACCGTGGTGTATGATGCATGATTAAATCATACAAGATTGTCAGGGGATCCTAGAAGACTGACAGATATAATTGTTACCTGTTGTCTGACCCTAAACTATAAACTTCCACTAGTGCACAAGTGCAAATATTTCTAGCTAGAGTTATAGATATACCACACCAAAATATTCATCCCCACTGTACCTCATGAACCAAATCATGTTATGTGGAATTCTGTTAAAGTTCTTTTCTTATACTTTCTCATAAATCTAAGCAGCATCCCTGCCCCCTCCACAACAACTGCTCCCTGCCTGTTGATACAAGCTCTCTCTACTCTCCATATACCAAAAGTAACTAGTGGAAAACTAGAAAATTAATTTTCGCTTTCAGTTCTTCTAATTCTTGTCATGCATAGTTGGTCTTCTGTAATCAGTTCACTTTCCCAAATGAACATTGTCGTCTACCTTTGCTTAGGTAAGTTGTGACTGTGAAACTTAAAATTGTTTGTCAGTCTAGCACAATTATCAAACTTTTCATAAAAACTCAGTATTAATGAGATGTCCAGAAACACTTTTATAGTAGAAAGCATCTTCGACGTGAAAAACATTGTATGTAAATCCTGGTATCCCCTCCCCAAAACACTTAAGTTTATTATACTGTTTTATTACAAATCAATTAAGAAAACAAGAAATCAAACAGTTATTAAAAATGAAAACAATTACATTGAAGAAATGCAATGAAATAAATCTATGTCTAAACAGTACATCATAAACAGAAAAATATAACACAAACAATTCAGAAGACAACATTAAATGCCAGATAGAGCCAATAACACTAGTTTGAATTAAACACAAATAGCAAATTACCTAACAGTCATTCAAACAAATAAGCAAAAGCTGGGGGGTGAAAATATTCAAAGTACCACATTCATTAGTATTTAAAAACTTTAATGCCCACAGATGTTGATGTAAACATTCAGAATTGTTCTATGATTCTATTAAGTAAAAATAAAGAAGATTAAAACATTCACTGTATTTTTCTTTTAATGATTCCCAAAATCCATTTGAAGGTAAAGTTAATCAAACTTTACCAAACATTTGTTACTAAAACAGATGTAAGCTAAATAAAAGTAATCTGAAATCACCCCAAAATATGTCAATATATCCAAATAATAATTAAAATTCTAAAAGTCAAAAGAAATTATTCAAAGGTCAAACTTCAAGTCATCAGTAGGACCAGTATAATAACTGCAAACGAATGTGCTGAAACTTCCATCCAGTATTTTTCCTCTGTTTATTTGCTAAGTTTTTCTGCATAGCCACCTATTTTGAGCATTTTCTGGCTTGTTAAACTTGATTTCTGCATTAGTAACTGTATTTAGAGCACAATCTAGAGCTGTTTACTGAATTTCCTGTTTGCACTTATTTTTAAAATCGTTTTTTTTTTCAAAACTTGCATTTTATCTGTCTTTGGCCTAGCACTCTTGTGTGGGGTCATTTACTGCACTGTTATAACTTGTTGATACTTGTGAACCTCTGCTATCTCTGAAAAAACAAAAACAAAAAAAAAATATTGCTTTTTTCCCACTTTTCTGAGATTTAAAAAAGTTCAGTTACAGGCTTGCTGTTCTTGAACTGTTTGTAAGTTTCTTGGAGGCCATTTTTTGCTTGGGCTAAAGGGAAGTCTCTTTGTTGATCAGTGGCAGTGAAAAACATTGAGCAGCCTGCCTGCCCCTGTGGGAGTGGTTATTGACTTGAAACTGTAATTTTATTGGCCATTTTGGGTCAATTCCTAACTCCTTCATCTTCCTCTCTTAAAACCTGGTTGCCTCGTGGTTTTGGCATCTTTTCAGGCTTGTTGGCTGTTGGTGAAGCATCCACCAAGAGGAGAAAATGCTGAGAGAAGAAAGGAGCCACTTTTGAGATTTTAAGTATTTTTCCTCTGTTTATTTGCTAAGTTTTTCTGCATAGCCACCTATTTCGAGCATTTTCTGGCTTGTTAAACTTGATTTCTGCATTAGTAACTGAATTTAGAGCACAACCTAGAGCTGTTTACTGAATTTCCTGTTTGCACTTATTTTTAAAATCTTTTTTTTCTCAAAACTTGCATTTTATCTGTCTTTGGCCTAGCACTCTTGTGTGGGGTCATTTACTGCACTGTTATAACTTGTTGATACTTGCGAACCTCTGCTATCTCTGAAAAAAGAAAAAAAAACAAAAAAAAATCTTGCTTTTTTCCCACTTTTCTGAGATTTAAAAAAGTTCATTTACAGGCTTGCTGTTCTTGAACTGTTTGTAAGTTTCTTGGAGGCCATTTTTTTGCTTGGGCTAAAGGGAAGTCTCTCTGTTGATCAGTGGTAGTGAAAAACATTGAGCAGCCTGCCTGCCCCTGTGGGAGTGGTTACTGATTTGAAACTGTAGTTTTATTGTCCATTTTGGGTCAATTCTTAACTCCTTCATCTTCCTCTCTTAAAACCCTCTTTTGTGCGTGTTTGCGCGTTTTTGTGCATAGCGCAACAGTGGGCAGCACCGCCTAATTGGGTTTAAACTATTCCTGGCTCCACAGTCTGCTCTTCACTTTTTCCCTTAGAACTGCTCTATCGCTCAATTTAAACACCATATTCTCATTCTAAGGCCCTTCACTGGTCCAATTAAGTAATCCTACAAGTTAGCACTATTAAACCATAAGCACTACTTACTCTTATACTCTCTACGATTACCCTGTCCTCTATTGGTCCATCTTAAATTCAGTTTCCCTATATTACTCTAGCATGTCCAAAGGTCAGTCAATGGTTTCCTCTCCAGTCCAGCTGGTGAATCTGGGAATTTTGAGGCAATGTTACAACTGTCTCATGTACATGAACAACCCTCTCCTCCTCCAAACAGGTTCAAATATATGTGAGAGATGCAACTATTTAGCCAAACTGGAGGCTGAGCTCTCTCATCTCAAAACTGGTGTAACCAGTCAGGAGGAGAAGGTAACCTCACACAACACAATTCCTGTATCACATAGTCCCACCACATCAGCGAACCAAACACATAAATACACATAAACATACTCGGAGGCTCTAAATAAAAATCTACCTAAGCAACAGAGACCTCCAAAGCAGATATCCAAGCAAATGCTACCTCAAAACAAAACACGCACAACACATAGCACACAAAGTCAATGTGCCAAGCAGCCACAGCCCTTAAGGCTGAATAACACACCTGATACTCTTGTAATAGGTGACTCTATTGTCAGACACACTGACGTCCTGCTCACCAGGCTGAATAAAGAGAAGGTCACAGTGAGCTGCTTGTCTGGTGCTAGGATCCGCCACATAACGCAAGCACTCAGGTCACTCCAAAGCAAATACAAATATGACTCAGATATTGTACATGCTGGTGTGAATGACCTGAGATGTACCTCCCTGGACTACATGAAAAGAGACATAGAGGAGCTCTCTGATCATGTAGCCCAGGCTGGTATGACCCTGACCTTGAGCAGCATCTTACCCTCACCTAGAATGATGCCACAGTACAAAGACAAAATGATCGATTTTAACAATTGGCTAAAATATTGGTGTCATTCAAAGGGGATCCAGTGTCTGTCAGCCTGGGATGACATGCTCGACAAGCCACGTTGCTTCACTAGGGACGGCTTGCACCTGTCACCACTGGGCTTTCAGATATTGGCAAAGGCTCTTGCCAACTCCATAGTGCCTTTTTTAGGCAAGGCTCAAAAGTCAAACCCACCCCCATAGACAGCACAAGGAACAAGATACTAAGGGAAATGCTGCTTAATGCCAGAAGTCTTAACCTCAAGATGCATGCACTCGAAGCTCTCCTCAGTATGGAGAACATCGATATCTGTGCAGTGACAGAAACCTGGTTCAAGGCTCCAGAGAGCACCCCAGCACTACCAGGCTATACCTCATATCATGCTTTTCGTCCCCAAAACCCGGACCAAACCACAAAAGGAGGGGGAGTTTCCATATTTATCAAGGATATCCACACCTCCAGGTTAGTGGCATTGCACAAAGTATCAGAGACCATCCAAGTGCAACTAACAGTGGGCAAGACTGCTTTTCAGTTTATAGCATCCTACAGACCACCCTCTCAAAGTCAGGAATCCCACTCGGCTTTCCTGAAAACATTGGAGAACATGAAGATCTCTCCGAACACCATTATATTGGGTGACTTCAACTACCCAAACATTGACTGGGAACACTACTCAAGCCCCAGCACCTTAGCCCAAAGGTTCCTGGAAATTATAGACTCAAATGCTATGGAACAACTAGTCACCACTCCCACAAGAGGGGACAACATACTAGACCTGATCATTACCAACACGGGGACTCTATGCTCTACACCAGAAGTATATCCTTCATTGGTAAGATCCGACCATAAATTAATTTCACTGGATGTCCACATCCCGACCCCACCCCCAGCCCAGAAAACCACAGTGAAAAACTTCTCAAAAGCAAACTTCTCACTTCTCAAAACCGAAGTGGAATCTTTCAAGGCCCCAGGGCCAGTGGAAACTATGGCCCAAACTGAAGAATCCTATATAAACGCATTCTACGAACATCTCCAGGAATGCATGGATCATGCTATCCCAAACAAAACCAAGACCAAATCATCCAAAGGCAGGCATCCAGTCTGGTGGACCCCTGCCATAAATAAACTGTACAACAGAAGGAGGAAGCTACTACATGATAGAGCAAAATCCCTAATAGGGAAGGCATCTCTGATCAGTACTAGCAAAAAATTATGATCCCTCATAAAATCCTCCAAGGCCAGCTTCGAGAGAAAAATTGCACAGGACACCAAAGACAATCATAAGGCTTTTTTCAGTTATGTTAGGAACCTGGGAAGCAACTCCCAGACTTGTTATGAGTTGAATCTAAAAGACAAAAAATACACTGAACCCACAGACATCGCCAATATCCTGGCAGACAGGTTCAGTGCAAACTTCTCCACCCCCCCCCAAAAGAGCAAGTATCTATCCTGGCAGAGGGATGCCTCCCAAACATCTCTGATGCTCAGGTGAAGGCTGCCCTCTCCAAAGCAAAAAACACTGCTTCCATGGGACCAGATGGCATCCCAGGTTGTGTCCTACATGAACTCCAAGAGGAACTAATCCCTCAAATAAAACAGCTATACAATCTCAGCCTCACTACAGGATATGTACCCACAGAATGGCGTACAGCAACAGTGGTCCCACTCCACAAAGGTGGAGCCTCTACAGACCCTGGAAACTATCGCCCCATAAGCCTGACTAGCTTAGTCTGCAAGGCTATGGAGAGGATCATCATGGAGCTCATAAACAAAGACATTGGGGACCTACACACACTAGATCCTACCCAGTTCGGCTTTGTCAAGGGCAGATCCTGCCTTTTGAACCTGGTTGACTTCTTCAAAACAGTCACCAAAGCCATAGATGAAGGGAAGGTAGTCCACACAGCCTATCTGGACCTTGCAAAGGCATTTGACACAATACCCCACTCGGGCATCATAGATAAGCTATCCACCATAAATATAAACCCCTATGTCACAAGATGGGTCACAAACTGGCTCAAAGACAGAACCCACAGAGTGAGAGTTGCTGGAGCCATGTCAGACTCGAAACCGGTCACAAGTGGTGTCCCACAGGGTTCTGTCCTGGGACCACTCTTGTTCGGTATATACTTTTCCGAGGTACAGGCAAATGTGGGAGGACTATGGCTCAACAAGTTTGCAGACGACTGCAAACTGGGCGCCATAATCGACTCTCCAGCTGACACAAACATCCTTCAAAAAGGTCTCACAGAGACAGATAACTGGTGCCAGCACCATGGTCTAAAGCTAAATGCCAAAAAATGTATAGTCATACCCTTTGGCAAAACAATGTGCCCACAAATTACCACATAGGCGGAAACCCATTAAGTACAGAGAAAGTTATTAGGGACCTGGGGACCCAAGTTGATAGCAATCTCTCCTTTGAAAACCACATTGCCAAAGTGGTTAGAAAGACCTTCTACATAGCCCACCTCATCATGAAGGGTTTCACATCTAGATCAAGAGAGGTAATTGTGCCCCTTTATTCATCCCTCATCAGGCCCATCATAGAATACAATGCCCCTTTTGGGATGTACCTTACCCGACACCTGCAGCAATTAGAGAGAACCCAAAAGTATCTCACCAAGAGGATCATGGGTCTCAAACAGGTGCCATATGCTGCTCGGTTAAAAAAACTCCAGCTCTACTCAGTTGCATACCACCTACTTCGAGGCGATCTATGCCTGACATACAAAGCTATGTCAAATCCAGAATTAATGGACATGCTCTACCTCAGTAAATCTAAATCCCTTAGAGCCACATGCTCGAGGGACTTGAACCTCAGCACAGAAATAAATAGAACTTGCTGGAGGGACAGGTTCATAACCCAGAGGCTCCCTTCTCTCTGGAATAGAATTCCAGTTCATGTGAGGCAGAGCACCTCACTGAATCTCTTCAAGAAGAATCTCGATAGGTGGATGGGGGATTGTAGGTTTGTCCCAGGGATTACTCCCATGTCACTATTAGACAGAGGCACAGTAAACTAAACCTTAAAAAGGGCACAGTATACTCAAATCAAGGGGTGGCGTAAGCCATACAGAATTGGGCTAGGCTTATAATTGCCCCAGGGCAGATAGCCTAGTATGAACCTATGAACCTATGAACCTATATTATAATTGCTGCATTAAAACCCACTCTGATTAAGCACCAAATTAAATATTTTCTAGTTGGAGCAGGACAAAGGTCTCTACAAATGGTTGATTATGAAGAATTATCCACAAATATTTTGAAATAAGTCAAACAACAAAGTGCAGCAGAGCTCATTTCATACTTCTCAACTGTTCATATTTTTGGAGAATGTCCATATTTTTGCATCATATGTTTGGTCTGTTCATCACAAAATTTGAGATTTGTATGGATTTTTGAGGCAAATCAGTGATAACTTAATTCATTAAATAATGACAGGCGTAGATTTTTTGTGCTACAAGGTTGACAACTATGTCTGGCATCCACCATCCACCAATTTATGAGTGGTGCTTCATCACTTCAGTTACCTAAGAACAGTCATAAACCCACTGAATTTCTTGCAGTTAAAAATCTATGAAAAGTAAAAATGTGTTGTTATTTTTTTCTCATCTTTGCCATGTGTCCAGCAAGCACTCGAGCACTGGATATCTTCAAAACTTCCAAATAGTGATGTAGATGTCAGCAGATGTCCACCTTATATATGTACCCTATAAGAAAAAAAAACATTTTTTCCCAGGAAATAGTTGCATAATTGCTCTACTACAGCCCCGCTATGGTTTTAGTGTGAGAATTTTATATCACAGTGAGATTTTGTGCAAACCAGCAGTGTACTTTTCAGAGCTTTCCCCCTAATTTACTGTGATGCAACTGTGGAGTTGATATATATAATTTTTGAAGGTGTCAAGCCCCCCCCCCCCTGAGCAGGAGTGCAGGGGGGCTTGCCTCCATGAAAAAAAATGAGTCTTTTTTAGTTTTAAGGTTCACCATTTTAGTATGTTATATACAATGAATGGTTAGCCAAAAAAACATGCTTCACATCTGAATACTTCCTTTCTTCATAAAATCTGGCATAGAATTCACATATAACAGATATCTATGTGGTTTCAAACATTTTCCAGCAAGAAATGAAACAAAATTTGCTAAGCAGTAATAACCAAAGTACCCATTTCATAACATTTCAACCACAAAAGACTATTCAAACTGCTGTCATTATAACCCAGTAATGTCTGCACCTATCTATTAAAGCCACGTTATTGGAAGTGAAAATTTCACTTGTCTGACTTGGATAAAAATGGCCACAATATTGTATTTTAACTTAGTTTATGCAAATACTCACTGCTTCTTGTCAGCCAAACTTATGACTGTTTAATGTGACTGCAATTGTTAAGACAGTCTTTTTATCATAGACTATACTCATACTCAGCAGCTGTAGCTACATTATACATTGTGTGAAGAACAGATGTCTGATTGTGGTGAAATAATAACAATAATGGCCAAAGCAACATATTTTAAGTATTCCAAGTTATTTCACAAACATATACACTAATCCTGAAAAATCATATTAATGACTTTTTAAAATGATCAAACAAAAGAAAAGTAAGCTACTTATGCCCAGTAGTTATATCTACTGTACTGATGGGCTACACCACAGACCTCTGATTGTGATAAAAATAATGACTACAGTATTCAGGTTTATTTCACATTAGCGCATCATAGCCACAGTAAAGTGCTCCAACTTGTTTCATGCAAATCAGATTAGTTATACAAAGGCAGAATAATAATCAAACAACAGCAGTCAGCCATTTTCATCTATAGACGGCTTCCTTTCTCAAAAATTATAGCTATGTCTGAGTATATAAAAACATTAAAATAAAATAAAAGTCACACTATAGTGCAGTTCAGCTCAGTTTTAAACAAACATACTCTACAAATCTGTTCTCTACCCATATATTGTTGTCTGCCAAGACTTAAAAGGAAGAGAGACTGACAGAAAAAAAACTTACCTCAAATAACCCCCACCACTGCTGCTGCTGCTGTGTTTGTATATCACCATTCCTTAACCAGTTAATAATGGCAGGCTTTTTCTCCTTGTTCTAAAAAAAAAAAAAAAAATCAGGTAGTCCAAATAGTGGGTATCTACCAGAGAGAGCCACAGTGGTGGCTGCTTTGAATTGGATTACCACATGATGTTTATTTCTGTATTTATTTATTATGAAAATATGTGTTGTTTCTTTATGTTTTAAATAAATACATGCATACATGTAAACATAAACAAATAGATAAATAAGTGGCTTGCATCATTCCCATTTAAAGAAGCATCATCTGGGTCACCTTCTCCTGCACTAGCCATGAGCTCTCGTGGAGCTCTGGGACCTGGGTGGCCACTCTAATCAGCTGTATTATAATATAGTACAGGCAGACTGGGGTGCTTTCATCATGCCTACTACATTGTTTCCCCTTCTTAGCTGACATGTCAGTTAAGCACAGATTATTCTGGTGAGCTATATCCTCCAGGTCTGGCAGTGATATCTCCAATTGCCTTATTCAGACCTGATTATTCAAGACAAAAGTGGGAGCCTGCCTTGCATTATTATGCAGGACAGTCAGGGCACTGAACTGCTAAGTTAGAGTTTATTCATTTTTTTTTTAACTTTTTGACTCAGTTCGACTTATATAACCATGTCATTTTATTCCATCTTTTACAAAATTTGGTCTAATGGTAGCAATGATGTCTAACTTAAGTTTGGGGAAACACAACTCCCTCCTTTAATCTACTTTGCTCAGATATATACTGAAAGGGTGCTGCCCCCCATTGGAACAGGTGATTCACTAATGTTTTATTGTTAGCCTTCTTTCTCTTACTTCTTTATATTATTGCCATTATCTAGAATACAGCTTTACGATAAACCTCAAAGAACTGATGAAAGAAAAAGGAGAAAAAAGGAACACGCTGGCTTGCTAAAATTAAGGATTTAACACTTTCCCAATGTGTATCCAACAATGGGTATCTTCCACTACCCTCCATAACTAGAAGGATTATTTTCTTGGTTGTCCTGGTTGTCAAACTGTGCATTATTCATTTTCAGTGGAGGATATAGAAGAAAACTCTAGTACATGGTACAGATTATTCTATGTCACAATTACATCTTCTCCAGTATGCTGAACAGATTAATCTTCATAAACTTACAACTAAGACATCATGTTAAAGTAGTTCAAATGCAAGAGTTTGAATACAATGCTAATTGCATCAAAAACAGCTGACATAAAGGCAACCAAAACAAATCAAATTCAAAAGCACCTGGTATAATAGTAACACATACATACATATGAATACACTGATGAAAAAGCAATAACACAGAATTTGGTGTTCCAAAATTAATTATGCTTTTTGCAAGATGTTGTTCTGAGTTTGCAATACATTCCTTACTAATCCCTGATTAGTATCAGCAAGAAACTACAATTCTTCATAAAATCATCCAAGGCTAGCTTCGAAAGAAAAATTGCCAATGACTCCAAAGATAACCACAAAGCGTTCTTTAGCTATGTCAAGAACCTAAGTGGAAACTCTCAGATCTGCTCTGAGTTAGTGCAGAATGGCACAAAATACACTGAACCGACTGATATTGCCAACATTCTGGCAGACAGGTTTAGTGAAAACTTCACCCTCCTCTCACCCCTAAAGGGCCCATAACCATACCAGAAGAATGTCATGCCCCAGCAATCACTGACACACAGGGTAAAACAGCCCTATCCAAAGCCAAAAATACAGCTTCAATGGGACCAGACTGTGTCCCAGGCTGTGTCTTATATGAGTTCCAAAATGAACTAACCCCTCACCTAAACACACTGTTCAAACTCAGCCTCTCTACAGGCTACGTACCCATAGAGTGGCGCACAGCAACCATTATCCCGCTCCACAAAGGTGGAGCCACAATGGACCACAGGAACTATCACCCTATAAGCCTGACTAGCCTGGTCTGCAATGCGATGGAGCACATCATCATGGAATTCATTAACAGAGACATTGGGAACCTTCAAACATTGGACCCTACCCAGTTTGGCTTTGTTAAGGGCAGATCATGCCTCCTAAACCTGATGGACTTCTTTGAGACAGTTATCAAGGCTTTAGACAAGGGAAAAGAGGTCCATACAGCCTACCTAGACCTTGGAAAGGCTTTCAACACCATTCCCCATTCTGGTATTATAGACAAGCTCACCAGCCTGAACATAAACCCCTACGTCACGAGATGGGTTGCCAGTTGGCTCACGGATAAAACCCACACGGTGAGAGTTGCAGGCTCTAGGTCTGACTCTAAACCAGTTACAAATGGTGTCCCCCAGGGCTCAGTCCTGGGACCCCTCCTGTTCGGTATATACTTCTTAGAGGTACAGGCAAGCACAGGAGGACTATGGCTGACAAAGTTCGCAGATGACTGCAAACTGGGGGCCATAAGTGACTCTCCAGCTGATACAGACATCCTCCAGAAGAGTATCACTGAGACGGATACCTGGTGTGAAAATCATGGCCTCAAGCTAAATGCCAAAAAGTGCATAGTCATCCCCTTTGGAAAAAACAAAGCACCCTCGAACTACCACATAGGTGGTAGTTCCCTAAATACAGAAAATGTAATAAGGGATCTGGGGAACCAAGTAGATAGTAATCTCACCTTTGATAATCATATTGCCAAAGTGGTCAGAAAATCCTTCTATGTGGCCCACCTAATCACAAAAGGTTTCGCATCTCGAACAAAAGAGGTTATTGTGCCCCACTAGTGATCATTCATTAGACCCATCATAGAGTACAATGCCCCATTTGGAGTGTACCTTACAAGACACCTGCAATAGCTGAAAAGACCACAGAAGTACCTCACCAAGAGGATTACTGGCCTCAAACAGATGCCCTATGCAGCCTGGCTGAAGAAACTCCAGCTGTACTCGGTTGCATACTGCTTACTCAGAGATGATCTCTGCCTGACATACAAGGCCATGTCCAACTCAGAATTGATAGACATGTTCCACCTAAAAAAAAAAAAAACAAATCCCCAAGAGCCACATGCTCTAAGGATCTAAACCTCACCACAACAATAAATAGGACATGCTGGAGGGATAGATTCCTGTCCCAGAGATGCCCCATGCTTTGGAACAGAATTCCAATCTACATTAGGCAGAGCCCCTCACTAACACTCATCAAGAGAAACCTTGACGAGTGGATGGGAAACAGAAAATTTACCCCGGGGATCACTGCAGTGGCTCTGCTGGACAGAGGCACAGGGAACTAATGGCTCTGCTGGACTGAGGCACAGGAAACTAATCTACAGGGGCAGCAAAAGCAAACACATTCTGGCTAGGCTTATAGATGCCCTCTGGCAGATAACCTAGTACTTACCTATGAACCTATGAACCTATTCCTGCTTGATACAGGCTTCAAAACATCACTTTTGCATGTAATACATAAAGTAAAACTGTGAAACCTCCTGTGAACTATTCTTGATTTCAAAACGACTAATTTGATCACTGTTTCTTACATTCACATATATAAAAAGCAGTAGAACATTCTAGTAAACAAGTTTGTCACACTGCAAGCACAACAGAAGTAGATGCTAACTGAAGTCTACACAACTTAGTATATAGACTGTGGAGATGTTATATCCCCATGTTATGTCTGTAATGTTGAAAAGACATAGTTATCCAAAATGCACCCCTTTTACATAACAGCAGATAGGCACAAACATAAACATACACACACACACACACACACACACACACACACACACACACACACACACACACATACGTCTGCGCGCGCACGCACACTCACACACACACGTACACAAATACACACACACATGCACACACGCACACTCGCACACACATGCACACACACACACTCACACACTCACAAACACACACACACACATACATACACACACACACACACACACACACACACACACACACACACACACACACACACACACACACATTAATATTTATCTATCCATCTGAATGTCTCTCTGTCTATATGGGTGACATTCACTTGATCTAAAGTCAAAATATTGAAAAGCTGTTGCTGGCACAAAGTACTGAAAACTTGGAATTTGCCTCTTTTCACTGTTGTACGATCCCAGAGTTTATATTAAATGTGTGTAGGGGGGGTTGCAGAGCCCCCTGCATAAAATACGTTTTCTTTTTCCATATTCTGAGTTTTGATATTTTGACAGTTGGGTATTTTGAATTTAGATATTTAACATACACCTATACATATATGTATATGCATGTGTGTGTTTGTGTGTGTGTGTGTGTGTGTGTGTGTGTGTGTGTGTGTGTGTGTGTGTGTGTGTGTGGGTGTATGTAGAATGAGAGAGCGAAAGAGGGAGTGAGAGGAACAAGTAACTTGTTAAAGCAGTACTTTAGTCTACACCCATTTAATTAGTACATTTTAATCAACTAAACAAATGGATGACAGGTGTGCAAGATCTTCAGTCTCAGGTAGGAACCCTTTATCCTGGGGACACATGATGTCAGAGTTAGAATATACATTGCTCCCTGCAAAAAACAATGCTTTCTTTGTG
Organism: Protopterus annectens; assembly: GCF_019279795.1. Classification (NCBI taxonomy): domain Eukaryota; kingdom Metazoa; phylum Chordata; order Ceratodontiformes; family Protopteridae; genus Protopterus; species Protopterus annectens. The sequence continues at coordinate 322,669,425 of NC_056734.1, read as the reverse complement.
TTTTCTTTTAAGTTGTGCATGCGCCAAGATTAATTGTTAGCGCATGTGTAGTAGCATGTTGATATGCATAATGTCAATCAATCGTTCTGACATAAATGGTATCTGAACAATTTAAGCATCTATCTACCTATCTCTCTCTCTCTCTCTCTATATATATATATATATATATATATATATATATATATATATACATATAGTGAAAGAGCGAGAGAGATTGATAGAGGCGTAGTCATTCTTATGCTCTAAATCTCTTGGTCAGTACCTTTTGTGCTTCCTGCGTGCACTCAGTCAGCAGTGGCACTCAAACTTACACATACTTTGACACACTTCATAGTTACTTCTTTGGCAGAGGAAGTGACACAGGTCACAGTGATATAAATTGACGTAGGTTTTACAGCCATCCCCCAGAGAAACTCATCATTTCCACTCAAGTTATTAGCCGGACATGAGTCTGGATGAAGTGGTGTGCTTGTCTCCTGCTCTTAGCAATCATACTGTTGTGCTAGGCTACAAGCAATCTAGCAATTCTTGATAGCCTTGTTTTCCTGTACCTTGAAATAGGTATAATTACCATGTACACTGTAATATAAAAGTTAAGGAGCTCTAAGAATCCCACTTCATCAATGTACATGAAACATTAATAATTTCTTGCTGTGGACTGCTGAACTGTTGGTTAAATATAATTTTTAATTTTAGAATTGAAACGTTTCTGCATTTTTTTTAACTTAGGAGTACTTGAATATTTTGCATTGGCTTAAAAGAAATCAATGCTATGCATAGAGAGATGTTGTAAGGAGATTCCTAGAACATCTGACTAAGGTATTAAATGCATGGAACTATTAATTGCAAATTTGCCACAGTATATTCAGGAGTTTCTTCAGATATGACAAACGTATAAAAAAGCATTGGAATTACCCATATTAGACTTATATGGTTAAAAAAAAAATGGTATAATTCTTCCGGTCTGCTGGATACTTGAAAACATGATATATTGAACAATCCCCTTGACGAAAGGTTAGAATAAATGCAGATCAGATGACTCATGATACCATACTGGTTGGTGATGCAAAGGCATAAATACTTTGATATGCATGGCTAGACTTAAAAGGCCCTTGTGGTCATTAGCCTAATAAACACCTATGAACCTATGAACTTGATGGTGTAAAACTGAAGCTTTATTTTCCTTAACCTTAGGGGTTTAGGCCTCACTAATGTATAATTGTTGGAGATTAGATACATATCAGAAACTTGAATACTGGCAATTAGATGGTAAAAATAATTTTTAGATCACTTGTATTGTTACAGAAAGACTCATTCTTTTTTTGGAATCAGCTTTTGACTCTCTTGTCTATGACATGTATACAAGTGGAAAAGCAGATGATAGGTTCTACATTGAACAGGTATTACTAGATAGATAGGCTAGCAAGGCATTACCCATTAGGTTCATGCCTTGCAACACTTCAGATATACAGTAATATTTGTTAACCAAATGCCCCACATGCCTTATAACTTAAATACATTACTTAGTAGGCTGTGCATTTGTATAATCCTTTCACAGCAAAAAATCTCTATATCATTGGAGGCGAGTAGACAATAACATTGAAGGAAACCAGAAATAAGTAGATAAATAGAAACATAATATAATACCATTTTAGTCATCATCTCAGCAATTATTTGCATGCTGCATAGTCAAGTGAAGCATATATGCCTTCTCTCCATTGTAAGTTTTAGTTCACTACTTACTTTGCAGACATTATGTTTCTGGAAACTTTTTCTTAGATATTGAATTGTTCTTAGACATGTATTTATTAGCAATGGTTGGCTCCATAGGTAACAAAGTATGCACAATTGTGTTGAATCTTAGCACAAGCTTAAGTACTGTAATGCGAATAGTTGTGTTGAGCTGAAGAAAATATTCATGCGAGTGTTTGATGCTCATGCCTTTAAAACTCTGGATGTGACCAGATAAAACAGTGAAGTATTGAATGACCTGCATTTTCTCTAGCACTCGTAAGAACAGTTTCTCAGTATTCAAAAGATCCAAGAGTGAGAAAGTATTGTGTCATCTGTAATTTAACAACTTTCATTTCATTCTTCTCTGTCACTATTTTTTTTTCATACTCTATAATGCTTCCAGACTATTTTGTAATTAAATGTGAAATTTTATTGTCTACATATATTCATAACTATTATAATACTTTCTTATTTTTTGGTAAGAATTTCTTATATTTGGCCTGAAATTATTTTCTGTTTTTTATAGCCCAGCACAAACTAAAATAGGTCATAGACACTATTTTATTTACTTAAGAAATGCAAGTAAGGAACTCTTCTGTGTTTCATCCTATGGAGGAGATGCTGACATACGATTATTTCATGACCAATGAATTAACTACACATGTCAAGTTATTTATAGGTTTACTGATTAGTACTAGGCTAACTGTCCTTGTGAGACATTTTAAGCCAACCCAATTATTCCATGTGAGAATCAAACCCTACACTTTATATTTACAAGGTAAGCACCCTACCCATTATGCTAACCTCAATGCCATTTGTAACATAGGGATGACCAGCATTTAGTCTCAATGTGGAAAAAATAAGTTAACTACAGAAGGACTTTAAAGCAAGAAATTCTTTATTCCTGATTTCTTTAGTTCTATATTTCATAACATATTTTTACAACTAAGGATCTGATTATAAGTTAAATTAATATTAATCTAACTCTTTAGTGGCTTTGAGTGAATTAACTTGATAGGAGAATGACTCATGGCCATCTCCATGTGTCCCCATTCAAGAAAGTGTGCATTTTCTTCTCATACAAAAGAGAAAATGCCTTAAACTACAATGTCAAAGCATAATTCCTGAAACATGGTCAATGTCTTTTCTAAAGGAAGCATCCATTTCAGCAAGATCATGTTTGTGAAAAAAAACAAAGCATTTCTTTACTGTTTAATAATATTTGTCTGAGACAGTAGTTTCAGCTCTGAAAATAAGTCAATAAAAGTATAATTATTACTGACTTTAGTTGATGGGAATAAATCCAGTGTTCTCCACTGAGCAATTAATGTATCATTGTTTTGGCAGTCTTTTCCTAATTAACATCTTCAGTGTTTGAGCAGTAATATATAAGCTGATCTATAGGTGTGTTATTTGAATCCACATATGTCATTTTTTACAGACTTTTAGTAATGTAAATTGCCAACACACCATATGCTGCCGTCTGTTTTCTCAGTTATCTTGTAAAAAGAAACTTCACTGAAGTGCCTTAATAGTTTTCACTGGATGAGTTTTGATGTTTCAGGCATGGTTACTCCTGCTCTTCATTTCAGCATACCTCTCAAATGTAATTGATATTGCCTCATATTTTGCCCTGTTTTTCATAAATATTTGATTTTCAGGTACATTTCTGAGGATTGTAGCCAGTCAATAAAGGCAGATGACATTTCCTACTTCTTATCGCTCTGAAAATGCTGTGAGGTGCAAAATGGGTTGTTCTATCATCTTTTGACATGAATTTGAGTAGTTTTTAAAACTGTGCTTGATTTTGTATCTCTGCCCTCACATTATTTTGGATGTGTGCAGAAGTCTTGGGCAAAGAAGTTGAAAGGTATGTGTTTCACTATGTGCATTTTAATTACTGTTTTACCTTTATATTTCTTGTTTTATCTTTAAACTGCTTTAATTGAACTTGCCTATACAGTGATTGGGTTTAAGCACTTAGACTAAACCTTGCGCTTCACTACCCATTAATACCACTCTGAAACGCTCTCTAAGAAGAGAGCCTAATTTGAATGTCTGGCAATACGATGCTCTACCCATCTATTCAAGCAGTTTGTACATTTTTCACCTAAACCAAGTATCAAAAACCTATTACATTGTTAACACTGCATGTCTGACTCCCAAAGACCACTCTGTAAATGAATAAACAGAGGATTAGGTGTCATATATATTCCCTCTGAAAGTGAGAGCAGGGCTACATTTGTGATTAGCAGATCACCGAAAATACATGGTGCAAAAAATATGGTGAGTTGTATAGTGTAATGCAAAAGATATGCATATGTTCTCAAATACTAACAGAATTCTAATATAAAATTTCAACCTTTAAATCCATCATACTTTATCAGGTTTATTCTTTTCAGTGCTTTCATCTTGCTCTGGTACAGATTCAAGCAGGACAAGAAAGTAAAACATATTCTGAACAGCTGTCTTATTGAACAGGCTTGGATTATGTAAAGGTAGTAAATGTATTTATCGTGCAAAACTAATGCATGTCAGTGTACTGACATAAATTGTTCTAATGTTTATTTGGGAATTAACAAAGCTGGACTGGCTACAAAGTAATATGAAGAATGGTCTAAAACTTTTTTATGTGTTGTTCATTTTATATGTATGCATGACAAGCAAACAATCATTTGTAGTAAAAATTACATTATATGGTTGACTTCAAATTAACTGTAAAGGATATTCTTCAAAACTAGCTTTCAAACAAATTGGAGATTCTGCATTAACAGTTGATGGTCTAAACGTGAGAGTAAATAAATGTTTTTTTACTTAACCAGAACTACATAGATGTCCTCATGGAAAATAATGCCTTAACAACTTAAATATTCATCCAGGTTATGAGGACTTCTTGAAAAATGTTGTTGGTTTAATTAAGGCATGTACGTTTCACCAGGGTACATCTGTATCATCTTGATGCAGTCCTTCATAAACACTTGGTATGTAACAGAATAATGCCCTTAGAATAATTCAGTAAAATGGGTGGCCACGGTGGTGCAGCAGTTAGCATTGTCGCCTCACAACAAGAGGGTCTCTGGTTCAAGCCTCCACTGGGGTGCCTTCTGTATGGAGTCTGCATGTTCTCCCTGTAGTTATGTAGGTTTCCTTCAGGTGCTCTGGTGTACTCCCACATCCCAAAGACATGCTGTAGGTGGATTGGACACTCTAAATTGGCCCTAGGCGTGAGTGTGTGTGTGTGTGCCTTCCGTGGAAGGTTGGGCACCGGGCTGGCACCTCAACACTGTAAAACTCTACTGCCAATCACGAGTGGACAGGTGATCTGCTGTGGTGACCCCTAACTGAGAAAAGCCAGAAGAATAATTCAGTAAGGCCTTTTTTTAAAAGGTTCTGTTGGAGATATACAAGATGAGAACATACATTAGAAACATTTAGGCTTCACTGAGCATCTCCTGCACCTCACACATTTACTTCAAACCCACTGCAACCTTTCTTAGCAAATAAAACAGTTAAATCTACTGGCAGTCTTTTACATTGCAAAAATGTTTGACATTATACAGTTTTGTAATGTGTGTGTGTCTATCTGTCCTCTGTGAATATAAAACTAGTACAACTAACAGAAAAAAATGAACAAGTATGTAGTTTAAAAAGGCTCTGAACAAAAATTACAGTGCACTTAAGGAAGTCCACAAAAACACCCAGTTTTAAAATCTTGCTCCAACTTTAACATGACACAAACACATAAATCACAAATTTGGCAAGTAGTATAAGACACACATGACAAGGACTACAGAAATGAATCCTCTACTGATCCCTTTTGACTTCTTTTATAAATAAGTATTTTAATCTGAATCACTTTCTTCAACAAGCTTATCATAAGCATACTATTACTGCTGATAGGATAACTAAAAGCCACAGCAATAAATACTGCACAAAAGCCAAAATAATTCCTATAATTAAAATGGTATGCCATCTAAATCTTAAAAAAATCATATACAGAAAGAAAGCAAATGAATTAAGGAAAATAGAACTATGTAAGATAATACCGGAGAAAATGCATAAATATCTGACAAGATCGTATTACTAGTTAATGTTAAGAAGATGGGCATGAAAATGAAAAACACACACACACACACACACACACACACACACACACACACACACACACACACACACACACAAGTATGTACACATATAACTGTATCGGTATATATATATATATATATATATATATATATATATATATATATGTGTGTGTGTATGCATGTGTGTGAGTGTGTATGCATGTATATGTGTGTGTGCGTGTGTGTGTGTGTGTGTGTGTGTGTGTGTGTGTGTGTGCATGCGCACACGCGCATGTGTATGTGTGTGTGTGTGTGCACATGCATGTGTATGTGTATGCCTTCAGCATATAGTAATAAGCTGTATTTTAAAGCTGCATGTTCATGTCACTACACAGATTACCGTTAATGATGTTTGTGATGCAAGTGACATTTGAGTATTTGACAAAGCTTTTTAAAATTTACGTTTTTAGAATAGTATAAACACCAGTTTATTTGCATAGCTCATAAGTACGTATTGTGGGATATTGTGAAACATGTCAGTAAATGCCTCACTTTGCATTGTAGTAGAAGTAGGGCATGTGAAATAAGTGTAAATCAACATGTTATTGGATATTCACAGCTGTCAGTGAGACTCGGACAAGGTATTTCTGATTCAGATCAAGCTTTTTCCTCTGTTGAATGTTTCATGCTGAGAAATGACAGTATTTATAGTTGGCTTGTTGCAGTGTTCTTCTACTGCAAACCATTATATATTTGCTGAAGATTACAAATTAAATTATATGTAAAGTTCATGAGACAAGGACATTTCTACCGACACTTCATATTAGATTTCAAACTGTGCAAGTATGTGTAAGTAACAAGCAGATGGTAGTCAAGTTTCATTAGGTGCTTTCTGGAGAAAGAATACAATCAGTTCCTTTGTATACCAGATAAATCAACCGCAGGCAGTTATTTTCTCTACAGAGTGCCTGCACCATATGAAATGTCAGTCCTTGTCAATACCAAATGTGATAAAGCATAGAAATATGTATGTATATATAAACTCCCACCATAAAATGTATCATCTAGCTAGACTAATTACATTCTGTGGTTCTGGAATGAAGGAATATTGTGAGATGCCACTAGCCTGCCAAAAGAGATCTGTATTTTGGAAAACAAGAGCAATTACATATTATTTCATTTAGCAGTAAAAAGGATCAACTTGAAAATTCTATTCCTGCTGATTTAATTGTGTATAATTGATGTGTATTTTGAAGCCACTAACAGCGATATTGACAGTTTGTCAATAGAATATTGTTGTAAAGCATTTAGCAAAAACTTAAATCACTATTGTCTAACCTGGGTTTGAGCAAGTGGCAAACATATCTTAAACACCGAGTAAATGGTAACATAAGAACAACTTTAGATCAGATTTAACTATTTTTATTGAAAATGCTCCTTCTCAAAAGTAATACTAGATTTTATCCTGATGAATAGCTTGAAGATCAACACGTGTACAAAAACTGATGAGGCAAAGACATTAAATGGGTAATTTATCTGTCAAAACAAGACAAAAGAAATGTTTCTTGAATGCAATAGTCTTTGACCTCGAGCTGTATAACATTTGTTCAGTATAGGTCTGCTGTGAACAAAGTTCAAAAACATGGAAATGGATGGAAAATCAAGCACTTACTAAACATTCGCTGGCAAGATCCAACATAGGAGTTAGCTGTAAAATGTATACAAATCTAGAAGTGTACGTAGGTTGAACAGTGTGTTATCGTAAGAACCAGGTCATAAAACTGTGCTTCTTAATTACTTTTTTTAAAATACTGAAGAGGGAATGGCAAGAGATTAATTTCCCTTTTGCAAATGACAATACTGAACAATATGGAATAAATTCTGTTAAATAGTCACGTTAAAATGACATAGTTGTTTTAACATGGTAGGAGTTATACGTATGTGAATAATTGCAAAACCATATATATGGAGATGAATAACTAGTAGGAAGACAGAAGCTGCTAAGCAAGGAAGAGATATGTAACACTCACACCTTGATGTAGCATTGATGCATACACAGTTACTAAGCTGAATCCATGTGTAGTTTTCATTCATGATGACATGCAACATCAGAGAAAGTAAAGTGACAGTGCTGTCGTTAGCCAAATTAGGGTTAGTGACATGCTAGGAATGCAATGACCAGTATGGCAAACTTATAGATGGATGGCAAAGTTGGTTTATAGAAAAAGAGTCAAACAGAACATCATGCTTTAAATGTCTTACTTGGAAACTGATCAGCATAATCTGTAAAGAGACTGGTAAATAAGAAGATAAGAAATGAATATTCATAAATCTAGGTGAGTGATATGGTGTTAGAGGGCTACTTTATTCTGTTGACAACCATTATTTCTGAATACAAAGGTATGTTATAAAACTGGAAAAAGTGAAAGTATAGAATACCGTATGATGATTTAGCTCCATATAAGCATTTCAGAAGTACTTTAAAAAGATGTGAATATCTGAAATATTAGAAATAAAGTAAAACCTGTTTCATAATTCACAACATGTGCTGTTTTTTTTTCAAGTTCTAGTGTTCTGTTGTCAGGTTTCTCATAGGCTGGAGATACACATTGTGATTCAGCATGTCAGGAATGTGAATATATATTTCAAAAGGAAACGTAAGTAGATGACAATCCAAAATAAGAGGTGAAATTGGTGATATAACTGAAAGCAATTTTACATAAAAATTAATGATTGATAAGATGAGTAAATTGTAATTATTTTCCTTTGTAGACTGTATACTCTATTTTCTTTTTATGCATCCTCTTTGTTTTATTATTTATTTTTAACTGGGCATGCTTGTGGACACAAGTGTCCTTTTTCAGGGGTAATCTGGTAATAATATTTGAAAAAAATTGTCTTGCTTGGAGTCACACAGTAGGTAAATGGGGTTGTTAATATCTCATATCTCATAGCATTAATCCTCTTGGCTAACTACCAGACCAAATCATCATTTCTTTAAACCATATATAGAAGGTATATGAGTAGGAAAGACGTGAATAGATTCATATGTTTTAAGTATGTCATAGCCAATCAGCCCATATAGTATTACAAGCCTAGCAAAGAAATCATGTTTAAATCTTTTCCCCGTTCTCAAAAAGGGCAACACAAGATAGACAAGGGAGAAGCTGAGGTTGTCCATCCAATTATCTAGATCTACCTTGAAGGTGGCAGGTGTGTTTCTCTGCTTGATACATACCGATTTGCTCCAGAGGTGGGGGGCACATTTGGATTGGAATCTAACACACCCACTGCCTTTTGTAGCTATTGTAGACCAGGCAGGTTAAAAGAACCATTTGTTCTGTGAAAGAATAGAAGGCTATGGAGTGCTGAAGCTTTCATTGCTTGAAACGCAATACTCATGTAACAATGAAAGACTCAATAATAGATTTAGTATTGGGAATGGTATACCAATCTATTCAGCTAGCTGATCATATTAAGAAAAAAATAATCTTTTTAATTAACAATATTTGAGGTCTCTCATTTTGAGTGTTATGTTTACACTAACATATGCCAAAAGGGATACTATATCCAATAATGTATCCAATTATAACTATATATGGCTTCTCTGGATCTGGAGGAGATGCCTTTTGAGAGCAAGAAAGGTTTTCTGAGTTACTGTGGAAACATGATGGGCAAAAGGTAAGAATTATCAAGAGTAGTATCTGGATGCCTTATGATAGTGCCTGACTGTAGTGGAGAGTTACCAGTATGGTATGATGTGGAAATATTTTGATTATCAAAATGAAATATACTGCATTTGTTCTGCATTTAATTTGAGACCTTTTTCCTTCTACCAGTTGTTAATATAGTCTTACCTATTTTGGAGCACTTGTGAATCTGTGGGTGATCAAATAGCATTTATATCATGTTATCGAAAGATGAAAATAGCAAATGCTATTTCATCGGCCCCCAAACATCTAAACATGAAAATATCGAACATTCAGAACAGCTAATTTTTTCCCATGGAAAAAATTTGCTGTTCCGAAACACATGCACACAACACAAGCACATCAAACAAACAGCAATCACACACATACACTTAAATTCCTACATCTATTGCTACACTAAACTAAACATACACTACTATCTACCTACTTACCTTAACCCAAACCCTAACCCTAAGGTCCGTCACTATCGCACACTCACTTAACCCGCGCCCTAACACTAACTCACTTAAACCGCCCCTAACCCTAAAGTCTGTCACTATCGCACACATGCCTAACCAGTGCCCTAACCCTAACTCACTTAACTCATCCCTAACCCTAACGTACAAACAATCGCACACTTAACTGAACCCAACCTGTAACTTTCCACCACAGCGCTAAGAATAGCGAAGCCACAGAAACGGCCAACCAAATTCTTTCCTGAGGAAAGAATTTGCTGTTCTGCAGCTTCGCTATTCTTAGCATTCGCTGAATAGTGTTCAATATCAGAACATTCAAAGTTTTAATACTTCGATTTTCTGATATAGACTCATCAAATAGTATCACCCAACTGATAGTTATTTGGAAACTTAGTTAAACATAGGCCAGAAGTGCTTGTCAGGTATAGATGCAAAATAGAAGAGGGGCCAACAATACCACTAGTAAATATTTTGCTTCCAGAAGTGGCACCTGTAACTCTGCCTGCATGGGGAATAGTATCAAAGAAATTAATGCAGTTAAAGAGGCTGGACCCACCTTTAACAAAGCTGAATTAATGAAGGTCCACGGCTAAGCTATTTTCAATGTCCAGATTAATGAGGCCTGAGATGATAAATTGTGTAGATCTACATATAAAGCTAGTAATACTAATGCAGCTATTCTTACCGAAGGTCTATGGTTAGACCACAACTATGTAATGGCATTACAATGGCTGTTTTAAGACTTTAGGAAGGCAACCAGTTGAGATGCTTAGATTAACAAGGTTAAGTAAGGGTTCAGATAGGCCATAGCATTCTCTCAAGGCCCATTAATGAATTGACTTTAGATTTGGAAAAGGCTAAGAGAACTTGTACTATATAAAGTATAAGATGTTGCTGAGACCATGTAATCTGCTGAGTAACTATATGTGTACAGAGCAAGTTTTGTACTAAAATTTTCCATTTCGGAATTTAGTATTCCCTTCAGGTCAGAGTAGGCAGTATGATTGTGGATTAGTTCTGAATATTGTTGTTTTATTTCTGAACTTCCTAACATAGTTACAGAATGCTTTGTAGTTATTTTTGGTTTCACTGACTATTTCAGTTTCTTGGTTTCATAGGTTCGTAGGTGATTTGTAGGCTAATGACACTAGCATTGCTTCCCAAATGTATTTAACAGGTTCTGATACCACTCCTTTTATAGGTGGTGCAGCTTGTGTATGAGTGGTCAAGCATTTGCAAGCTTCCTCTTTCTAATGGAGACATAGGTGGCAGACCACAAGTAAATTTACTATTGGCCATCAACTGATCCAAGTTACACCTGAATAAGTGAAAAGAGGAACTCTGCTTCACATGGATTGGAAGCCTGGTCCAGAGAAGGAGTCATCTCTGAGATATATACTTGTCTTTCCAACATGGCTTATTTATACTGCAGATGTGATTTATGTCCCTAGATCAGGAGTTTCTGATCCTATTTGTTTTATGGATATGCAGCAGGTTCATAAGGGTTGGATCAGGGAATAATTTGAATGTCAGGCATAAATCACCACACTGCGATCTGCCGTGAACTAATTGCAGACCCTGGTAGCCTAATGGCAAAGGAAATATCATGCTAAGCCAGTGATCATGGGTTTGAGCCATAGTTTAATTTGTAAATGCCAAAAGGAGAAAAAATCACACTGGAAGCAAAAAATAGCATAAGCGCTTTCGTTTACTGCACATACGTAAACTTCTTCAGACAAATTAACAAGGGAAATTGGTGTTTAAATAGACAAACAAGTAATGACATCATTTCCTACACCAAAAACAAATCTCAATAAAATTCTTCATGCCAAAAAGAAATAAAAGAATTGTCTCCTAATGTCCACAAACCCTCCGAAACATACAATAAAATGAATACAGAGTCACATTACCATCTATATAAAAATGCAAAAAATCAATATATATATATATATATATATATATATATATATATATATATATATATATATATATATATATATACACATACACATATAAAGAATATAATATAAAATTTTGACTCATACAAAAAATCTCTATCTAAGCAATGCCTTCAATTTTAACACACTCATAATAGAGATAGTGTCATTAAACCCTGATGACACTGAAGCGTTTAATTTAAGTTGCCATAAAAGTTCTTTTTCCTCGAGTTGTAAAGAAACCGGACCTCCCCTATTACTTTCAGAGACTTTCTCAATAATTAAAAACCGAAAATCATGTCCTGGGAATAATAAAACATGCCTAGCTAAGGCATTGTTGGTATTTTCTTTAGTGGTGGCATAAAAATGCTCATAAGTCCGATTCTTAAGAGGCCTATCGGTCTTGCCAACATAGAATGAAGGGCATTTAGAACATAGTGCCAAGTAAACTACCCCTCTTGTGTTACAATTAAATTTATCCTGTAGAAAGTATTTATTCCCATTAATTGTAAACCAATGAGTCACTAAAATAAACTTACACCAATGGCAAGATCCACACTTGAACATCCCGCAATGGGGGCGATGGCATTTGTTATTACTTTTTTCAAGTATAGATTTTAAATTTCTGCCTTTCCAAAATGTCACAAGTGGATGCTCACCCACATGTTTTCTTATTAAGTTATCTTCTAATAGTTTAATTTGTTTTTTTTTTTTTTTGCTTTGGGAAACATGTAAAGCTATGAGGCCAAAACGAGAAGAAAAAAGCAATTATTTCAATTTACCTTATATATTTCAGCTGCATATAAAGTTTCCTGATACTTAATACTTATTTTGTAACTTTAAGTTATTTTATTTGTTTTTAACCTAAAGAGTTACTTGGTTCAAGCTTCTGCTTGTTCTGGTGCCATATTCTTGTAGTTGTATTCACAAAATTGGGAGAATTTTGACGTGCTGCAGGATCTGTGCCTCATTTACATACTTCTACATCTTTCACTGCATTTTTCCAACCACAATATTTACTTGCAATTTTGGCCTGCTCAGATGCCATAGTTTTGTAGTTATATTTAAAAAAGGTGTGAGTATTGCGAGTTGTGCTGTAGGATCTATGCCCATACAAACTGTTTATACTCAAGCTCTGTTGAGAAGATTAGGTATTCTGTTTATTATTTGCCTGTTTAAGTTGCACTTAACAGAGCTTTCTGTTTGTTACAACTGCTGCTGGTTTCCTTGCTCTTTGATTGTTACAACCCCATCCCTCAAATATACTGTTTTCCATGTCACCATGTCCTGATTGCTACAGTAACCAAAGGTTCCCCTCCCCCAATGTAAAAATTAAACCCATGAATTTCTAACTTACACAGCACCCTAGACCTAGAGCACAAAATCATAGTAGTAAGAATTGTGGGATTCTTTGCAGGCTCTGAGTGACATAGCTCCATTGGCTGGACTTATTACTTTTTTATTTATTGTTTTCTTTCTTTCTTTCTTTCTTGGTATTGGTTTCCTCTCTTGTTTTTCTCCTGTAACCTACTCTGAGCTGAACTCAGCCAAGGCCTTTTACTCAAGACTTTGACAAGTGTAGAAAACCTTGAACTGTGATATTTTTCAGCAAAAAAAAGGAAGAAACAGCAAAAGCTGTGCTGTGCTAAGCTCAGCACACCACTGCCATTGGACTCATTTTATGGTGCATTGGCTGTGCAAAAGCCTTCGTAATCTATATAATGTTACCAATCTAAACTTGAGGCTACAGTAACCTGTGCTCAGTGGAAAAAAGCACACCCTGAGCTGCAGAACAGCCTGGCTGGGACATCTGTACATCCCAGTCTAAGAAATTAGGCACCCTCCTTGCAGTTCACTAATAAGTCTACATAAACTAAGTCCTGTATCTAAACACCAACCCAACACAAAGCAGTTAAAATCCCCCCAGCCCTCTAAATCATTCCTGTCTAAATCATGGACCAGCACTTCCCAACAACTTCTTTTCCTAGCCTGATTGAGATGGGTGTCTTGAGACAATATAAGAAGTATCTTGTGCTTTCAGATTCATAGGTTCATAGGTTCATACTAGGCTATCTGCCCTAGGGCATTTATAAGCCTAGCCAGTGTATGTTTGGCTTTCGCCACCCATTTTAAAATAATTTATAGGTTCATAGGTTCATACTAAGTTATCTGCCCTAGGGCATTTATAAGCCTAGCCAGAGTATGTTTGGCTTTTGCCACCCATTTTAAATTAATTTATAGGTTCATAGGTTCATACTAGGTTATCTGCCCTAGGGCATTTATAAGCCTAGCCAGAGTATGTTTGGCTTTCGCCACCCATTTTAACTGATCATCTATTACTTAAATTGCTTAAATTAAGTATGTATTACTTGCATTATGGACATACATGTGAGAGATCTACATAATGGCATTGGAGGCTAAAGTCTCACAAACAGACAACTCAGACATCAGGATTGTTATCAGTACACTACACACCACAAACTATACACTACACACCAGACACCATACACCGCACACCACATGCCACATACTACACACTGCACACCACACGCCACACAATACACACTGCACACCAGACACCACATGCCACACACCACACATCACACACCACAACCACAATTCACCATGACTATCATGCTACACATAATGCTTCATATTCTAAAGGTTCTAATGATTAATGTGCCTAAACCCCAAAGACCTCCAAACCTTAAAACAAGCATAAAGTACACTCAGCAGCACTGTCCTTCTGTTAAACCTATTGCAAGATATACAGCTCAAGGAATCCCAGAGTCACAGATGCTAAACCTGTAAGGCAGGTATCCACTAAACCAACCATTCAAGTTGTAGGAGACTCCATTGTAAGACATTCATATATATATATATATATATATATATATATATATATATATATATATATATATATATATATATATATATATATATATATATATATATATATATATATATATATATATATATATATATATATATATATATATATATATATATATATATATATATATATATATATATATATATATATATATATATATATATATATATATATATATATATATACATATATATATATATATATATATATATATATATATATATATATATATATATATATATATATATATATATATATATATATATATATATATATATATATATATATATATATATATATATATATATATATATATATATATATATATATATATATATATATATATATATCTTACCAGCCTAAGCAAGGAAAGAATGTTAGTTAGTTGTGTCTGATGCCAGGATCCATCAAATCACACACACACACACACACACACACACACACACACACACACACACACACACACACACACACACACACACACACACACAGACACACACACACACACACACACAAACACTCAGGCCCTTGAAGTACAAGTATGATTCTGTCATAGCATATTTGGGTGTCAGTGACATGAGATGTACCTATTTGGACTATATAAAGAGAGACGTGATGGAGCTGCCAGACTATGTGATCCACACAGGTATGAACCTAACATTGAGCAGCATTCTACCTTTTCCAAGGAAGAGCTGTAATATGAGCAAAGCCTAATTGACTTCAATAATTAGATTAATTTTTGGTGTGATTCAAAGGGGGTCCAATATTTGTCAGCCTGGGAGGAAATGATTGACAGACTATGCTGCTTCAACAGGAATGGCCTGCACCCATCCTCTGTAGACTTTCATATATTGACAAAGATATTATTCACCCCCCCCCAAGACCCCAAGAGTGCCTTTTTCACAATGCCAACCTGATATACCTGCTAATATAATGAGACAAGCAAAGGAAAATATGAAGGTGCTACTGATCAATGCTAGGACCTTAAACAAGAAACTAGTGACTGAGACATAGTTTAGAATATTGGAGAGCACTCCAGCTGTGCAGGTATATAATGCCTTCCACACTTTTAGTTCAGTCTTTACACAGAAAGGGAAAATAAGGTGGTGGTGTCTCAATCTTCATTCATAAGAAAGTCACATAAAGGATGTTAAGCAACATCATCCACTAGAGCTTCTTCATGTCCAACTCACCATCAGATAGGTCCCTTACCCCATACCATCTGGCTATAGAACTCCCTGTATGACCCAAAAAAGCCACAATGCCTATCTACAAGAACTAGATTCACTCAATATTAAACCCAGTACCATGTTCATGGGTGACTTAAATGATCCAGCTATAGACTGGGAAACTACTACTACCATAAGTGAATAAGCAAAAAATGACTGGACTTTGTCACTAGAACATCTAGTCAGTGTACCCACCAAAGGGAATAACATCGTAGTCCTTCTCTTTACTAATATGGGGGCATCTTACATCATCTCCTTTATATCTTTGCTGATTGTTAGATCTTAGCATAAAGCTGTCTCCTTCAAAATAAAATTGAATTCAGGGACCACTTCTGGGCCTGGTACATTTAAAAATGCTTCTGGGACAAACTAGTTATTCTTGAAATAAGTTTTATTAAAGTCATTTCTGAAACAATTATTAACAAAGAACTGAACATATTTTATGACGAAATAGATAAAAACAAAAGCACTAATATAAAAGATCAAAAAAATACAATGAACTATGTACAAAGATGTTCACTATGCTGTAAACAAATAATTTAAGTTAAAACAAATGAATAAGAGATGATTAATACCTTTAAATTATTGATTGTCTAATAGATCAGTTATATTCATCCATTGGTTATACATTGCTGTATTCCTAGAAGATCTAGACTTGATTGTCATTGATTCTAATTTAGATACTTCCAAGAGAAGATCTTTAAAGTTTTGAAAAGAGGGAATTTGTGATGATTTCCAGTTTCTTGTGATTTCTTTCCTGGCTATGGACAGTACAGACCAAAGAAGTAAATATTTACTTGATTTTGCACAGGATGGGATTGGAGAGTTAAATAATACTAACAATTTAGTAAGTAGAAAGTTATCAGTGAATATTGCTTGTAAGAAATTATTAATATCTTCCCAAAATATTTTCATGTGTAAACAATCACAAAAACTATGTGCCCAGTCAGCATTCTGTACCTTCATACATCTTCAACAAAGTATATTTTCTTTAAACATCTTATTTATGTTATATGGAGTGATGAAAGATCTATTTAAAAATCTCCAAGTAAACATTCTCCATTTAAGTGATGAAGTAGTTTTACCTGCTGACTGAAGAAAATTCAATTTATCTTTAGCTGAAGGGTTACAATTATTAATGTCAGAGAAATATTCCAATAATTATCTGGGAATATATCTAGGTCTGATTTAATAGTTTTATATATATATATATATATATATATATATATATATATATATATATATATATATATAAAACAGGCTAATTTTAATTAAGTTGCTCTGTTGAGTAAAAGCAATCAAGTACTGAATGAATTTGGGAAATACATTTTTAACTGAAGAAGGTATTAAATCAAGTTTATTTCTGATATACTTTCTAACTTCTTGTAAGTCAAGCCATAGTGAAATTAGTTATTCTTAAGTGATACATTAGCAAGCTTCAAATTCCCTTCAAACCCCGTTAACTCTGCTAAATATGAGGAAACATACACAACTAAACTATACCAGCATAGGCGTTGCTGTACTTGGTAGAAAAAAGAGAAGGGCACACCACAAAAACAACCCCCTCCTCTTTGTGGAACCTTAATATCAACAAACTTTAGAGTAAAAGGAAGAGAATATTGGTTAAAATAAGAACAATACACATAATGATACAGCTCTCATCAGTAAATTAAACAAGCAACTCTAGTCCAAGGCAAAAATCACCAGCCTTTTTAAATTATGTTCATAACTGCAAGCACACAATGCAACAATGCACAGACACTATTATAAATTATGTCATCTACACCAAAGCCTAAGGTATAGCTAACCTACCGTCTGCTAAATTCAGCTCAGACTTTACCTTTCTGACCGCCTCCCTGTCTACCTCACATGAAATATGTGAAACCAACTCTCTACCAGCAACTGTGCAAGACCAAGACCTGAAAGCACTATCAAAAGGAAAAAATACTGCATCAGTGTGTCCTGATGACATACCAATATGCATCTTGAATAGCAGGAAGCATGGTTTAGCTGCACCCCTAACAATACTGTTGAGTTTTAGTCTCCGTAAGGGGTGACCTTCCATGGACCCAGGGAATTACAGAACCATAAATTTGACCAGAAGCAAAGAAATGGAAAGAAATTATTTATTTTGAATTTGTTAAGCTGAGAAGAACACTGATCCCATTGTACTTATTTCAGTCTCAGGACTGGATAAACATAGTAGATACCTGACATTATATACGGAGTGAACGACAAACTGCAATATATACATAATTTATATACAAAGTAAATATCATAGTTGCTTGAGAGTATAAAGGCAACAGATAAATGATAGTCTCTACAGTGTGACTGACAAATCACTCTATATACATACATTATATACAGACTGGAAATCAGAGTTGGCATGGTGAAAAGAGTCAGAATTAAAAGTGGAGTCAGAGCAAGATATGTAGAGGAAAGAAGGGTATGAAATGATGGATATAATTAATTCATAATTAATCATTAAGGTATGGAATTAATCAGTAAGGACACAGGGAGCCTCCTAATACTGTACACATAGTTTGGATTTGTCAAGGGCAGCCCATGTTTATTTAACCTGGTAAACTTCTCCAAAAAGGTCACCTAAGCAATAGATGAAGGTATAATAGTACACATGATCTGTATCAACTTGACCAAGGCTTTTGACACAATCCTCAGCTGAGGTATAGTAGAAAAGCTTAATAAACTAGGAATAAACCCTGTTGTCATCCACTGGATTGCCAAGTAGTTCTCAGACAGAATGCAGGAGATTAAAATGGGAAATCAACCTCCACAAAAGGACCGATCAGTAGTGGTGCCCCCAAGGGTTCAGTGCTGAGACATCTGTTTATCACTTGCTTCTTAGAAGTAAAAGCCAGTAGCAAAGGACTCTGGCTAACTAAGTTTGGGCATGACTGCTAGCTAAGAACAATGATTAAATCCCCCCCAAACTCTGCTATCCTACAGGAACGCTTACCCCAAACAAATAACTGGTACCAGACACATGAGCAAAAGCTAAATGCCAAAAATACATTATTATCTCCTTTGGAAGATTGACCCTGCCGTAAGAAACTACTGCATTGGCAAAACACCTTAAGAGTTGACCCAGTAGTTTGAGATTTGGGCAATAGCCTAACTTATAACCAGCATGTGTCTACCAAGGAAAGGAAGTCCTTCTATATTGCAGAGCTCATGAACAAAGAGGTTGCTTCTAGATCAAGGGATGCCATTGTCCCTCTTTCATCAGCCTTCATCAGGCCAATCATTGAGTTTAATGCCCTTTTGGCATGCATCTATCCAGGCATATACACCAAATTGAATGCCCGCAGAGATACCTTACCAAAAGGATACAAGGAACAAACAATATATCCTACATGGACTGCCTCAAAGGGGTAATATAATATTGGTATATTCAGTCTCTTACAGACAGCTAAAAAGTGCCACGTGCCTACCACTCAAGGAATAGGAATCCTTGTATTCCAATACTGATTGACTTACTTCACATCCACAAGTCAAATGTTATCAGAAATACTCAATCTATGGTCCTAAACTTCTTCTGCAATATTAACAGAATGGGGTGAAGGGATAGGTATATCTCATACAGGATACCACTGCTATTGAGCAGACACCCCATTAACATAAAACAAATCTTATCCCTGACCACATCAAAGTGCAACTCAGATCAGTGGATGAGAAATGGAAAATTTATCCCAGGACTGCTCCCAGTACTACTACTGGACAGAGGCAGCTCCCAAATGCTTTATCCCATGCATGGGTCTTTTAAATTCTTTATGTTATGACCCTAGTTATTCTCATTAGGGGTAATATATAATTATAAACCATAAGATGGATAAAGCCAATCTATAACCAAATGGGATATGTTATTTTGAGGACAAAAACGAGAAACTGACTAGGCTTAAAATTGGCCTGATGGTTGCTATCCTAGTACTTACCTATGAACCTATGAACCTATAACTACAAATGAACAATGACAACTTTGGACCTAGATACCATAGTCTTGCTTAAAAGTTGTACATCATATAATGATTTGCTTACTATAATAGATCAAATATGGTTCATGGCCAAGTCACTGTCTACATGTACACCCAAATCTATGGTCACAGGATCAACTCTTAGAGATACATTATCCAGGGTGGTCATATTTTTGGGAGATACACTATTATGCAATTTTTGGCATTGAGTTTTAAACTATGAATCTGGCAACAGTTATTAGTTTGTGTCAGGCCTCCTTGGAGTATGCTTGTGTCTTTAGTGGATTGTTTGAGAGCAACTCATTTACAATTGTCTATGAACTTGGTTAGCTGGAGGCCTTTAACACTGGTGTTGTTTTCAGGGAAGTAGAAGCCAAAAAATACTGGCACCAATACCATGCCCTGGGGCCTCCACTAGTGACTAGCTATTTTGTGGAGGTAGACTCACTTATCCTGACTTTTTGTGCCCTATCTATGAGTAAGATTGCTATCCAGTGGGTGATGTAGGGGGTTATACCTAATTCTGAGAACTTGTCTACAATAACCAAGTGGTATATTGTGCCAAATACGTTGGCCAAGTTGAGGTAAGCAGTATGTGCCATTTTGCCCTCATCCATCACCTTGGTGACCTTCTTGAAGAAGTGAACCATGCTGAGTAAGCATGATTTACCCCTGACAAAACACAATTGGGATGTATTAAACGTTTGAAGGTTTCCTATGTCACTATTTATCATGCTTATGATTATTCTTCCCATGGCCTTACATATGATACTAGGTGTAAATTGAGGCACCTCCACATTTTGTTGCTTTTTGTGCAGTAGTTGTTCTAAATGTGTGAAGGGTAGTATAGCCCTGAACAGCTAGGGTGTTCTCTGTAGCCTTAAAACATATCTCAGTAGCTATACAGATGTCTACATTCTCTAGCTTGAGGACAGTTAGGGAGTAGAGTGTTTTGTTTAAACTCCTAGTATTGAGCTTTATCACTTTTAGATTATTCTGGGTTAGTTTAGCTATGTCAAATGGTTAAGCAGTTTGGCTATGCCTAAAAAAGGCACTGTGGGGGTGGACAAGGTTTTAGTCAATATTTTAAACCCTAGTGTGGACCTGTGCAGACCATCCATAGTATACCATTGTGGTCTGGCATAGTTTTATTTTTTTTGTACAATTGCCGATACTCGTTGGCCTGTTTCTACTCGGTCAGTTCGCCCTCTCTCCGCTCGGGCTCACTCCGCTCCCCTACCCTACCCCATTCCTACATCCCACCACTTCACCTAGACTTATACTTCCATAACCCAACCCACTTTTCCCTCAGCCAATCATACTGTGAACCTAATACCACCTGGTAATCAAACTACCTACTCCCACCCCTTCCTGACCCTTCTGACTCTTCTTACTCCTTCCTCAGGATCTCCACACACCCACCCACTCCTACTTCACACCACCACATTCAATTACTCCAAAACACCTCCTCCACCACACATCACACCTATTATTCCCTTATCACAACCAACCATCAAGTCTATAATAATGTCACTCCACTACACTAAACCATCTATAAATCCAAATTCTCCTTACAACATTCTCTGTCTGAACAATTTTCTCAGATACCCAACAACCCTACACATCACAGACACCACATTATTACTTATCCTTTACACCCTCACTTCATGTCTTACTATCCTACCACCAACTAACCCCCCTCCCTGGCATACCTCTCCAACAGCCCTTCCACATAAACATATTCATTATTCCATAGCTCCCAACCCTTTTCCACATTAACCTCATAGACTATCACACTAACAAATACCATCCCTCAAACACCACTTCCCTAATCTATCTAAAACAAGACAGATTAGAAAACAAAGTTACCAAACTTATCTTAAACTTGCTTAGGATACTACAATGCTCTGGTGACATACACCCTAATCGTGGCCCTACTCCTCTAAATAACCATGACCCAATAAGACTAAGACATAACAACTCTTCCTCCCTACTTCTCCTAAATTTAAATGTACAGAATATTCTAAACAACGTCCATGACCTGCATGCACTACTCTCCCTCTATTCCCATGACATCATTACTCTAACAGAAACATGGTTAAAACCAGATAACAGCAATAAAATAGTAGCCCCTGGATATAATATTCTTTGAAAAGATAGGACCTCGAGAAGGGGTGGGGCATATCAGTCCTATTCAAAGACCATCTTAAACTTAGCCATCTTGATATAACTACCCCTATCTTTGAAAATTCAGAGCTCATCTGTGCCAAATTTGAAATAAACCCCAAAAAAACATATTATCATCACTGGTGGCTATATTCCCCCAGGCAATAATATCCCTACTCTTGAGCACCTGCTACACTGGGTCTGTAACTCCCTCCCTCATGAAACAATCCTGATGGGAGACTTCAACATAGATTGGCTAACCTGTTCATCACAGAACCGAGTATTCCACATAAACCTCCATGGATTCATCCAGCTTATCACATCCCCCACTAGAACTGACAAATCTTCTAAGAGGCAGTCTACTCTTGACTGGATTTTGGTTAACAACCCCACCCTAGCATCATACTCAGGCTGTCTCACTGATGGCCTGAGTGACCATCAAGCTACCTTCCTCCTGCAAACCCACTTGCAACAAACTAGCCAATCAACTTATCAGTTAATCAGGAATAAAAAGCATTTCAACCCAACTACTTTTATCATAGCACTAAAAAGTTGCAACTGGGAACCTCTTCTACCCCTAAATGAAGCTGTCAAGTTCTTCAACACCTCCTTCCTAGACATACTAAATACCCTAGAAATATCAGAGTAAAAACAAACTATGCACCCTGGCTAAGCAAAGAATGCAGATCCCTACTCAGGGCTCGAAACAAAGCCTGGGATTACTTTCATATGACCAAAACTCAATCTTCAAAACAAGCTTTTTTAGAACTCAGGAACAGAGCCAAACAACTTGCAAAATTAGATAAAATCAACTGCTATCACAATATCCAAAATAAACATCACAGTCACTTTCAAAAGTTCTGGTCTGCAATTAACAATAGGGTCTATATTATATTCTGAAAGCCAACAATATCAAAGCTGATATTGTCGATACGAAAATAGCGAAAGCGCACAACATCGAACATGTAAACGGAAATCTCCGTAAGGGAAGATTTTTGTTTACTGCAATGTAGTGTGGTCTCGGAGTTGGCATATTTAAGTAGCAGGGGGTGTGGGGGTTGCAGGGGGGCTGAACATTTTAGGGTACTTTTTTTTTATTTTTATAAGTTCGATGTTTGAAGACATCGACCATACGGTATCGACCATATGGTGTTCAATGTTTTCAACTGTCAATCTTATAATATAGACCCTTAACAATATACTTCAACCAGGTAAGGTAGGCACCCCCAACCACAGCATCAACCTCTTGCTCTGACAACATAGCAACCCAATTCAACAAATACTTTACTGAAACTATCCAAGCCCTAGCCACCTTGCAAAATACCTTCAATACTCCCAATAACCCTATCCATCTCTCACCACAACACAGCTCCAACTACAATAATAGCCCCAACCAATTTACACTCCATCATGTATCCTTCAGTACTATAAGAAGACTACTAGTAAAACTTAAACCTACCACACTTGCCGCAGATAACCTCCTAGCAGAATGTTTGAAAATTGCAGCAGAAGCAATAGCATACCCAGTTACCATACTCATAAACAGATCAATATCGGAAAACACAGTCCCTTCCGTTTGGAAGATCTCCCACATCATTCCATTACACAAGGGGGGAAACTCCACTGAGTTTAACAACTACCGCCCCATTGCTATTCTGTCTCCCCTGTCTAAAATCTGAGTGAGAGTCATACATTTCAAACTCATGGATTTCCTACATACACACAAGCTCCTATCAAACACTCAGCATGGCTTTCAACCCCATCACAGCATGACAGCAGCCCTCATAGCCTTTACTAACACTGTTAGTCATAGAAATAATGGGCAATAAGCATCTGCCATATTTTTAGACTTATCTAAGCCTTCAGTATGGTAGATCACAATAAACTCATTGAGGTTCTCTCCAAATTTAACTTCAGTAACTCATCTCTTTCCTGGTTCCAAAGTTACCTTTTAGGATGGCAGCAAGTCATCCAGTGGTAAAAACAGCTCTCCTTACTCCTCCCAGTCTCTATAGGGATTCCACAAGGCTCCATCCTTAGCCCTCTACTCTTCTCTCTTTTCACCAACTACCTCCACACCATCACACTATATGCATCAGTAATACAGTACTCAGATGACTCAACACTGATATGTTCAGCCTCCTCCCTGCAAGACCAACATACCATAAACCAAGATTCCTTTCTGTCTGTGGAAAACTGGCTCATTGATTCCCAACATATACTAAACCCCAACAAAACAAAACTCCTTCTCTTCTACCCAACCAAAACTCACTCTCCCCTCAGTCCTTTATGATCCTTTCCAAAAAACAAACTTCTATCCTCCCAACCACTCATACCAAACTGCTGGGAGTCAAAATCGACAATAACAACTTAAAATGTGATATCCACATTGCTCAAGTCATTAAAAAGCTCCACAAAAAGATAGGTCTGTTATACAGGAAAAAGTCAGTTTTAACAGCCAACATAAAAGCTACTATTGCCCGTACACATCTCCTCTCAACCCTCCTATATGCCTCCCCTGTACTAACCAACCTTCACAAAACTTCCAAATTGAATTCTTGTTACAATAAGATAGCCAACTTTGCCACAGATGCTCCATACAAATCTCATCACTGTTTATCACTTAAACAGCTCAACTGGTTAGAACTTACACAGCTACTTCACTTTAACCAACTGACATTTGCCCTTAGACTACTACAGAAACCAGATAATACCCCAGTTCTCCAAAATCTGATAAGACCATCATACCTCTCCTCTAGAGCCCTTTGTTCAAATAGCAAACTCTTCCCTGATGTCACAAAAGCCAATAATTCAGCTGGGGGAATTGCTCTTCTCCTATTTTACATCTAAAACTTGGAACAACCTCCCATCTACTATAACCTCCAGCAACTGTATGATAATTTAAAACCCTACTAAAATCATAGTTAATAGATACTTGGCTTTGCCCTTGTAACTATCCTGGCAACCCCTACTCTTAGCACTACTAACCAAATACTACTGTTTAGCCTCACTAACCAAATTCTACTCCGTTTTTGTCAACTATTTTACCTACACTCAAACATTCCCACATCAAAATAACCCCTACTCTTGCCATCCCTCTGTACTGTGCAGAATCAAGCATGAGTCAGTCTTACCCACCTCTAAACAATAGTATGTCCAGCATTAAGCATATGCATTGTGAGTGTCACTGTGAATGTCTCCAAGTATACTTTTAGTTATTTTAGCCACCAAGCTATTTTTCCTTTGTATCTCACCATGTATATATTCTACCTTTGTTAACAATCTGCTTGCTTTACTGTAAATGACAACTATTTTACTTGTATAAAAATGTGCTTTCTTTATTATCTTTAATTGTATAAACTAATATCTGCTTAATGTAATATGTAATTCTTATTACTTATAATTGAAGCTTTTCTCCCCAGGCATCTGATGAAAAAGGACCTGTGTCCATGGCAGAATTTCCCAGTAAACAAATGTTAAATAAATAAATAAAATAAAATAAATAAATATCTTTCCAGGCTGATAAATATTGTACCCCCCTTTGAAAGACATCAAAAATGAAAACAGTTATTTATATCAATTATTTTTGGTTTGTATTATAGCATCATACTTGGAGAAGATAGAATGCTGCTCAGTGCTAAGCTCTTACTGGCCTGAGACACATATTCCAAAAATTCCATCATGCCTCTCTTCATATAGTTCAGACAGGTACATCGCAAATCATTTACTCATACATGGACTATGACAAAGTCATACTGGTACTTGTGGTTCAATGTTCTGATAGCGTGTGTGACCTGACAGATCCTGGACCCTGACAGCCAACTAACTGACCTTGCTCAGCCTGGTTAGTGGGATATCGCAGTGTCTTACAATGGAGCCTCCTGTGACCAAAATTCTGGATTGTGTGGTGTCTACCTTATGGGCTTAGACATAGAGACACTGAATTGAGGCTGAATGAGTCATGGTGGTTATTGCTTTTGTAGTGTGTTTTTGTGGTTGTTGGGCAGCCATGTTGGTGCAGTGGTTAGTGTTGCCACCTCACAGCAAGAGGTTCTCTGGTTTGATCCTCAGCTGGGGTGCCTTCTGTGCAGAGTCTGTATGTCCTCCCTGTGGTCGCGTGGGTTTCCTCCGGGTGCTCCGGTTTCCTCCCACATCCCAAAGACATGCTGTAGGTGGATTGGACACTCTAAATTGGCCCTATGTATGAGTGCATGTGTGTGTGTGCTTTCTGTGGAAGGTTGGGTGCTGGGATGGCAACTCAACACTGTAAAAACTCCACTGCCAATCATGAGCAGACAGGCGATCTGCTGTAGAGACCCCTAACCGGGAAAAGCCGAAAGTAGAAGAAAAAGTATGTTTTTGTGGTTGTTGAGGGTACTTGTCATAATTACTGCATCTGGAGGGCCTTTAAGATTTTGGTTTGGATAGATTACGTGTAAGAGCCTCAGCATATGTGGACCACAACACATCATCAGCCTACTGCTTGTCATTATCACTAGCAATGTGAGCGAGCACATGGCTTTGGTGAGTGCACAAGTTGTGCAAATACCGCCTGTGGAATTGTGACTTTGTTCCCATTTCTACAGGGAATTGTCTTTGCCACTTGTACAGATGGTATCGCTATCAGTGCACAGGCAGCAGTAACAGTACTGAAAATGTGACTTGGAAAAATATGCTGCCTTTGTAGTCTGAGATTCTGCATTGAAACTATAGGCCTGTGACTTTAGTAAATGTCAGTACAAGGAAGTGCAGCTTCTGGCAGTTAGTTCTGTAAGAAAATATGCTGCAGTTATCTATATGTGGATTTGCTGATATGCGTTTCCCCCCATTCATGCACTGTGGCCATCCAGCCTCTTTCTGTGCTTTCAGATTAAATTCACATTTTTTTAGGTAGATAGGATTAGTGCTTTTATGCAAACGTGTTGGCACTCTGCAATCTGTACATAGCAACAGTTAATGACATTGTTTTAATAACAAATTTCTTAGCTAGACATTAAGTAAAGTAACTCATTCAGAATGACATTTTAGAAATCAGATGCATATCTAAGAATATTAAACAGTACTGATCCTAACAATCTGCCAGGGATGAATACTTGAAAAAAATTATAGCAAAAGTCATAATTCATATAAGTAGAATGCCAAGGATTTCTCATTCATGTTGTCATGAAAAAGTTTAGAAGGACATTTTGTGAATGTTGTGTGAATTAAATTCATCTCAGATTAGTGCCTTATTTATTTATTTACTAGTTGTTCACTGGGTAAGAGGATTGGTCTACTGACCCTTTTCTGCCATGACTCAAACTCAAAGAACAGAAAATACATCCCATGCTTTCATTCAACAATATTATATACAAAATGAGTACATAACAAAATCCAGAGCATACTAAGACTGATATTAAAAGACCCAGTCAGAGTGCATTAAAAAGATATATATAAAATGCAAGCTACGATGTGCATAAAATACAGTGCAATCATACATAAACTCCTAAATACATGACATACTTGCATATAAGGTGACACATTAAGATGGTGAGAAAAGTTTATTACATGCATTCTAGTATTCATGATAAGGGATGCTAAATTATCTAACGATTGTCATGGTGACAGTTTCTGGCAGATTCAGTA
This sequence comes from Protopterus annectens, assembly GCF_019279795.1. NCBI lineage: Eukaryota > Metazoa > Chordata > Ceratodontiformes > Protopteridae > Protopterus > Protopterus annectens. The sequence goes on along the minus strand of NC_056734.1, from coordinate 322,641,620 downwards.
AAGAAGCACTCTTTGAAGCTTTTAATGGTTTCTACATTTTTGATGTCTGTGGGCAGGTGGTTCAAGGCAGCAGGTCCCAGTCTAAAAAAGCATCTCTTACCTACAGCAGTTTTGAACGGAGGTTGTACTAGAGTGAAACTGTTGCTTTGTGTACTTCTGAGTACATAAGGATTGTCTTGTAAAGGTGGACTCACTCATAAATGCGGGTAGACTCACTCATAAAGGGGGGCAGTGATTATGTTTTTGTACCTTGTAAATTAGAATACTTAGAAGAAATTGACCCTATGAGGCATTGTAAACAATTTGGATTTTTTTAGCAAATTGCAGTAGCATATCTGGTGGTCTGCTAAAACAATGAATCTGCAAATTTTATTCCCAGCAGTCTGTATTCTGTAGGTATTGCAGGCTGAATGCATAGCAAGAAAAGGAAGGTCATATTTAATTTGGGTATTAATTTATTTTAGCAATAGTGATTGCTCTTGTAACATAGTTTTAACTGAACAAGGAGCTCATTAGTTACAAAATCTATGCGTGTGGTAAAGGAAAGGGTAGGGTCAAGTATTTAGTCTAGGTACCTCTGTTCAGTTGACATGCAACAAATTATAAGAGAATAGGGGGGATAGTGGCTAATTTCTTGGCTGAAGCAAAGACCATGACATTGCTTTTCTTAAGGTTAATTAATAGTTTGCTAGTTGTGGACCAGGGACATAACTGAGTGAAATTGTCCTATAACTTGGTTTGCAGGTTAGAGTGGCCAGTACTGGATTATGGGAGCAGCATATCATCTGCATACCTTATTATTCTGAGATGCATTAATTCTAGGGGGAGATTATTAACAAAGAGAAATGAGAAGAGGATGCAGCACAAACCCTTGCCATACACCTGTACTATGTTTACCAGCAACAGAGGGTGAGGCATTGCTATGGACTTGGAAGGTTTTGTCTTTCAGATAGCTACAAATTCAGCAGATAATGTTATCTCCAAAGTTGATTCTTTTGAGTTTGTTGAGAAGAAGGGTATGGCTGACCATTTTGAAAGCCCTTGTTATGTCAAGGAGACATGCAGTAATAAGTACCTTATTCAGGTTGCAGTAAATGGTATTGGTGGCCATTACCAGAGCAATAAAGATACTGAAGGCATTGCAAAAGCCACGCCGTGCGTCACATAACAAGCCATAGCTGTTAATATTCATAAGCAGTTTCTTGTATAAAAGGTTTTCAAATATTTTGGTAATAGGGCACAGGGTAGAAATAGATCTATAATCCTTTAATGCATTAGGAGAAGTGACTTTAGGTAGCAGGATTATAACTGTGTGCAATGCCGGTGGGACAGTGCCTGTGGTGAAAGAGAGGATGAAGACATAAGTAAGATATTTAGCAATCTTTTTCAGCTGCAAGACTTAGGAAGGTGGAATGAAGACTGCTGGATTTAGATCCTGAATTGCTAAGTCTGAAAAACATGGACTTGGCCTCTGTTATGGAAATTTCAGAGGAGTGAAAGGTTACTGTATAAGTAAGGTGTTTAGCAATTTTTTTTAGTTGCAAGCTTTAGGGAGGTAGGATGAAGATTGCTTGATTTAGATCCTGAATTGTTGAGTTTAAAAGATATGGACTTGGTCTATTTTATGGAAATTTCACAGGAGTGAAAGGTTACTGTATAAGAAGTTAGAGGGTAGAGATCAAGAAATGATGGTTCTTGCTCTTTGTTGTTATGTGAGTAAATTGTTAGAAAGGCTTTAGTTATGTTAGTTAGGGTAAACTGTGAAAAGTGAGCACAATCATCAGCAAAGGTAGAGTCTTTGTAGCCAAAGAGTTAAGTAATGTCCCTGTTAAGTGTTTTATTTCTTTCCAAAACTGATTGGGTCTAGAACAGTTTACTTCATGTTTCTGTCTAAGGTGCAGGGCTTTGAAGTATTTATTGCAATTTTTGTTTCTTTTCTTTAATTCAGAAAAGTGTGGTGTAGCTTGGTATTGTTGGGTTCCTTTTCCAGTTCTGCCAGGCAGAATCTTTGGTTTTAATTTTATTTTCAACATCCACTGAAAGCCATGGGCAACACAATGATTTGAGACATCTTTTTGTAATGGGGTACAGTGTATTCGGAATTGTGGTCAGTCTTAGGTTGAAAATTTATAAAGAAGAGGTAGGTTCAGACTTGGCATACAGGGGAGTCTAATCTGTAGCACTGAGTAGTATGCTGAGATTTGGTAGCTTATTATTAGGAAAATATATTCCATCAGTTATTTGAGGAGGTTTGAGTAAATTAAGTTAATGAGTAAGTCGTCAGTTGGAGCATTGGGAAGTATTTCAGTGTGAAGGCACCTATTTTGCATGTTGGTTATTGTTAGGTCAAGTGTGGAACCAATCCTTGTATTGGTTCAAGTAGGACTCTGTATTATCTGGACCAGGATAAATTGTTGCAACATTTTATCAAAGGCAGAGAGTATTTTCCAATTGCAGAGATATTGAAGTCACCAAGAATAACTGTTGTTATGTATGCTTTAGAACATATGCTGTAGAGTTTTATGCAAATGAGAGACAGAGGAGGGTGGGGTGATGTAAACTGCAACAATACATATGTGAGTATGTCCACCTGATGTAATGCAAGAGAGTACCTGGGACTCCTGTCATTTCCAGTACGACAGTTAGTGCAATCCACAACAGTAATAGAGGTGTTCCTTTTGATTAGAATTGAAGCACCACCACCAGATCTAGGGCCTGGTCTTCTGTCATTATATATATAGTATTTGTCTTGTATAAAAGTAGAGGGTCAGCAGTCATTCTTCAGCTAAGTTTCTGATATAAAAAGAATATGAGGATTTTCTGTTACAAGACATGCTTTAAGACCAATCCATTTATTACTATGACTGCATGCATTAAGGTAAGCAATTTTAAGGTCTTTATTTCTGATATGATAGATGAGTGAGTTCTGCAATTGAGGGCTGAGCAGATTTTCAAGATGACATCATCTGAACTCAAAACTATATCCATCTTAAGAGAAGAAAAAACAGTGTGCCCTCATACTATGTAGTTGTCATATCAGATATTTTTTTCTTTAAAAGTATCTTGACAATACCTTTATGTAAGCTTACCCTACTTATATCCTGCTGTGCTGTGCTAAGATAAACATCATACAAGACATGAGCTATGGTCAGCATAGATAGCATGAATGTTCTACTTATATTTTGCCTCATTTTATCACTTCATTTTTTAAACATTTTAAATTTCTGTTTCTGATTGGTGATATCCCAGAATCCAGCAGGATATTGAAGGGTATATTCAACTGGGTATGCAAATGCCATACTAATTAGATGTCCAGATTTTTGATTAGATGCACTTACTTTTCAAGAGCCTTTCTCCAGATTTTTGATGTGTGCAGGCTGAGCTGTAAGGTCAATAGTGAGCAACAATAAACTGTAGCAAGATGCAACAGTGTAAGATTACTTAAACTTAATAAAACTGCAGTCAGCTAAAAAAAAGTAAGTCATGACTAAGTACATTCAGTAAGTAAATACGTTAAAAGGAGACAATGACTTCTGTTTATGTAACAAGTCAGTAATTAAATCAATTACAATAAGGCAATTAAGCAGTGACAGAAAAGGCAAGGAAATTTATAAGCTCTACAAGATTTCCTTATGTGTTGTAGACGGGTCTATGTTTAACCATCGAATAATATTTCCATCGGAGGGATAAAGATCGAACCCTAACCATCGAACATTTATGTTTTTCAGCAGGGAAAGGAGCTAGTTAGCCAGCATTTCCCCGTATCACAAAACACAGCATTTCAAACCTACTCAGGTGAGGGGTTTCACCCCCCTAACTATATATATCAACTCCATGACCACACTACAGAGAGGAAAAGGGCAGATGGGGAAGTGGTGCCCAACTATTTACTTTCTCATTTACTGAAATGAGCATTCACCGAACATTCCATTGTTAGGGTTCAGTGTTTAGCTATTTGATGGAAATGTTATTTGACAGTTAAACATACACCCATTCTAGACTATACTCATTTCTTGGTTACCCAATAGGATTAAAACTGCTTTCCACAGTGAATTGAGCATGACTCCAGGTATTTAATGTATGTAAGGCTTCATCCCTGCAGAAGCGAGACAACCAATACTCAGCTAAAGCCCAACAGAAGCTGGCCAAACAAATATTCCTGTTATTCAGTGGAACAAATCTGACCTTGAAGTGGAAAACTATGGACTCATTGATGAATGTGGGAATTACAGCAATATCTCCATCTTAGTAAGGCAAAGGACTGAAGGCAGAAATGATTTATGAAGTGGGATTTTGCTAGTCAAATCTAATAGAGATCTTAAACTGTGTGGTATATTTAGACTGTATTAGGGCATCTGATACCTCTACACTTTAGGTTAGTGAGCAAATTAGTAAGACTGAGAATAGATAGCAGAACATATCTGTAGGCAAAATATTAGGTTGACAATAGCACACAGACTTACAGTAAAGAAACTACACTCTTTAAATAGAGTGGCCAATGGAACACTGTTTGTAAAATATGCAAGTTAGTGCTGGGCCTGCTACATTTTAAATATTTATAAGCTATCCTGAATTAGGTCTCAAAGGAAAGCTTCACTATTTTGCTGATAGCCCAAGGTCTTAGAACATAAGAAGATATACATTAAGGGCCAGATTCCAAAAGAGTTGCTCTCAGTGTAAGTCTGCCCTGATTCCAAAAGACTTGCTTACAGTGTAAGTGACTTACTTTCATGTAAGGTCTCTGTATAAATAGGTTTACTCCATGGAGCAGACTCCAAAACACATGCTGTCAGCCTGCTCTCATTTTATGCAATCATTTAGGCTAAGAGCAAGTCTTTTGGAATTGGGGCCTAAGGATGTAAATGGAGAGATGAAATCAGCAAGAAAAGAATTGCTAAAACTGAATTGATCCTTGGTGAGTACCTTTTCATTACTAAGACAGCACTGATATATAGACTATATTTTATATATTATGGAAAATGTGGGTAAAAAATTTAAAAAAAGAAGATTAAACTGCACAGGCCCCAAGATAAAAAACTGTCGACTATAGGTGTATGTACTTGTGCCAGGACTGAAAAAATGCAGTGCATAATCCTAAGGATGTGAAAATATTCCCACCATGGGGTTAGGCCAGGGAAATGTGTAGGGTAGACCTCCTGTGGTAGGAGAGTAGAAGAAAGAATCAGACCACAAAAAAAAAAAAAAAAAAAAAAAAAAAAAACAGAAAACTGAAAGGCCAAGCAAGAGGCATAGTGATAGATAACAAAGTGGACACTGAAGAAATTGTGTCTTGTTACTATTATGAAAGAAGACCAGATCATCCAGTCAGAGGTTATATAGCAAGAGACAGATCGAAGGAAATCAAAATACTTACACAAGATAAACTGAAAAGTAAAAAATAAAAAATAAAAATAAACAACAAAAAAAAAAATAAGCTCTTTAATATAACAGATTAAGGAAAAACATTATATAGATGAAGAAACTCTGGATCAGATAGAAAAAGAAGCAGCAGAGGAAGTGAGAAAAGATAAAGAACAAAAAAAAAGATGATTTTTAAAAGGTATAAGAAAAGAAAAGAAAAATGGACGTGGAAAAGAAAAAGTGGTCTGATATGGTGCAATACGTATGCAAACTGATCAATAAACAGGCTGTTCCAAAGAAATTTTGTAGAAAAATACATGCAAAGACACCCAGATATGGCGATGTGAAAACTAGAAAGATTAGTAAAGAAGAAATTAAATATATAGAAAGTGAAAAGATAGACCATATGCAAACTGAAGACTTTAGTATGGAAACTCCAACACAGGCAGTGTCACAGCATGATGAACCAGTGGGTTCCTAGAAAGGAGAGCAGCTATTGGAGCAGGAAACATATGAAAAGGATTTGCCACAGGACAATGTTTTGAGGCCTCCTGTAGGATACTTGCATGACAGTCCAGTTAAAGTTGCACAGGAAGGTAATGAGCAAGAAACAGTTCTGATACAGGCAATGTTTCAATGTGGCAGATCAATAGGTCTCTAAATGGAGGAGCAACAGATAAAGAAGAATGCATCTTAAAAGGATATTTCACAGACAGATATTCTGGAACTTTCTGTAGAAGACTTAAAATGAACAGAGAGCAAAGAAGATGCTCTCAGTCCAGAAGAAAATGATTTAAGGGAAGACCTCCTTGATTTGATAAATATGGATACACATATTAAGATAAATGAAGATAAATAGATTACAGAAAGGAAATAGAACCCACAATGTTAGAAGACCGGTAAAACAAGTGAACACAATAATCTGAAATATTAAAAAATGTATAAGATATAACAGGGATGAATAGGATACATTACTGTGCAGCTAAACTAGTAATGTACAAAGTTGACCAAAGAAACATAGAGTAGAATAGGAAAAGAAAGGAAGGGATCACCATGGAAGCATCAAAGAGAGAAAATTATGAAGCAACAAGAAGTATTACTGTTAGAATACAGAAAAGGAAATACATAATCAAAAATCCTTAGAAAGACAGACGTGGTAAAAGCAACACAGTATTAAAACAGACCAGGATTTATCACATATTATTTTAAATAATAAATCAAAAATATCAAGATAAGTAGATGAATAAAAAGAAAATATACAAAATAGTAAATTCACTGATGACCCAAAAAGGTTTTACATACTTTTGGGAAACAAAGCAAAAGGAATAGAAACTTCCAAAAAAAAAAAAAACAGAAATAGATACATTTTGAAGAAGTATTTATGAAAAGCTCACTGAAAATGACAAAGATGCAAAATGAAGTGAAGAATTAAAAGAAACGTTAAAGACCCTAATGTAGAGGATATGAAATAGGATGAAGTAACAGCCAAAGAAATTGAGATAAAATTAACAAAAGTTCCTAAAAAGAAAACTCCGGGCCCTGATGCAGCACCTGATTTCTGACTATAGATATTAACATCTTTGCACAAAGATTGAGCCCTGAGTAAGAAGTACTTATAATCACATCCTGAACAGACACCAACCTGTTTAACAACAGGAGGAACAATGTTCCTCCTTAAGAGTGAACCTGCAAGCCATCCTAATAACTATAGACCAGTAATGTACCTTCTGACAATATACAAATTATATACTGCACCTGATTCAGACAGCACTTATAGCAATCTAGACAAAAAATCATTATGGCAGTAGAACAAAAAGGTAATAAACGAAGGTTACATGGAAGAGCCGATCATCTGTTGTTAAACAAAACCATAACAGAGAGCTGTAAAAAGGGGAAGAATCAAAACATTACATGGATTGATTATAAATAAAGCATTCAACATCTCACATTCATGGATAATGGAATGCTTTCATATGTATAAGATGCATCCTGTACTGATCAATTATGTTGCAGTCAATATGAAACAGTGGCAAATGACTTTGCAGCTAAGCTATGACAAAAGATAAATTAGTATCCCAGAGATAAAAATTCAAAGGATATTCCAGGATGTTTCTTTATTACCAGTGCTGCTTTGTGTTGCCCTTAACTCACAAAGTTGTTTACTTCAGATTAGGCTATGGTAGTTTAACTCCCAGAAACCGACTTTGTTTAAAGACTTATTGTCTTCTTTTTGTGGATTATTTAAAACTGTACAGTTCATCAAATGAAAATCGGAAAGCACAACTGCAAATGGTTAAAACTTTCTCAGATGATATAAGAATGACATTTGGTCTTGATAAATTTGCAAAATCAACATTTATTAAAGGAAAGCTGGGAAAGGAATGGAATGTGATATAAAGGAATTTGAGCAGGAGTGAGTGTACAAATATTTGCAAATATGTAAAGGGTTGGTAATAACATATCAATAAATGAGAACAAGGCTCAGTGATTAATACTTCAGATGACTAAAGCTAATATTGAAAACTGCCTTGACATCTAGTAATAAAGTCCACACTAAAAATTAATTTGCTATTCCCTTTCTAGCTTACAACTTTTGGTGTGATTGACAGGCCCCCAAGGTGAATTGAATCACATGTAAAAATCAAGAAAAATGCTTTATGCTTATCAAATGACATCTAAAAAACACTGCATGCCAAGATTATACATCCCTTACTCTGAAAGAGGTAGGGACCTCCTTCAACTTGACAAGATATGTAGAACTGCAATTGCGGGTCCACATGTATATTTGTTGGCCATCAAATCCAAATGTAATGACATTGACATTTCTAAAGCATGAAAAAATTCAGTTTAAAATCAGATCATTGCTTAGTTTAGCAAAAGTATTTTGAAATAAAGTGGGAATTGAGACCAAACCTGAAGGAAGCAACCTTCAGACAGACACTAAAAGAAAAAAAATGAAAGAATATAAAGGAAAGGACCAGACGAAAAGGAAAGAAAACTGGAAAATCCACACATATAGTAGTAAGTAGAGAAAACCTCCACAACAGCCTCATGTTGACCAAGATTTGACAAAAGAATGGTTAAGGAGAAGTAAAGTGGAACTAAAAGATGAAAGGCTAATAATAGCAAACAATACAATGGGCTTGGTATATGTTGATTTTCAAAGTACATTGAAAAGGTTGATGAAACAGACAAATGCAAGTTCTGTAAAACAGAACTGGAAATAACTCCAGATCTTGTTGCTGGGTATGATAAACTCATGATTGATTGGCCATATACTGAAAGGCACAATAATTTGGCAAGGATGTTGCACTGGGGATTGTGAAGACACTGCAATATTGAAGCAGGTGAGAAGCATTGGTAATGTGAACCACAAAGTATCATCGACTGTGATGAGGTTTATATTGCATGGAGTCACCCATTACCAACAGTTCAAAAATAGATACAAGAAAACTGGATATACTACTCCAAGACAAAAAGGCAAAACTAGCCCTGATGACTAAAATTGCTGCACCCAGTACTTATAGTGTCTTACATACCAAGGCACAGTAAGTCTTAAAATTCCAGGATTTGTGAGCAGAAATCAGAGCTATGTGAAATAAAGATACCCAAACAGTTCTAACAGTAGTAGGAGCAACAGGACTAATGAAAAGAATTTACAATTACACTTAAATATGCTACCATTATATGCAACTCCATATGAACTGCAGAAGAAGGCAATTCTGAGCACATTGTAGATGCCGAGAAGAGCACTCTTGGCTAACATCAAAAACTGAAACAAGACTAAGTTCATAAACAACAGTTATGCCTTGACTTCGAAATGAGGCCCATTCTTGTCAATGCATGCATAGAAATGTATGTTTAAAAAAATTAAGCTTTGGTGAAATTACACCATTACATATCTCTGACAAGATTTGATGACTAATTTAAACATAGAAGTTTAAATTCAATGTCAAATACAAAATAAGCCACGTGTTCAGCATGATGTTTGGTAATAAAAATACCACTGCAGAAAAAGCGTCAAGAAATGTAGATTGCAATTCGAAGACTCATGTCAGATGATGCCCAGGAAAGTAAGTGATGCGAGAAAATAACATCTAATTCTAGTAGAATAACAGAATGCATAAGAAGAGGCATGCCTAGTAGAAAAAAAATATTATCCCACTGGATTTAAAATTATCAGTACACCATAAGGATCATTGTCTGCTCTTCTACAGACTTTATCTTCATAATGACACAAACAGGATGGAGGCAGTTTGGAGTAAACTACAAGTAACCTTGCATCAGAACACATATGAGAATAGATGAGAAAAAATGACCTTACATGATCTTGAAATAAAAATAAGGAAAATATATAAATACTTATAGATACCAGAAAGGAATCTACAGAGTTCAAATGGAAGCCATAGTTGATAAAATACCATGCAGAGAAACAAAAACATAGAAAATGAAGATAAAAGGTGAGAGAGCAAGAAATATTTCACAAAGAGTTTGATGTGTGATTTGAAAAATGCTTGTTACAAATGCGTTAGGGGCTAACCTGGCAGCTTTATCATGGGTGTGAATAAAACTCAACAGACATTTGGTCACATAGCATTTGCAACAGAAATTGAAAATGACAGACTTGGTGGAGTAAACAATCTTCATTTGCCATCAACATCTTTGGTTCCAAGCTTTCTGGATTTCATTCTTCTGCTAAAAATGATTGATCCAGATGAAGCACAACAACCTGTTTTGTTGAAGATATTTTCAAATACATAACAAGGAACAGTTTCTCGGGATAACCAATGACAGCTCCAATTAAATAAATGAAGGATAAGAAATAACACATTTCTGACTCCAATTTTTATATTCAATCACAACAATTTTTCATTCTGATGTCACAGCAGTAAACTGCAAGCATGCTGCCATTAAAGTTTTAGACTGACCAAAGAGTGCAGTTGGTAATCTTGTTAAACATCATTTGGCAGTAGAGCACAAACAGAACTACTTGACTTTAATTAAGAGGAAATTAGCTCATACAGGTGAATAACTTGACAACCAATTTTCCATGCAGTGAAAAGAAAAAAACAATCATAAAGCACAAAATCTCATTAAATTCTTTGCCTAATTCTTTTCTGATTTGTGCTTACATTTAAGACAGAATAGAAATATGTAAAGGATTTTATTCTTCTGAATCCTGAGAGGTGAATCTTGGCATCCATGTTGAAAGTACATAATAGGACTACAACTTGTTGCGCATGAAGCTTTATCTGCTCCACATACTACTAGATAGAGTAAAAAAAGAGAAAAAAAACTGTAAAGCACTTACTGAATGCTGTCAAGTTGATTGTAACACATATCAGGGGCAGGTAATATTTTGTGAGAAACTTGGCAATAAATTGGAGGCACAGAAAGCAGAAATATAGCTGTTTTTCAGATATGTGACTGTGGTTTGCTGGCTGGCACAGTCATTTGTGAGTAACTAATGTGAGACCTGCTTAACAATTGGTGTTGCACTACTATAGTACTTAACTAGTTGGTCTTTTTGCCCATAATGGAGCTTAATTGCAGTGCTCTGTGCACTGCAAGGTATTTAATATACTGCTTTCCTAGTCTTTTTTATAATCTGTGAAAAGTTCAACATGAACAGTTACATAATTAACTTAGCACTTATGTCAATGTTTTCTTTATTTCTTTGTTAATGCATATTCAAAAATATTGCCTGTACATCAAGCTTAAATTTTGTAAATATATCCAGTTTTTCATTATGACACCCATTTTCCATTTTAAATTTATATTCATTCATTCATCCACATATTTTCTTATATGCATAGCCTGTTTGGCATTATAGGTAAATTGAACCATATGCTGTCAAGTAAAAAATATAATGTTTTCAACAGATCCTGGGTATTTGCAACACACAGTGGAAAACACACACCTGGAGACAATTTTTAGAGAATCAATAGTTCAGTGTACTTGCCTGTCACTGGAGTGTGGCAACAAACAGAATCCCTTGGCAAAAACCCACAGTGACAGACAGACTACTCAAAGAAGACACACACACAGTGAGCACCACAAGACAGTAATATAAACAGTTATAGCACAGTGAGCACCACAAAGCAGTAATATGAACAGTTATAGCACAGTGAGCACCACAAGGTAGTAATATTTACAGTTATAACACAGTGAGCACCACAAGGTAGTAATATGAACAGTTATAGCACAGTGAGCACCATGAGGCAGTAATATGAACAGTTATAGCACAGTGAGCACCATGAGGCAGTAATATGAACAGTTATAGCACAGTGACACCATCAGGCAGTGATATGAAAAGTTATAGCACAGTGAGTACCACGAGACAGTAATATGAACAGTCATAGCACAGTGAGCACCACGAGGCAGTAATATGAACAGTTATAGCGCAGTGAGCACCAGGAGGCAGTATTTTGAACAGTAATAGCACAGTGAGCACCACAAGGCAGTAATATGAACAGTTATAGCACAGTGAGCACCACGAGGCAGTAATATGAACAGTTATAGCGCAGTGAGCACCATGAGGCAGTAATATGAACAATTATTGCACAGTGAGCACCACAAGGCAGTAATAGGAACAGTTATAGCACAGTGAGCACCACAAGGTAGTAATATGAACAGTTATAGCACAGTGAGCACCATGAGGCAGTAATATGGACAGTTATAGCACAGTGAGCACCATGAGGTGGTAATATGAACAGTTATAGCACAGTGAGCACCACGAGGCAGTAATATGAATAGTTATAGCACAGTAAGCACCATTAGGCAGTAATATGAACAGTTATAGCACAGTGAGCACCATGAGGCAGTAATATGAACAGTTATAGCACAGTGAACACCATGAGGCAGTAATATGAACAGTTATAGCACAGTGAGCACCATGAGGCAGTAATATGAACAGTTATAGTACAGTGAGCACCACTAGACAGTAATAGGAGCAGTTATAGCCCAGTGAGCACCACAAGGCAGTAATATGAACAGTTATAGCACAGTGAGCACCACGAGGCAATAATATGAACAGTTATAGCTCAGTGAGCACCATGAGGCAGTAATATGAACAGTTATAGCACAGTGAGCACCATGGGACAGTAAAATGAACAGTTATAGCAGAGTTAGCACCACGAGGCAGTAATATGAACAGTTATAGCACAGTGAGCACCGGAAGGCAGTAATATGAACAGTTATAGCACAGTGAGCACCAGGAGGCAGTAATATGAACAGTTATAGCACAGTGAGCACCAGGAGGCAGTAATATGAACAGTTATAGCACAGTGAGCACCATAAGGCAGTAATATGAACAGTTATAGCAGAGTGAGCACCACGAGGCAGTAATATGAACAGTTATAGCACAGTGAGCACCAGGAGGCATTAATATGAACAGTTATAGCACAGTGAGCACCACAAGGCAGTAATATGAACAGTTATAGCACAGTGAGTGCCATGAGGCAGTAATATGAACAGTTATAGCACAGTGAGCACCACAAGGCAGTAATATGAACAGTTATTGCACAGTGAGCACCATGAGGCAGTAATATGAACAGTTATAGCACAGTGAGCACCATGAGGCAGTAATATGAACAGTTATAGCAGAGTGAGCACCACGAGGCAGTAGTATGAACAGTTATAGCACAGTGAGCACCAGAAGGCAGTAATATGAACAGTTATAGCACAGTGAGCACCACGAGGCAGTAATATGAACAGTTATAGCACAGTGAGCAGCAGGAGGCAGCAATATGAACAATTACAGCACAGTGAGCACCATGAGGCAGTAATATGAACAGTTATAGGACAGTGAGTACCACGAGGCAGTAATATGAACAGTTATTGCACAGTGAGCACCATGAGGCAGTAATATGAACAGTTATAGCACAGTGAGCACCACGAGGCAGTAATATGAACAGTTATAGCACAGTGAGCACCACGAGGCAGTAATATGAACAGTTATAGCACAGTGAGCACCATGAGGCAGTAATATGAACAGTTATAGCACAGTGAGCACCACGAGGCAGTAATATGAACAATTATAGCACAGTGAGCACCACGAGGCAGTAATATGAACAGTTATAGCACAGTGAGCACCACGAGGCAGTAATATGAACAGTTATAGCACAGTGAGCACCACGAGGCAGTAATATGAACAGTTATAGCACAGTAAGCACCAGGAGGCAGTAATATGAACAGTTATAGCACAGTGACATGCCTTTGCTATGATAGCACACTTTGAATTCAGTTTACTCAGTGCTGCACTTTAACAATAACTAAACTTTTCACAAATTAGCCAGTTTATTGCATTTTATATTTATTTGGTTATGCCCATTACACAGAACACTGTGTATTGTTTTCAACATTTTTACTCATTCACAAGACCTAAGACATGTTCTAAATATAGCAGTTTGTGAGGAGTACCTTATATAATTACATAAAATGCCACTAAATTCCTACTATCTTTAGAATGATTTTGGCATAAATGTTAAAATCTTCATAGGCACTTGTATTTAATTTAACAGAGTTTTGGAATATTTCTTATATAATTGTCTCTTAAAAAAAAAAAAAAAAACTGCTATACTACTCAGCATGGAATATTGTCTCTTGAAGGAGTACAGGGATGCAGACACTACTGGCTGTATCCATAAATGTCACAGAGAGGTATATACTAGGAAAAATGTGAATAAATGGAATGATGTGGGATTGAGGAGGGGAATGCTTGGAAAATGTTGATGAAAGGTAATGTACATTAGTAAAATTAAATATTTACTACAAAGTTCAATATTTTTATTAAGAGGATAATAAGATCCATGAAATGCAACAGAATGTGCTAAGAGGTATTTCACTTGAAGGTTTTAATAGCATGCAGGATATACGGTATACAAGGAAGGTATTACTAAGGTTTGGCATGGGCACTATCTTCAGAAAGTATGCATATGCTATATCAAAGCAAAAAGGCAGACAGAAAAGAACATTAAAAGACAAATAAGCAGCTGGATATTCTTGCATGTGCATCTTGCATATTCTAATACAACAACATGATCTCCACCAAGTCATTTTATATCTTTGGGCTTCTTTTCCACAGCTTTTTTAGATGATTTTGTCACTTTACTGACTACCAGGGTACTCCTTACTCTTGGTAATTTTAATTTGTTTTGTGAAATAAAGGTATGTTTTGGCATTTTGAAGCAATACATCAGTTTAGTGAATTTTCTTGTCTTTACAGGTAGAAAAACCTGGAAGTTTAAAATAGCCACTCCATTATAGAAATGATCATATAATTATAATCATAATTAATTAAGAGTCCTTTAGACTGGACAAGGAAAGGGTAAGATTTCACTTAGGCCTTATTTCTTGACTTTTATAAATTAATTTAGTTTTAAAGGAACTTCATTTAGCCTCCAGCAAGATGTGAGGAAAGTTCTTAATGAACTTAAGGCTAACAAGGAAGTGAGAAGTATGAAGCCTGATAAGGTTGGATGGGTGGTCATAATGAATTCCTGTATGTATTCAGGCAAAATGTTGGACTTGCTTAACAGTAACTCCAGGTATATGCAGGTATCCAAAAATGAAATAATAGTCTCTCAGTTTTCCCCACACAGTAGGCTGAACACACTTCACAGTCTATAGGAAAATTGATTTGATCTTAGAAGACAACTTGTTGCCGCAGATTATCGATAAGAATCTTTATAAATTTTTAAGCAACCCTAGGCCTTTTATACCATCTATTTGTGGGATACCCAAGGTCCATAAAAACCTTGATGATCCACCCCTCAGACCTATTGTAGCAGCTTCAGGCTCAAAAACATATCCTTTAGTGGTATATGTAGATAGGAAACTAAAATTTATACCACCTTTAAGCCACCACTTTTTGGTGGATTCATAGGGTTTTCTGGCTAAAATCTCTGGCAAATATTATTACACTGGTGTGTTGTTTGCTACAATTGATATCCAAGATTTGTTTTCAGTGATCCCTCATTCAGCTGGCTTGGAATGGGTATCTGAAGTCATTACTAGAAACAAATATTTATTTAACTCAGAGATGTGGCTAGTTAAAGAAATGTTAGATCTAGTGTTAGACAACAACTTTGTTTTCTATGCAAGCAAGTACTATAAGCAGATCAGTGGCATCTCCATGGGGGTAGCATGTGCTCCCTTGTTTACAAACTAGGTTTTACTGAACTGGGAGCAGAATTCTGTGTTCAGTTCAACACATTATTCTAAAACGTTAGTGTACTTATGCTTTTTGGATGACATTTCTATTCTTTGGAAAGGTACAAGGGATGAACTGGATGATTTTATTAGCTATATAAACCAAACTGCTGAATTTTTGAGATTTACTTACAGTGTGGGGACAGAGGAATTAAACTTTTTGGATGTGAAATTAATGAAATATTTGGTTAACCACAAATTTTTAGGAAGAGTAATGTTACTAATTCCTATCTGCACTATACAAGTAATCATCCCTCCCATCAGAAGAAAAGTATATTTAAAGGGCAAATGGTACGTATTGCCCGTATGACATCTAATGTGGAAGACTTAGAACAGGAACTTAATTTTGTGGCCCAGGTGTTCGTTAAGCAGGACTATCTAGAACCAATGGCTTATAATGTGAGGAGGAAATTGAAAGAAGTTGGGGTACCAAACATATCCCATTGGTTGGTTCCGCTGATTAAGTTGATAGACCCAATACAGACTGCCATGACAGCTTCACTATACAGCACCTGCAGCCACCAGATGGTAGGGGCACCATCCCAAGTGGACTTAAAGAGGATTTTACAAGGTAATTGACCCTTAAGTATTGCTCAGACACAGAGGAAATTAAAAGAATTATACAGAAATAGTGGCACATTTTTTCCACAGTGCCCAACAGACCTAATGTTTTCTTCAGGCCCCCACTTTTTAGCTACAAAAGAGGGCCCAATATCAAAAACTTACTTTCTAAGAAGAAGAATGGCAGAGACCCACTTAGGAAAATGGGGACCTACACGTGTAGGATGTGCAGTCAATGTAAATACATGGCCCACAGACATGAAATCCAAATAATTACTATACAGACCCTTTAAATAGCTAAGAACTATTTTAATTGTACATCTAAAGGGGTGGTCTACTTAATGTTCTGGCAAGTGTGTAGTGCCTACTATGTGGGGAAAACTGAGAGACTATTAAAAACTAGGGTCTATGAACACCATTATGAAATTTACCACTGCAATGGAAACCAATGCACTTTACAATCATTTGAAAGATTACCCTGGTGGGGGATTTTTATTTTGGATGTTAGAACAGGTTGAACCAAGTCCGGGGGGGTGTTGTTATGGCAACTGCAGTTAAATGCAAGGATACCCCCAGGGCGTAATGGGCAGCTTTCACTAGATCCTGTATTAAAAA
This sequence comes from Protopterus annectens, assembly GCF_019279795.1. Taxonomy (NCBI): domain Eukaryota; kingdom Metazoa; phylum Chordata; order Ceratodontiformes; family Protopteridae; genus Protopterus; species Protopterus annectens. The sequence continues at coordinate 322,624,871 of NC_056734.1, read as the reverse complement.
TGAGGGCTGTTAAATTATGATGAAAATATATATAAACAAATGTTTTAAATCAATTTTATGAACAAGTACGGAGTATGTTTATACGTCTTTTATATAATACACATTTTAAAATATGTACTTTCATTTATAATACCTTGCTGGGAAGTTTGTATCAATGTTAACAATATTACTTTTGTATAAGCAGGAAATTATGTCATTTTTAAAAGCAGGAAATGATGTTCTATGCTTGTACAATGTTTAGCATAAATTCAGTGGAAAACAGAGTGACTTTATTCTGATGAAGTCTTCCAGTAAGACGAAAGCACTAAATCCTGTAACTTTGTGGAATAAAATTGGAGAAAAACTGCTGTTTGTCCATTGCTGGTGGTGGTTTTTCTGGATTTTGAGCTGGTTCCTTGTCTTACTTTGATTATACAAACACAATTAAATAACTAGACAGTCTTGTTGCTATAAAAAAAAAAAAAAGTGCCACGTCCATATATACACTAGTGCATGCACAAACATAAGTACACTTAAAAAGTCAGCAAACTTTGGAAGAAAAAAATAGTACATAATCTTTTAGCCACAGTAGAATTATTACAGGACCAAATCAAACTGTGGACATTTCTTCATCCTTTGTGAGCAAATATTAAAGCCAAGTAAAGTAATATTGGTGTTATATGTTTTGAAAACCATGCATGCAGCTTGATTTTTACATTAACCCTCTTTGTTAAAACAGTAGATTAAACAACTTGTTAAATTCTAGGAAACAGCAGTACATGTACCAACACCAAAGCTCTTAAAAACAAAAAACTAGTACACAGCCAAATCACAATCAGTCACCAAGGATACAAAAAGAATGTATTTCCACAGTGTATTCGTTGAGCACTTTCATCCTCATGTAATTCAACAGAACTTCATCAGAACAAATAGAAAATCATGTCTTTTACCATAATGTATATTACAATACAAGCTCAGTTCTACTAATTAATTATGTAAATCCTAATTATAAAACATTTTTAAAGGAAACATCACCATCAAAGTAAAATACTAAAACATTTAAAAATATATATATAATTATATGTCTATCTATATATATTGCACACACACACACACACACACACATATATATATATATATATATATATATATATATATATATATGAATACATGCCACAATTCATTTTTAAAGATGTATTTATGAAACCTGTTTAATTTTTCTTGTTGTGTCTTTTGGCTTTTCCCGGTTAGGGGTCGCCACAGCGGAACTCCGGTCCACTAATGACTGGCAGTAGATTTTTATGTGCCGAGTTGCCGGCCCTGATGCACAACCTTCAATGAAGGTATGCCCATTCATGCATATCTCCACACAGAAGATGCTCTAGCTGAGAATTGAACAGGACAACGTCTTACTGCGAGGCAACAATGCTACCGCAGCACTACCACCGCAGTTATAAAGTATAAATATTTTTTCATAAAAGACTATCTCTTAATTAGCTGAAAATATGTTAAAATTAAAAAAAAATATTCCTTGCAATTTAACAGCTCTTAGTTTCAGCACTGGAGTGATATAGAGTTGTTCAACTCTGGTTTCATATTTGCATGTAATCTGAGATGTCATAATGGCTCCCAATAATCTAATTCAGCCTCCTATGCACCACCCCTGGGGTCATGGAGCATGTTATCTAAGAAACAAACCTGCCTAATGAATGCATTTCTTATTTCTTTCTGTTGTGTTTCGCATTTCTTATGGTAAATATTTAAGTCACTGGATTTGGTGTTCATGGAGCTATTATACTTATGAATATATAGGATTTCAAGTACAACAGCGTCTCTAATGGAGAAGTAGGTGAGTCTTAGATTACCTCTTGAGAGTCTATAATATACTGAGTAAATGGATAGAGATTCTAAAATCTCTTTATATCTCAAAGTCTTTGAGCCCATATTTGTCTTGTGTAGGAAGCTTTGTGGCTTCTCTTTTTCTTGATATGCATTGGGTTGCACATCCTGCAGGAGGTGCTGTACTTAATGATGGGTCTAAACAATGCAGAATATATGAAAATGATGACTTCTTTAAATGTGTATGCTATTCCCATGGATATTAGTTGCCCTAAGTAGAAGGACTTTCTCTCAGATAAAGCACCTGCCACAAAAACTATATAGGTTCTATCTTTTTCAGCCTTGTTGTCTACTTTACCAGTTAGGGTTTTATTTTCAGAGCATTTAGCTTTCTTACTATTACAGTATAGTATGAGTGTGTGATGCTCCTGCACTTTCCAGTAATCAAGGAGCCTCAATCCTCACCACTGGCAACAGCTAGGGGACATACACACTGGGAGGATGACAACTGCACACACAGTAAAGTGCAATTTCCCTTAAGAACACCTAGAGATCACAGTCAGTCTGTGGCTGGTTTCTCCCTCTTTCTCCAGATCCTCAGTAAGATTCCCCACTGGCACAGCTATAATGTTGAGATCTCAGCTGAGTGGCCAAGCTATGACCTCCAGCACCCTCTCTGTCCAACTAGTGCTTCGTGTCCCTGCCCAAGTAGCTCACACACACACACACACACACACACACACACACACACACACACACACACACACACACACACACACTCTTTGAGATTTGATTTCTAGACAAACACACACATGGAAAATGCTGGCACAGGTTTACTAGCTATGCCCCCTTCTGCCCAGATTATAAGGTAGTTCCAGCTGCCACCAGCCAACTCTTTATCAGCTACTCTAAGGCCTTTACGAAAGGGTGTCCAATCTTACTGTGTAATGCTACTATTAATCCAATGGTCATCTGACCAAGAGCAAGGCTTTTTAGAAGAAGCCTGTACAGTGTCACCAAATCGATATGCAAGTATTCTAAGAACTCAAATATGTCTTACAAATATCAGCCACAAAGATAGGTTTAAATATATTTAATCACAGGAAATATGTTAAAACAACATTGCGGGACAGTCTCAGATAAATAGAGAAAACATCCAAACTAATCTTTAGTATATTCCTGTCTATATCTAAAAGAGATACTATGCCCTAAATCTTACTTATAGCAAGGCAAGTGCAGATGATGATGATAATAATGAGTGGATGTTTCCAGGTGAAAGACAAAATGCAAAATGCGCAGTCTCTCTCTGAGACATTTCTTAAATTAATATCACATTTTACTGCTGGGTTAGCTTGGATGACATCACTTATTGTAACCTGACTTCAGTTCCCAGGCTAAAACAGAAAATAACAGAATTTAACATCTCTGTATTAAAAATACATATCTCTCAGATATTTGCAGATCTCGGAAGTCATAAAACAATAAAACGATTTGACATTTGAAACCTAGGAATTATTTCTCTTTCAAGACAATACAAAAACTTCTAGATCTAGACATTCTGTGGCTACTGAACTGAAACTGAAAGATAACATCTTTTGTTTATGGCCCAGCTATAAAGTAACTTAACCTCAACTATTCCTAAGTTTTCCAGGTTAATCTTCTATGTTCCAGTAGGATACACTGTGGATACATCTTAGCTCAGTATATAACATACAGTTCTGTATAAATCATACCAATATTCACAAATGACATAGAATTATTTACAAAATTCCAGATAGGTGGGCTGACAATATTTCCCTGTATCACATGGGGTATAGTGTTAAATACCTTGGCTAGATCATAATACACACAAGAACAACATGACCATTCTCCACAGCCTAGGTGACCCTCTTATCCACAAATTTACTCCAGGATTGACCTGTTTGGCCCTTCCAGAGAAAGGCTGTGTGGCTTGTGGGAGGATACTGCAAAGAGAGAATAATCATGAGACTCAGTGGATTTAAAATATCTATAAATCTGTTAATTAATAGGCAGGATCTACTGTGATGAAGCGAAATTATTGAGGGTCAAGCCTAATTAGATTTATTATTACTTATTGAAGTGATCAATT
>NC_056734.1:322540943-322615943 GCF_019279795.1 Protopterus annectens | reverse complement strand
AGTCTCTGTTAAAATGATAATCTTTCTAAAGTTCAATACTAAAGAAAAACAAATAAGCATGATAAGTTAGAATTATGGAGACATTTCAGAGATAGTACAGACATCCATTTTTCAAATATAGATCTTTTTCTTACACAATAATATGTTATATGTGTAACTAGACAGTCTATCATATTGCCCAGAATTCTTTAACTGTCCATGTTTAGCAGTATAAAACTGTCCCCAGGATTCAATAACACCTACAAAAAGTTTACCCTAAGTGGACACCATTCTGCATGAACAGACAACACTGACATAAGTCACACCTTCTTCCTCCTAATTTTAGTTTCCCTACTAATATTCTTGCAGTTTTAAATACTGACAGGGATTCATAAAGGTTACCACAAAGTGTAGACCACATGTACATTTAATCTTTCTGAGTGACTAGAAAGCACAAAAAATATGTTAAGAATGTTCTTGAATACATATTGTGTACACTTAGTGTGCACTTAGTGTAGACTTTATTGAATCTGTGTATTTGTATCATAGTTCTCTGAATGACATTGCACTCAGTCAAGTAAGACTAGACAATGGAACTTAATCCAGTAAAGCAGTATGCAATGGGCCAAAGTGATTAGGAACCACTGATAAAATGAGCAAGGGAAACATACATTAAGGGGAAAACAGAGAGTAAAATAATGTATATGAATGCCACCCCCAGTGTTCCCGGCAGCTGCTACCAAAAATATTTTAGAAACTTTCAATGTACTCAGTGCTGTTTGCAGTAAAATAAAATTTTGATACAAAAAAATTACAGAATAAAGTGTTCATTTCATTGAATCCATTTCAGATCTGTAGTAAGATTATTGCTGGGTAAAATAAGTGGCATTAATGAAGCCTTTCTTTTTACAACTGCATGTGACTTTTTTTTTGAGATGCTAGACCAGGGATGTTTGTCATGATTTTCCCCTTGATAAGCTCTGGTGACTGTCACAGTTCATGCCATTTTTGTATGGAAACTGCTTGTACCAGAGAAAAAGGGATTTTATACCATCAGCACTCTGATGTCAGTCAGTTATAAAACAAGAAAAGCAGTTTCATTGTCCATGCAGTATTTGCTTGGGCCTCTGTTAGGGCTGAACAAAGCATTTCAAAAACATTTTGTCAGAGTCACTCAGAAGGGATTTCCTGATTTTGCTAGTGTTGCAGTGTTATGATCTGTAGTCGTGATGCCTGGTTTATTATATTCTGCTCAGACTGCCTGACAAACTAGGGTTCACAAAGAGACAATTTATAGTTAGAAGCTGCAAATAAATTAAACAACTTAAGGAAGACACTGTTGCTAAATGAAAGACGTGTTTTTTTCTTTTTGTACTGTATTAGTAGGTATTGGTGAAACAAGGTACAGTTTTCCATATCAATTCACTCTTAATAAAATGTTTATATTATTTATATTTAATTCAAATAATTAATTATTGTTCAACGTACTACAGATAACAGTCATTTGGCATTCTTTTCCTAAATACCATCAAACATCCTACTAGGGAACAAATAGTAAAGTCTGATTATTTGGAATCAGCCAATATTGGACTATTTTTAAGGAGTAAAGCTGTTGAATATGGACTGCAAAACAAATACGCTTATTTCTCTATATAGCTCTTAGTGTTACTAAAATACAAATAATATTTTTTCAGTGCAGAGATAGTAACTACTACAGACACAGATTTGTGTGTGATCTCTTCTGACCAAAACCTACATTGTCACTTTTACTTACTAAATGAAGTGACACAAAATCATCTGCACATACGCATGATTTGCTTTTTTTCCTTGCAATTAATATACAGTATATTCCTGCTGCATATGATCCCTGGTTCTTCAAACCTCTTTCCATTCCAAATCAGTCTCAAGTCATATTATTGATTACAAGGACATTTTCTTTCCTTATACTTTGGTCCTGACATCATAGCATCTAATGGCAAAGAAACTGATAAGCCTGCATTCATGCACTTCCTACAGGGTGACTTCTGTAATCTATACTGAATAAAGTTTGCTTCCTATAGGGTGACTTCTGTAATCTATACTGAATAAAGTTTGCTTCCTATAGGGTGACTTCTGTAATCTATACTGAATAAAGTTTGCTTCCTATAGGGTGACTTCTGTAATCTATACTGAATAAAGTTTGCTTCCTATAGGGTTGTTGTTGTTGTCTTTCAGCTTTTCCTCGTTAGGGGTCACCACAGCGGAACTCTGGTCCGCTAATGATTGGCAGTAGGTTTTCATGAACGCCGAGGTGCCAGCTCGATGTCCAACCCTCAACAAAGGCACGCCCATTTACGCATGCCTTTTGAACGCCCACCTAACCGCGGGGAGGACATGCAGACTCCACACAGAAGGCACTCCCCACACTCCAGCCAAGAATTGAATGGGAGAACCGCTTGCTGTGAGGCAACAACGCTACTGCTGCACCACCGCAGAATCAAAGTTTGCTTCCTATTATTCAGTATAGATTACAGAAGTCACCCTATAGGAAAGTTTGCTTCCTATAGAGTGACTTCTGTAATCTATACTGAAAAAAGTTTGCTTCCTATAGGGTGACGTCTGTAATCTATACTGAATGACATTTGCTTCTTATAGGGTAACTTCTGTAATCTATACTGAATAAAGTTCGCTTCCTATAGGGTGACTTCTGTGATCTATACTGAACAAAGTTCACTTCCTATAGGGTGACTTCTGTAATCTATTTCAAACTCTTCATGAGGGATGAATTAATGCCAGGATTCCGTCTTTCTTATTATCAAATAAGTAGACACATTCTGAAGATATTCAGTCTTGCATCATTTCACTCAGCTCTTTACTGATCCTTATCACTTCAGTTGGAGTTATTCATGATCAATGTAACTAACCTGACTCTGCCCTACTAGGTTGACCTTATGTACTAGTTCTGGCTGACATATGAGCTATACTTATTGTAATATTAACTGTTCATTTCTAACTGGTTATCTGTCTACCAGTTTTCTTTTGCCCTAGTTCATGCAGGATTATTTTTGGATAGTGAAGAAAATATACTAAGTTGTGGGACACTTCCTTAATGTATTTTGAACTCTAGAGCAAAGCATTATTACTCATTTTAGATCAAATACATTGACTATGAGTAGGATTGAGATTATTTTTCTGAACAATAGGCAATTATTGTCCTCGGTGACAAAAACTTCTGTAGATATAAAAGTTGTAACCCTTATTATCTTACTAGCTACTTTGTGAATGTTTGACACCTGACCATCTAAAAATGGTCATTAGTTAGGTTTATTGCATCACTCCCATAACACATATGGGGACAATTGATTTTGCACAATCTTTCATTCCCTTCATGAGCAGACATACCTCTGTAATTATGACAGACTTCAATTGTCTCTAGCACCTTTAGACAATGGGTATCATTCAAGATTTGTTCAATAAATGTGCCTTCAGACAAATTGCTATGAAGCTTTCTGGACCAAATTTTCATACTAGAATAATTGTGAGCTTAGATTAGGGTCTTGTATGATTCTCTGGCCCAGTAATACAACATTCCATTTTCATTGACCACTATGCTGTTGCATTTTTTTCCATAAAATAAGATGCAAATGTTACGTATTACAGAATACAGATTTTTCAATGTTCATCTTTCACTACTCACCAAAATGGCCACAGCCATATGTGCTGTAGTTCACAGCACAGGCTGTGTTACTAATCATAGAACAAACTACATTACCAGTCATAGCACAGACAGAATGCAATAGTGCACTGAGCACATACAGCATTAGCGTTCATAGAACAAGTAAACTGCCTTACTGCTGTTAGCACAGTCAGAACACAATACTCCTTTTACCATGCTTCTCATTAAACAGCACAAGCAGTCTGCTATACTGCTCTTAGTACAGACAGAATGCAGTACTGCTCTTAGTACAGAAAGACTGCTGTACTGCTCTTAGTACAGACATAATGCAGTACTGCTGTTAGCACAGACTGCATAATTTCTCATAAAACAGACTGCAGTACTTTTCATAAAATAGACTGCAGTTGCGCTCTTAGCATAGACAGTGCAACACTGTTTATAGCATAGCAAATAGCACAAACAGACTACAGAACTGCTCATCACATGGAATGCAGTGCTGTACATAGCACAGTCTGAAGCACTGCTCATAATGCAGATTGCAATACCACACATAGCACAGGCAGATAGCAGCACTGGTCTTAGCAAGACAGTACATCAATGCTCATGGCATATGAAAGACCACAGCAATGATCACAGCACAGCTTACATTACTGATAATAAGACACACTGCAATACTGCTCATAGTATGTACTACAGCACTGCTAACAGCGCAGACTATATTACTGAACATAAGACACACTGCAGTACTATTCATAACATGTACTACAGCACTGCTCACAGCACAGACAATATTACTGATCATAAGACACACTGCAGTACTATTCACAATATGTACCACTGCACTGCTAATAGGACAGACTATATTACTGATCATAAGACAAAGTATTATACTACTGATAATAAGACACATTGCAGTACTGCTCATAGTATGTACTACAGCACTGCTAATAGCATAGACTATATTACTGAAAATAAGACACACTGCAGTACTACCCATAACATGTAATACAGCACTGCTCACAGCACAGACAATATTACTGATCATAAGACACACTGCAGTGCTGCTCATAGTATGTACTACAGCACTGCTAATAGCATAGCCTATGTTAGTGATCATAATACACAGTGCAGTACTGCTCATAGCATGTACTACAGAACTGATCACAGTACAGTCTACATTACTGATTATAAGACACACTGCAGTAATGCTCAAAGCATATACTACAGCAGTGCTGTAGTACATGCTCATAGCATGTACTACAGCACTGCTCACAGCATAGACTACATTATTGATCATACGACACACTGCAGTACTGCTTATATCATGGAATACAACACTGCTAATAGCACAAACTATATTAATGATCATAAGACACACTGGAGTACTGCACATAGCATGTAGTACAGAACTGCTTACAGTGAAGACCACATTACTGATCATAAGACACACTGCAGCGCTGCCCATAGCATGTACTACAGCACTGCTCACAGCACAGACTACATTACTGATCATAAGAGACACCGCAGTACTGCTCATAGTATGTACTACAGCACTGCTAATAGCACAGACTATATTACTGATCATAAGACACACTGCAATCCTGCTCTTAGCATGTACTACAGTACAGCTCACAGCACAGATTACATTACTGATAATAAGACATAGTGCAGTACTGTTCATAGTATGGACTACAGCAGTGTTCATTGCACAGACTACATTACTGATTGTAACACACACTACAGTACTGCTTATGGCATGTAGTACAGTACTGCTCACTGCACAGACTGCATTAATGATTATGGGACACCCTGCAGTACTGCTCATAGTATGTACTACAGCACTATTAATAGCACTCACTATATTACTGATAATAAGACATACTACAGTACTCCTCATAGCATGTACTACAACACTTCTAATAGCACAGACTATATTACTCATCATAAGACACACTGCAATACTGCTCATAGCATGTACTACAGCACTGCTCACAGCACAGACTACATTACTGATCAAAAGACACAGTGCGGTAGTGCTCATAATATGTACTGCAGCACTGATCACAGCACAGACAACATTACTGATAAAAAGACACACTGCAGTACTGCTCATATTGTGTATTACAGCACTGCCAACAACACAGACTATATTACTGAACATAAGACACACTGCAGTGCTGATCTCAATATGTACCTTTGCACTGCTAATAGCACTGACTATATTATTGATCATCAGAGACTTCCCATGCTTTGGAACAAGATTCCAATCCACATTAGACAGAGCTCCTTGCTAACACTCTTCAAAAGAAACCTTGAGGAGTGGATGGGAAATGGAAAGTTTACCCCGGGGATCACTTCAGTGGCTCTGTTGGACAGAGGCACAGGGAACTAATCTAAGGGGGTCGGCGAAAGCCAACACATTCTTGCTAGGCTTATAAATGCCTTTGGGCAAATAGCCTAGTACCTACCTATGAACCTATGAACCTATAAGACACATTATTGCACTACTGATCATAAGATACACTGCAGTCCTGCTCATAGCATGTACTACAGCACTGCTCACAGCACACACTACATTACTGATAATAAGACAGACTGCAGTACTGCTCATAGCATGGACTACAGCACTGCTCATAGCACAGACCACATTACTGATCATAAAATGCACTACAGTACTGCTTATAGCATGTACTGCAGTACTGCTCACTGCACAGACTACATTAATGATTATGAGACACCCTGCAGTACTGCTCATAGTATGTACTACAGCACAGCTAATAGCACAGACTATGCTACTGATCATAAGACACACTGCAGTACTGCTCATACTATGTATTACAGCACTGCTAACAGCACAGCCTATATTACTGAATATAAGACACACTGCAGTACTGCTCACAGTATGTACCTCTGCACTGCTAATAGCACAGACTATATTACTGATCATAAGACAAACTATTATACTACTGATCATAAGACACACTGCAGTACTGCTCATAGTATGTACTACAGCACTGCTAATAGCATAACTATATTACTGATCACAAGACACACTGCAGTACTGCTCATAACATGTACTAAATCACTGCTTATAGCTCAAACAACATTACTGATCATAAGACACACTGCAGTCCTGTTCATAGCATGTACTACAGTACTGCTCACTGCACAGACTACATTAATGATTATGAGACACCCTGCAGTACTGCTCACAGTATGTACTACAGCACTACTAATAGCAAACACTATAATACTGATGATAAGACATACTACAGTACTGCTCATAGCATGTACTAAGCAATGCTCACAGCACAGACTACATTACCGATCATAAGACACACTACAGTACTGCTCATAATATGTACTACAGCACTGCTCACAGCACAAACATTACTGATCATAAGATACAGTGCGGTACTCCTCATAGTATGTACTACAGCACTGGTAATAACACAGACTACATTGCTGATCATAAGAAACACTGCAGTACTGGTCATAGCATGGACTACATCACTGCTTGCAGCATAGCCTACATTACTGATCATAAGACACACTGTAGTACTGCTCATGGTATCTATTACAGCACTGTTAATAGCACAGACTGTATTACTGATCATAAGACACAGTGCAATCTTGCTCATCTTATGCACAACAGCACTGCTCACACCACAGACTACATTACTGATCATAAGACACACTGCAGTACTCCTCATAGTATGTACTACAGCACTGCTAATTGCACAGACTATATTACACATCATAAGACACACTGCAGTACTGCTCATAGCATGTACTACAGAACTGCTCACATCACAAATAACATTACTGATCATAAGACACACTGCATTGCTGCTCATAGTATGTACAACAGCACTGCTAATAGCACAGACTGTATATTACTGATCATAAGACACACTGCAGTACTGCTCATAGCATGTAGTACAGAATGGCTCACAGTACAGACTACATTACTGATCATAAGACACACTGCACCACTGCTCATAGCATGTACTACAGCACTGCTCACAGCACAGACTACATTACTGATCATAAGAGACACTGCAGTACTGCTCATAGTATGTACTACAGCACTGCTAATAGCACAGACTATATATTACTGATCATAAGTTACACTGCAGTACTGCTCATAGCACAGACCATAGAACGTCTCATATCATGGAATGTTGCATACCTCTCAACTGTACAGATTTTTGCAGGATGTCCAGATCATATTTTTGGTCTATTTTTCATAAAATTGTGGATTTCTGGCAAAGCATTGAGGGCTGAAGTCAGAAAATAATGGCTGCCATTTGAGATTCGGACCTCATGCACTTCAGAAATTTTATGTTAATGGAAAACATGTTATTCTATCAATTTTCTACGTTTGCCAGAGCAATATTTAAAAACTGTCCCTGTTTTCAGAGCTTTGTCCTACCATTATTTATGGTTTTGTCCAGATTTCTTGTTCTAAGCGATTGAGAGGTATGGAATGCTGTGCTGCTCATAACACAGACTGCATCACTACTCATAGTACAAACAGACTGCTCATAACATAGCAGATAGAGTGCAACACTGGTCAAAGCACAGACTACATTACTGATCATAAGACACACTGTAGTACTGCTTATAGCATGGACTACAGAACTGGTCACAGCACAGACTACATTACTGGTCATAAGACACACTTCAGTATTGCTAATAGTATGTACTACAGCACCGCTAATAGCACAGGCTATATTACTGATCCTAATACACATTGCAGTACTGCTCATAGCATGTACTACAGCACTGCTCACAGCACAAACTACATTACTTATCATAAGACACACTGCAGTACTGCTCATAGTATGTACTACAGCACAGCTAATAGCACAGACTATATTACTGATCATAATACACACTGCAGTACTGCTCCTTGCATGCAGTACAACACTGCTAAAAGCACAGACTACATTATTGGTCATAAGACACACTGCAGTACTGCTCCTTGCATGTACTACAGCACTGCTAAAAGCACAGACTACATTACTGGTCATAAGACACACTGCAGTACTGCTCATAGCATGTACTACAGCACTGCTAAAAGCACACAGTACATTACTGGTCATAAGACACACTGCAGTACTGCTCATAGCATGTACTACAGCTCTGCTAAAAGCACAGACTACATTACTGGTCATAATCCATAGTCAAAGTACCTGTAACTACTGAAGGTGCACTGATAAGAGTCAGACAAGGAAAAGAAAAAATGTCAGTGTCGGCACCATGGACCAACGTAAAATAAACCAAGAAGTCTTTAATGTCCATCCTGGTGATCTATCTGCCCTCAAGTTTATAAACAAAGCTAAATGGATTATAAACTTGAGGGCAGATAGATCACCAGGACTTAATGCCATAGTACCATTAAAACTTATGTTAAATAATAGGAGAACAGTGATTGGCTGAATAGAAGAAGTGTCTTCCTTCACAGTCTTTCATTGGTGCAATTATTCATTGGATAATGACAGGGGGCTGGTCCTGAAAGTGATGCCTGATTGATGTTTTAAACCTTTTTTAAATGTAAAAGTTTCCCCTTCCTATTATACGATCTGAAGAAGGAGAAATCCGAAAAGCACTTATTGTTTGAAATAAGGGGACTTCTTGTTGTTTTTAAAGTGTTGGCATTAAAGACTTCTTGGTTTATTTTACGTTGGTCCGTGGTGGTGACACTGACATTTTTTTCTTTTTCTTGACATTACTGGTCATCAAACACACTGCAGTATTGCTTATAGCATGCACTATATATAGCAGTGCTAATAACACGGACCATAGAACTACTTATAGCATGGAATGTTGTGCTGCTCATAATACAGACTGCATAACTACACATAGTACAGGCAGAGTGCTCATAACATAGCAGATAGAGTGCAGTGATAGTCAAAGCATGAGCTGTGTTTGAGCTCATAGTACAGACAAAATCCAATACCCCATAGGAGTTCCTACTTAATATTAATTTAGCATTGCTAGAATAACACCATTTATGTTTAGCTAAAGGACTGCAACTTGTCATTCATCATGGCTAAAATTTATATGTAAGTAGACTTTATCACAGAAATGCAAAGTGCAGCATTTTTGTTTTCATGGTTAGAATCTAGCAGCTTACAGAAATAGTGGAAATGTAGTTATCCAAGTAGGCTAGAAACCTTTCTCAAACAATATAAATCCACTTTGTTTGCTAACCATTGAAGAATTTGTAGAAGATCTATAACTTAGTTGGCCAAATAAATTCAGAAACACATTCTGTTACACTGTGACCGAGAACTAATGTCTGCCATAGCCGCTGAGAGCAATATTTATTTCTGCCAATCATTTTTAGGAATAATGTAGACTTATAATTATTCTGCTAACTACACATCATTCAAATTCTTTAGTCTTCATGTAGTTATATATACAGAAGTTAGTCACTGGCTAAAGTGCACTACAAATCTGACAGAACAGGGTGTAATTGATTGATACTAGATTTTTCACTGTCAGAAATATCCTGGTAGCTTATTTATTAAGATATCATGGAACATGCAATTATTTATTTATTATTCGTTTATTTAATTATTGCTAAACAAGCTCATTGATATAGTTCCACCAGTGTGTCTGGCCACCTGAAAGGTGTATGATAAGGTGTATGATAAGCTTGGACTTTGTAACTTTGAGTTGTAATAACCATGTCCCTGTTGTATGTTTGATGTTTTGATGCCTTTGTTTGATTAGTTAAGTTTTATAGCTTATGAGTTTTAATTGTAAACATATATAATCATCTAGTCCTAACTATTCACATTGCTCATTTTATATATCAAAAGATTTCACAGACTTCACATAAATCAATGTTCAAAATTCATTGTCCTGAAAATGTTGATGATTTTGACACAGTTTGATTTAAAAGATATACAAGGGATCTTTTTTCACATATCATTTCATATGTGTCTGTTCTAAAAAAAATTAAATTCAACTCATTTGTCTTATAACTACTTTCAAAAATCTTTTTTATATCTGGAACACTGTTATAAAAAACAGAAAGTCACCTTGTTTGTCTTATAACTACATCCATGCATTTTTTTAAATCTGGAACATCAACTTGTTCACCATACTGGGAAGTTCAGGGTGATTCTTTGTTACCACTGATGTATTGTCTTACCCTTAACCAGTAAGCTGTTTAATTAACTTGGTTATAATTTGACTCTCAGAAAACAAACTTGGTTAAAGATTTCTCATCTAATTTTTGTGGATAACTTAAAATTATATAGTTCATCAGGTAAGAAGTTGAAAGCACCACTTGCAAGTAGTTAACACTTTCTCAGATGATAGACGAATGACATTTGGTCTTGTTAAATGTATAAAAGCAACATTTAAAGCATATAAGTTGCACTACCAACAAAATATCAATCTAGGACAGGAGTGTGACATAAAGGAACTTAAGCAGGAATGATTGTATAAATATTTGGGAATTCATGAAAGATCCACAATAAAACAAGAACAAATGCAAGTAAAACTTAGTAAGGAACTTTAGAAGACTAAAACTAATACTGAAAACAGCTCTGACATCTAGGACTAAAGTCCAAGTTATAAACCAATTTGATCTCCCTGTTTTTACTTGAAGTTTGGGGGTGACTGGTTTCAAAAGATATTGGATCAGTTGAACAGCAAAACAAGAAAAATACAAGACACTTATCAAATGATATATAAAAATCAGCATATATAAACATTATATATCATTTGTTCTGAAGGACGTGTGGGTCTCCTCAATACTGATTACATGCAAAAATGTGCCATTGTGGGACTGCATGAATATCTGTTGACATCATCAGATCCAAACATAGTGAACATTTTAAAACTTTAGGAAAAGAAGTCTAAGATGACCTCTCTGGTTAGCTTAATAGAAGCACAAAAGAACAAAAAAATAAAAAAACAAACTGATGTAAAAAAGCAAACTCAAGAAGTCTGTCCATAGAGGCAAACGAAAAGCACTTAATTAAATTTGTGGGGTTTTTTGCTCAAAGCAGTCGTCCGGTTTTGCTTTTTTACATCAGCTTAATAGAAGCATTCAGCTGGCAAGTGATAAAAGGAATCAAACCAGAAGTAGACAAAAAAAATCAGACAGCAACTGAATGTGCCAAAAAAATAAAAGAAAGAATATAAGGAGAAGGATCAGATGAGAAGGGGAAGAAGTGACAAATACAGAGATCATGTGGGACAACCTCATGTTGATCAGGATTTGATGCAGGAAGAGTTAAGGAGAGGTGAGTTGAAACCAAAGGATGAAAGGCTGATAAAGGCAGCCCAGCATCGTGGGCTATGTACATGTTGGTTTATAAAGTCCATTGAACATGTTGGTGAAACAGACAAATGTGAGTTCTGTAAAAAAAGAATTGGAAGGAGTCACACACTTTGTTGCTGGATATGATACACTCATGGCAGAGGGCATGTGTGCTGAAAGGCACAATAATGAGGCAAGATTGTGGAACTGGGAATTGTGCAATATTGTGGAACTGGGAATTGTGCAAGATTGTGGAACTGGGAATTGTAAAAACAATATAAAGCAGAAGTAGCTGAGAAGCATTGGAAACATGAACCACACAGCATTATAGAAAATGATGAAGTGTATATTACATGGGATTACCCATTATTAACAATTCAGAAAATAGACTGCAAGAAAACCAGATATAGCAATCCATGAAAAAAAAAGACAAAAGTAGCATTGATCCTTGAAATTGCTAAACCTTGTGATAACAGTGTCTCACATACAAAAAGACACACAGTCAGAAAATATCAGGATTTGCAGGTAGAAATGACAACATGGCAAAAAGATAACCAGACAATTCCAGTAGTAGTAGAAGCAATGGGTTTTATAAAAAAGGTTCTACAGTCATATTTAGATATGCTACCAATACACACATTCCATACGAATTGCAGAAGGAGTCAGTTCTGGGCACATTACGGGTGCTATGAAGACCACTTTTGGCTTGCATCAAAGATTGAAACAGTACTAATTTTATGACCTTTAATCATATCTTGACTTAGAAATGGGGTCCATTCATGTCATGGTAATAGAAACATTAAAGACTTTGATAAATTAAACTGCAAGTATTTCAGAAAAACATGGGAATGGAAATCAAACTAGAGGTAGACAAATTAAGACAGCAACTGAATGTGCCAAAAAAAAAAAAAAAGAAAGAATATAAAGAAAAGGATCTGATGAGAAGATAAATAATGGATAATTTGCAAATATAGTGGCAAGTACAGAGATCTTCTGGAATAATCATATTTTGACAAAGATTTGATGCAGGAATGGTTAGGACAGGTGATGTGAACCTAAAGATGAAAGTCTAATAATGGCAGCACAAGATAGTAGACGACATACACATTGGCTTACAAAGTCCATTGAAATGTTCAAGAAACAGACAAATGCAGGTTTTATTGAAATGAACTGGAAACAGTTGTCACATCAACATGCACTCATGGCAGAGTGCCTGTATAATGAAAGGCAAAATAATGTGGAAAGACTATTGTACTGGGGATTGCAGAAATGCTACAATATGGAAGCAGCTGAGAAGCATTGGAAATATGAACTACAGAGGATTACAAAGAATGATGAGGTTTATATCACATGGGATCACATATTTCAAACAGTTCAAAAAATAGATGCGAGCAAACCAGATACAGTTGTCCTTGAAGAAATGACAAAAGTAGCAGTGATCAAAGAAACTGCAGCACCTAGTGATTACAGTGTCTTATCTATAGAGACACAAAAATCATAAAATACCAGGATATGCAAGCAGAAGTGAAAGCAAGATAGAAGAAATATACCCAGACAGTTCCACTAGTAGTAGGCAACAACAGAAGTAATACAAAGATTTACAATCATATTTTAATATGCCACAAATACATGTAACCTTGTATGAATTACATAAGGAGACAGTAATGGGCACATTATGGGTCCTGAAAGGAGCATTCTTATCTAAGATCAAAGACTGAAACCACATTAATTTCAACAGCTTTAACTGTGCTTTGACTTAGGAATGGAGTCATACCTCTCAACTGTACAGATTTTTGCAGAATGTCCAGATTTTTGTCTCATATTTTTTGGTCCATTTTCATAAAATGGTGTTTTCTGGTAAGTTAGTGGCAAATCATTAAAGACTAAAGTTAGTAAATAATGACAGAAGTTTGAATTTCAGACTTCATAACCTTCAGAAAATTCATGCTAATGCAAAACTTGTTATTCTATCAACTTTCTAAGTTTGTAAGAGCAATATTTAAAAATTGTCCCTATTTTTGGGCCTTTGCCCCCCCCCCCATTGCTTATGGCTTTGTCCAGATTTTTTGCTCTAACAGGTTGAAAAGTATGAATGGAGTGCATTTCCAATATGGCATTAGAAGCCCAACACACTTGGAGAAATTAAAAACTGAGTGAAACAGTTGCACGTCATTGCTGGGTATGATACACTCATGGTTGATGCTCTGTATGTTGAAAGATGCAATTATGTGTCAATACTATTGCATTGAGGATTGTGCAAGGATCACATTATAGAAGTAGACAAGAATGATGTTGTTCATATCACGTGGGACCACCCTTTACCAACAGTTCAAAAATGCATGCAAGAAAAACAGATTTAGTGGTCCAGGAAACAAACACAAAAGTAGTATTGATCACTGAAATTGTTAAATCCAGTGATTATAGTGTCTTACAAACAGACGTAAAGTCAAAAAATACCAACATTTGCAGGCAAAAATGAGAGCAAGGTTGCAGAAAGACACAGGGGCAGTTCCAATAGTAGACAGAGCAACATATCTAATAAAAATGAATTTACAGTCATATTTAGTTATGCTACCAATACATAGGTAACTAATATGAGTTGCAGAAGTAAATTCTGAGAACTTTGCAGGTCCTATGAAGAGTACTCTTGGCTAAAATCAAAAACTGAAACAATACTAATTTCATGAACCCTAACCATACCCTGACTTAGGAATGGCACTTATTCCCATCATGGTATTAGAAATCCAAAACACTTAGAAATTAAACCAAAAGAAGTAATCTGATCCAATATACCAAACGTTATAAGCCAAGAAGAAAATAAGTTTGAGATGACACCTTTTATCTTGACTGTTACAAGCACTGCAAAACAGAACTAATGAGCATGGAATTTAAGGCAAAAATATACAAACACAAATAGTGAGATAATGTATGAAAAAAAAGAACGAAAGAAAAAAATGTAAAGATCATCTCCAGAAGAAATGGAAAGAAAACTGGAAAGCCCACTTTTATAGTGGCAAGTTTAGGGATCTGCTGGGTCATCTCCTCCCTGGTTAGATCTGACCACAAACTAATCACCTTGGAAATCCATATACCTCCCACCCCCCACCACGCAAAGTTAACCACTATGAAAAACTTCCCCAAAGTTAACTTTGGGTTCCTAAAATCAGAGGTGGCTAATTTCATGACACCCATGCAAATGGAGATCAGTTGCATGACCACCGAATCATACACCAATGCACTGTATGAACACGTACACAAATGCATGGATCTCGCCATACCCAACAGAACCAAGACGCTCTCTTCCAAAAAAAGGAAGCCAATTTGGTGGTCCCCTGCCATAAAGAAACTTTGCAACAGAAGAAGGAAACTGATGCGGAATAAGGTGAAGTCCCAAGACTGGAAAAACTCCCTTGTCAGCCTCAACAAAAAGTTGAGATCCCTCATCAAATCCTCTAAAGCTAGCTATGAAAACAGAATTGCAGAAGATAGTAAAGACAACCACAAGGCCTTCTATAGTTATGTAAAGAATCTCCATGGCAATACCCAGATTTGTTCTGAGCTACTGCACAATGGTACCTCCTATACCGAGCCAACAGATATTGCCAATATACTGGCTGACAGATTCAGTGCCAGCTTTACCCCTCTCCCCCCAAGGGACCAGTCACAATACCAGTAGATTGTCAGGCACCCAGTATTACTGCTGCACAAGTTAAAACAGCACTGTCCAAGGCCAAGAATACAGCTTCTATGGGACCTGACAATATCCCTGGCTGTGTTCTACATGAACTACAGAGTAAACTGGCACCTCACCTGTGTGCCCTGTTCAATCACAGCCTCACCTTAGGCTTTGTCCCTACTGAATAGCACACTGCTACAGTCATCTCTCTCCACAAAGGAGTAGCAATTACAGACCCTGGGAACTATCACCCCACTAGCCTGATGAGTCTGTTATGCAAAGCAATGAAATGCATCATCATGGACCTAATAAACAAGGATATAGGGAATCTCCAAACTCTGGATCCCACACAGTTTAGTTTTATGAAGGGTAGATCATGCCTGCTCAACTTAGTCAACTTCTTTGAGTCAGTCATCAGAGGTGTGGATGAAGGTAAGGTGGTTCATACAACCTACTTTGATCTAGCCAAGGCCTTTGATACCATTCCCCACTCAGGAATCATATAAAAACTCACTAAGCTAGAAATCAACCCCTGTATCACTAGGTGGGTTGCAAACTGCCTCACAGGTAGAATCCATAGTGTGAAAGTAGCTGACTACAAGTCAGACTGCCGACCAGTCACGAGTGGAGTCCCACAGGGTTCGGTCCTGGATCATCTCCTGTTTGGTAACTATGTCTCTGAAGTCCAGGCCAACACGAAGGGACTTTGGCAGACAAAGTTTGCAGATGATTGCAAGTTGGGAGCTATTATTAACTCCCTGAGTGATGTTGGCATCCCACAGAAAGGCCTCACTGAGACCAACGACTGGTGTCAGAACCATAGCCTTAAGCTCAATGCCAAAAAATGTGTCGTCATCCCCTTTGGGAAAAACCCAATTCCCATGAATTACCACATCGATGGTAGTCCACTGAACACAGAAGGCATTATAAGAGATCTGGGAACACAGGTTGACAGCAACCTCTCTTTTGACCACCACATTGCTACTGTGGTCAGAAAGTCTTTCTGTGTGGCACATCTCATTACTAAGGGTTTTGCATCCAGGAAGAAAGAGGTCATTGTCTTCCTCTACTGTTCCCTCATTAGGCCAATCATCGAGTACAATGCCCCATTTGGCATGTACCTCACTAGACACCTGCAGCAACTTGAGAGGCCACAAAAGTACCTCACAAAGAGGATCCTAGGCCTTAAACACTTGTCCTATATGGACAGACTCAAAAAACTCCAACTATTCTCTGTCTTATATCACCTACTTAGAGGCAATCTCTGCTTGACTTACAAAGCCATGTCTGACCCAGCTCTATTAGAAATGCTGCATCTAAAGAAACCCAATCCCTCTGCACCACATGCTCCAGAGACTTCAACCTCATTACCACAATCAACAGAACATGCTGGAGGGACAGGTTCATAACCAGGGACTGCCCATGCTATGGAATAGACTTCCCATACATGTCAAATAGAGCACCTTGCTGGCCCTCTTCAAGAGAAATCTTGATGAGTGGATGGGAAATAGAAAATTCACCCCAGAGATCTCTCCAGTGGCTTTACTTGGCAAAGGCACTGGGAACTAAGGTTGGGTAGCACAATGCCAGCGTAATTCTATGGGCTAGGCTTGTAAAGGCTCCAGGGCCATTAGCCTAGTACACACCTATGAACCTTTATTGATTACAATGTGACACATGAATGGGAAAGGAATGATGAATTTAAAAAATGTATGGAAGAAGTGGGAGTTAAAGAGGAATAAAGGTCATATAGTACAGAACTAGAAACAATTGTGCATATAATTGCTAGTTGTGACAGACTCATGGCTGTATGCTTCAAATGTCAATATAGGATACCACATGCTGCTAAAGAAAGTTCGATACCATTGTCCAATTGGGATAACATTGCATGCAAATATTGATTCATACTTTACAATAGCCTTGAATTGTAATGCATCTTCCAAGTACTTTGAATGGAAATTCACTGATAGAAAATTTAAGTCAAACCAGGTCAATGAATAGAGTTGAGGTGGAAAGGTCTATGCTAGTTGTGTAAAGGACTTACTGGAACCAGAAAATATGGGGCTTTGTAAGAAAAATTAGGAACTTCAAGGGCAACTTGGAAAACATAGCGGAAGAGAGTTTTAACATCAGGTGAGAAAAGAAGGTAGAAAGGAAACAGCCAGAGGATAGAAGAACATGGGCAAAGATAGCCATAAGAACACAGGCAAATGAAACCACAGATTGAAAGGTGAAGGTAAAAGGTGAGAGAGGCAGCAAGAAATGAGGGAACAAGATGTAGTAAACTAAGTGGTGTGAACCAAGGTGGGCATATTGACAAATGCTAAAGATAATGCAGAACCAATGGTTGCTATGGAGAACACAAACTAGAGACTCTGAAGGATGACTTTAAGCAGCAAGTGGTAGCAATCCAGATAGGAATGAGAGAAGTAAAGTGGATAGGAAAGTGTAGCCCACTATGGACACAGAACAAGACAAGATTAACCAAGAGGAGACTGAGCATAAGAATAAAACAGAAGCACAACTAAAAAAGGAAGAAGAGAAAGACAATGACAGGTATTAAATATGAAATAACCAGGACTGATATAAATGTATATGGCTAATAGGAAAACTATAGGAGAGAGGAGGAAGTCATTTAGTGTAGCACAATTGTCATGGCAACCAGCAGACATGGTGAAGAGAGCTGGAGGTGGTGCAGCTGAAGAGACAGAGAGAGAGAAAAGACTGGAGGTGGGAGAGGTAGTAACAATGGCCAGGAAGTGAAGAAAATTAAACCAAAGAGGAAATGAAATTGGCATTATCAAGGGAGACTGGACAGATCAGTTTTCAGTGAAACCTGGCACATATGATTAACTTGCAAGCATAAAAAAAAGAGAAGAGGCAGATACATATTGTAATGATAATAAAATAATATTAAGTGGCATAGAGAGATGGCAGAGAAATATTAAGGCATCAATAACCTAAATTAGTGATGTTTGAGTCTGATGCCCGCTGTGCCAGCCTGGCATCCAACCATAATGAGAATCCCCACTCTATCCTTATCCTGGTGTCTTTCCTTTGAATAGCTCAACCCCATTCTTTGTTCAGTTCAGTTCAACTTACACTTTCACTGCTTTTTTACCTTCTGTATATATATATATATATATATATATATATATATATATATATATATATATGTATGTATGTATGTATATATATATATATATATATATATATATATATATATATATATATATAGATGGTTTCACTTTATATTGCTAAAATGCTGAAATATTGAATTTCAAAATTTCGACAGTATAAAGCCGAAACCATCACAACACCGACACTTCACAATCATGGAACCACAACATCAAACACACAGCATACAGCACACAACACACAAACCATAACACCCACAACACAAAACAATTAAACACTACAAAACACCACACAGACACACACTTACACTACACAAATAATTGTATGTGTGTGTGTGTGTGTGTGTGTGTGTGTGTGTGTGTGTGTGTGTATGTATGCCAATCCATTATCCTTTTCAACTTTTGTATGTATGCCACCTTGTCTATATCTGTTTTTTATGTATGTCTGTTTGATCATGCCACCTGTCCTATTCCCCGCACCCCGCCTACAGCCAATGAACATTTTATTCTCTGCCTACCCATTTGTGTGTCATTTATAAAAATTCTTCCTTACCTTTATGTTTTATTGTTACTTTTCTGTGTTTCCATTTGCTTGTTGCTCTTCCATATCCTAGTCTGATATCTCCTACAATGAAAGAGGTTGTCATATGGCTATAGACACCTATATTGATGTTTGTTTTGCCTGCTATGCCGCCTTCTTGTGCTAAATGAGCCACAAATGCAGCCATGTTGTGTACATTTCATGTGTGAGTGCACATTACTTGGCCATACTTCATTGCATTGTCAGTGGCGTCCATCATGTTAGTTTTATGCCCTACTGTAGCATTATTCCTTTCACAGAGCATAGTATCACACTGTTTATCCTGGTATTGCTACTTCTCATTTTACTTATGGTATATTATTCAGAATCAACAAGACCACCATCATAAACACTGTTTTTAATTTAAATAACACATTTTCTATGTGAGCTTGGTGTGCTGCATCACCTGTTTTCACCTATCTGTTTGTCTATCTAGCTATCTCTCTATCTGTAGATCAGTATGTATGATGTACCTTTAAGAAGCTTTCCAGTGTGTCAGCACACGCATATAACTACCGAGCACATGCAAGTGTGCCATTTTGAGTGAGCAGCCAGAGTGTGAGCATGCAAGTATATAGACAGTCAGTTAGATAGTTTGTTTAAGTTTAATGTTCCTGTCATCCATCCTGATGTATTTGTATGCAATAAACTACCTAAATGAACACCCAAACCTCAATGTCTTAATAATGCATATAAGAAGAGAAACATGGTGTCAGAATGGGATCCAAAGTTAAAGCCATGAGACAACTGGTTAAAGTTGGAGGAATATAAAGGAGTGGATCATCCCAACTGCTCAACCGACTCACACAGCAGGTCAGGAAACAAATTTCAGGTACTAAAACTTACTTAAATGATTTCTTGTGCTATAAATCTAAATCAAAGCACTCAGAATGTTCAGAATGAATTTCTTATTAAACTAAATGTCTGAAACTGTGATATATTGATAAAATATTCAAAATAATTATGAAAATATTTGAAACAATATCTGATTCACATAAAAATGTACAAAAATGGGAAAACCTTATTTTTTCACTATGTACTACTTTTTCGTATTAAAAATATCCGAAGTGAGCAAAGTGTTTGCAAGTGTATGCAGTATTACAGTGCAGTTATTTCATAAAGTACAGTCATTTCAAATAATATTGCAAAGTACAGTTATTTCAAAGTATATTTCACACAGTACAGTATTTTGAAGAGTTTATTTTGCATTTGAATATTATTACAAGTACCTGGTGTGTGTGAATGTTTGTACATAATTACAAGGACCAGTTTTGCTTTGTGTTTTACTACAATCTGTGGGTATGGAAGAAGGTTTTTGTAGACCTGCACTGCTTCTGTTTGATAACAATATTGCAGAAAATTGGAGAGTGTTTGAGCAGGAATATGATATTTTCATACAGCCTACTTTTTTTTGACAAAGATGCAGGCACAAAGGCATTTATTCTGCTTAATATACCTGGTTAAGAGGCCATTGAAAGAGAGTTTTCATTTGTGTATGCACCTGTTGTGTTTGCAGGGGATGGGGAAGACCACCATAGAGTAGTACTGGCTGAAACAAGGGAAGACCCAGAGCAATTAAAATGTAAATTTAGAGAAATGTGTAACCCCCAAATTAATATTATAATGGAAAGGCACTTATTTTATACAAGGGATCAAAAGACTGATGAAACTTTTGCAGCATATATAACTGACTTGAGAAATAAGGCTAAGCCATGCAGATTTGGTGATTTGAGAGATGAGTTATAAAGGACAGGTTCTGATGAAGTTCCGAATGTAGTGAATGAAAGTGCTTAACCACATTTTTATTGTTCAATAAAGGTGACTTTTGGCTCTTACATCTTCAGTGGCTTGGTTGTTCCTGTGTATTTGCAGTTGTTGGTGGTTTCTATTGAGTATTGATAAAGGATAGACTTGTGTGTGGTATTAATAATGACACAGTGAGAAAGATTTTGGTTTGAGACAATGATCTGACATTGAATAAGGCCATAGAGATTTGTTGGATATACAAGCTTACAGAAGAGCACAAAGTATGCTTACAAATGAGAATATCTGCAGAAGGCACAGCGGCAAAGCTCATGTTGATAGCATGCAGCACGCAGTTAGGACGGTGCAGTGGTACAGTGGTAGCATTGTTGCCTCACAGTAAGAGGTTCTCCAGTTTGATTATCAGCTGGAGTGCCTTCTGTGTGGAATCTGCATGTCTTCCCTGCATTTGTGTGGGTTTCCTCCAGGTGATCCAGTTTCCTTCCACGTTACACAGACATGTGTCTGGAGTGTTTCTCCCTGGGCATCTGCTGAAAATTGGCTTCATTCCAAGTTGGACTTTCCTGGTAAACAAATGTAAAAAATAAATAAATAAATAAATACAGCACTCAGTTAAAAGAAACAGGCCCAGGTACATGGCAGGTCCTGTAACAGTCCCTGGGAAACCCTGAGTCTTTCCAGCAAATTCCAGAGCATGCTCAGTGAAGCATAAAGGTGAGTCAGCAAAGTGAAAATGTGCCCCCACCAAGCTTTATAGACAGCTGTCATAACTGTGGTGGAAATCATGAACCCCAAAGAGAAAAGTGTTTAGCTTTTGGTCAGCAGTGTCATTCTTGCAATAAGTAGAATCATTTCAAAAGATTTTTAAAATCAAATAAGGCACATTCTTTTATTAAAAGAGAGCATTCCAAGAGGCAAGTTGATCAATTAGAAAGCTGTGACCCGACTTTTTATGTTGATGTTTGTCTGCACTTGGTGAAACAGTCAATGTAGTAGATTTGTGGGAAAGAAAGAGATCTTTTGTACTATTTGGATTAATGGGAGTCCTGTAGCACTCAAAGTAGACACTGCCTCAAAGTGCAATGTTATATCAGCAGAAAATTTTGCTAGAGTAAAAGCTGCAGAACAACTTGATTTAACAAAGTGTGCAATGCTTGTTGCTTATGGTGGTAAAGAGATTCAAACCAAAGGCTTAGTAGTACTTTCATGTTATTCTGCTGGGAACAACTATGACTTGTAATTTTTCATAGTCAAGAGACATGTGCAGTCATTATTAGGCCTCAGAGACAGTTTGAAAATGGGACTGCTTTCACTTAACAAAGAAGTTCCCCATGTAAGTCAGCATAACAACAGTTCACATTTTGCCCAAACTATTTTTTCTGAGTATGCTGATATTTTTACAGACAAACTAGGCAAACTACCAGTTGTGTACTCCATGAAGTTAGATCCATAGGTCAGCCCAGTTGTCAGACCAGCACAGAAAGTTCCAGTATCTATGCAGAGTAGAGTTAAAGCCGAGCTAGACAGAATGGTGCAGCAAGGAGTAACTTATCCAGTAGAAGAACTTACTGAATGGGTATCCTCCATGGTAGTAGCTCATAAGAAAAGCTCAGATGATAGCAGAATATGTATAGGTCCAAGAGATCTGAACAAAGCATTAAAAAGATCTCATCATCCAATGCACACAGTTGAAGAGGTTGCTGCCCTCATGCAAAATGCCACTGTTTTTTTCTGTCTTAAATGCATAGAGTTCATTTTGACAAATTTTACTTGACTGAAAATCTTCCTTGTTATCCACATTTGGAATAAATTATGCCAGTGAAGTCTTTCAGCATGCAGTGGAGCAATTTTTTTTTGTCTCTCCATGTGCTATTATAGTAGATGATATTATAGTAGGAGGGAATGGTTAAGTCGAACATGACAGAAACCTCAAGAAAGTTCTGGAAAGAGAATGTTAAGTGAATCTTAAGCTGAATCCTCAGAAGTGCAAGTTCAGCCTACTAGAAGTTACTTATGTTGGTCACTTGGTTATCAGTTCAGACTTATGACTGGATTCCTCTAAGCAAACAGCAATTCCTGAGATGCCAGCTCCAGACAATGTCCAAGCCCTACAATGTTTTCTTGGCATGGTCAACTACATAGGCAAGTTCATTCCAGATTTAACCAGCAGAAATAAAGGGGTAGGAGCGAAGCAAATCTAGGATTTGAACAATCCAAACATCATAAAACAGTCCAAAAATGACTTCAAGTATTAGTCCAAGAGTCACGAAACTTATATATAACCAAATAGAACTTTATTTACATGAGATAAGCGCTTTCGCTATGTGTAGCTTCCTCAGATCTCTTTACAAATATATATATATATATATATAAGTTTATATATATATATATATATATATATATATATATATATATATATATATATATATATATAAGTTTCGTGACTCTTGGACTAATATTTGAAGTAATTTTTGGACTGTTTTATGACGTTTGGATTGTTCAAATCCTAGATTTGCTTCGCTCCTACCCCTTCATTTCTGCTGGTCAATTTATACTTTTTATTTTTGGGGAAGGAGCGTTTGCCTGATTTGACAGCGGTTTTATCTTCTATTATATCATTCCAGATTTAAGCCAACTTTCAGCACCACTAATAGAGCTGACATGCAAAGATGTAATCTGGTCATGGTTAGAACAGCACCAAAGAGTGTTTAATGTCCAGAAGCAGAAAACTGCTAACCTGACAAACCAGTTACTATTTCCTGTGATGCTTTTAAATATGGTCTATGTGCAGTCATTCTTCAAGAGGGTATGCCAGTAGTCTATGCATCAAGAACTCTTACCACAGACTGAGATGCAATATGCCCAGCTTGAGAAAGAACTTTTGGCAATTGTGTTTGCATGTTCGAAGTTCCATGATTATATTTATGGTCGACCTGTCCAGATCGAAACTGGTCACTGACCTCTTGTTACTCCTTTGAGAAAGTCTATGCAAACAGCTCCAGCCAAATTGTAACATATGATGCTCAGATTCCAAAAGTAAAATTTCAGTCTTGTTTACACAAAAGGCAAAATTCTTTATCTTGCTGATACTTTATCCAGATCACCCAGAAAAAAACACAGAACAGCATAACAATGATCAAATTGATTTCAAGGTCATGGAAGTGAGAAATATTTCTTCCACGTATATTGATGAGCAAAGAACTCACACAGCTTCAGATCCAATTCTCCAGAAGTTTGACCACTTTATCAGTCGAGGATGGCTTTCTAAGAGATCTTGTTTACCCTTAGAAGTACAACCATATTTTGCATACAGAGGTGAGATTTTGTCAGACAATGGTATCATCATGAAAGGTCCTAAAATGATTGTTCCAAAATCCTTGCAACAAGAGTATATTAACATCTTGCATCATGGCTACCCTGGAAATGATTCTACCAAAAGAAAGGTGACAGTTTACTATTTTGGCCTTCTATGTCAAGAGATATTGAGAAAGTACTTTCATCTTGTTCAGCATGTAATAGTACAAAGGCACATCAACAAAATAACCCCTTCATTTGAGACAGATTCTTGAACTACCTTGCTCAACAGTAGCCACAGATATCTTTGAGTGGAATGGTTAACATTATTTGGTGTTAGTAGACTCTTATTGAAACTGGTTCGAGATTGACCTACTTCCCAACTTCTAATACTGTCATTACTAAGTTGAAGCGACACTTTTCTGTCCATGGTAGCCCACACAGAGTTATTTCTGACAATGGTGCACAGTTTACTAGTCAGAAGTTCAAGAGATTTGCAGAAAAGTAGGACTTTGTTCATATTATGAGTAGTCCTGAATACCTTCAGTCAAATGGCTTGGCTGAACATGCAGTTCAAAGTGCAAAACAGCTGTTAGAGAAATCCAGATGTAATGATACAAATGTTTTTCTCAACTTGTTAAATCCCAGAAACATTCCACATGATAAACATCTTTGTTCACCTCTCCAGAGTCTTATATCAAGATAAACCAGAACCACATTACTCATCAGCAGTAATTTATAGGTTCCAAGTGCTAAGAACAACAAAGAAGTAAAAGACCAACTGTTGAAAAAGCATTTGTCCCAGAAGTCTTACTATGATAAAACCAGCAAACTGCTCCATTCTTTACAAAAAAGGGGAGATAGTGAGGATGCAGACATCAAAAGGTTTTGATCATATCGGATTTGTAATACATTTGCGTCAAGAGCTGACATCATACATTGCTTAATCACAAGGAATGGAATTCAGATAAAATCAGAAGCATTTGTTACCACTGTCTGAACCAGTGTTACAGCATCTTGCCTCTCGAAACCTAGTTCCAAATCCACGGCAACCTGGACATGATTGTTGTTTTTCTTTTTTAGTTTCTGTATAATTGCATGCCTATTCAAATGGTTTATATGAAACAGCTCAGTAAAGAGGGAGGATGTATGTAGATCAGTGTGTATGATATACCTTTAAGAAGCTTTTCAGTGAGTCAGCACATGCATATAAGTACTGACCACGTGCAAGCAAGTGTGCCATTTTGAGTGAGCAGCCAGTGTGTGAGCATGCAAGTATATAGACAGTCAGTTAGTTAGATAGTTCGTTATTAAGTCTAATGTTCCTGTCATCCATTGTGATGTATTTATATACAACAAACTACTTAAATGAACACCCAAAGCCTCAACATCTTCTTAATGCACATACGAGTGACACTATCTATCCTCTGTTGACCAGATTAGTCCCACTAGGCTTATGGCCTATTTTCAGGGGACACGTGATGGTATTCATACATGAATGGGAAATTTGGTGAGGAAATTAGATTATTTCCCCTATTTTTTTTTTTTTTTGATAGGCACTGAGGGATCTTTTAAATCTTCCTGTGCCTGTGCTACCATCAAATAAAGTAAATGGGACCTCACTTTAACATATTATCCAGAGGACAACATCACCCCGTTATGCTGCTGTGCAGTGTTAGCAATCCATCTATCTGGTGTGTACCAGAGTGTACTGCCTGTTGCACTACTATCAGCCTTAATTCTAAGCCACTATTTTGCCTTTCATGATAATTATGTACGACTATTGCAGGTCTTTTCTTACACAATCCATCCATCTCTTGGCTGGATGTTCTCCTCTCCTTTTGCCTTGTTCTTGTGTCTTCCAAATCTTTTTTTGCCAAACTGTATTTTATTTCCTGCAAAAAATGAAGACCCAAATGTGACCAGACCACTGTCAACTGTTTTCCTTGGCCTTCTCTACAACGGGGGCTACTTTTGTTACTGCTGCTGTGATTTTCTTGGTTCTTTGTCTTTCCTACTATATTTGTCTTAGCACCCATCTCAGGTACTTTATTTCAATTACTTCACATTTCTTTAACTGTTCTGTTTGTGCTGCCCAGGTTTTTGTGCCATTCATAAGTACTAGTTGAGCCACTATTTTGAACACCTTAGTGTTCATTTTCTTTGACATTCTTCTGCCACACACTAACCTTGACACTCTGTAGGAGTGATTATTCGAGCACCTACTTTTATGATAAGTTTACTTACATAGCTGTACTTTTTCTTTGATTCTTTGTAGCAAATTGTCTGAGTTCATGAAACATGAGTTTTCAATTGTACTTATGGCAGCGGTTTTCACATCTATAATTATGTAGGAGATGTCCCCCCTTGTTGTCTGTAGCATATGAATGTATTACTTTGCTTATTATGAAATTTGCTCATTTACTTTTCTAAAAACAAATTTGCTATGTGTTGTGACTGGATAATCACTTAATAGTTTATAGATACCATGATGCATTGACAGTTTTTAGGTTTATAGGATCATAGGTTGTTCTTAGGCCAAAGGACAGTTAAGCTATTTTAAGCCAGGTACACCCAACTAAATTTCTCCCTGTGCATAAGGGATGGGGGACTAAGCCTGTGATATATTTATGGTTTCCTATACATTTTAAGTTAGATTTGAAGATATACAATTACAACTAATTTCTCAAGGCAATTCTGCCTTTGTCTCTGACCTCAAGTGGATAATAGTAAAAATGACATATACTAATAAAAACTCCATTCACATTGCAATTGCTTACTTACTTTCCATACTCACTGTATTGAAAATCCAGTCACTTATTCAGAACATTATTATGGCTGGGCTGCAGGTGTATACAGAAACCTTTTCATTCCTGTTAATTTCAACCTATACCTTTTTGGACCTTGCAACAATGACATAGGTTCATAGGTAGGTACTAGGCTATTGGCCCAAGGGCCTACGTAAGCCTAGCCAGCAAGGTACCATAGCTTACGCCACCCAAGGAAGTTATTTTCCTGTGCCACTGTCCAACAGAGACACAGAAGTGATCCCCGGGGTGTATTTCCTATTTTCCATCCACTCATCAAGATTTTTCATGAAGAGTGCTAATGAAGAACTTTGCTTGACATAGATGGGTAGCTTGTTCCAGAGTACAGGAAGTATCTGGGACAGGAATCTATCCCTCCAGCATGTCCTGTTTATTGTGGTGACAAGGTTTAGGTCCCTAGAGCATGTAGCTTGGAGGGATTGGGATTTCTTTAGGTGAAGCATGTCCAACAGCTCTGGGTTTGACATAGCTTTATATGTTAGGCAGAGATCACCTCAGAGTAGGCGATATGCTATGGAGTAAAGCTGGAGTTTTTTGAGGCGGTCAGTGTAGGGCATTTGGTTGAGGCCAGTAATTCTCTTTGTGAGGTACTTCTGTGGCCTTTCCAGCTGCTGCAGATGTCTTGTGAGGTACATTCCAAAAGGTGCGTTGTACTCTATAATGGGTCTAATGAGTGATGAGTAGTGGGGAACAATGACCTCTTTTTTCCTGGATGAGAACCCTTTTATGATGAGGTGTGCCATGTAGAAGGACTTCCTGACTACTGTGGCGATGTGACTATCAAAGGAGAGACTACTGTCCACCTGGGTCCCAAGGTCTTTTATCACGCATTCGGTGTTAAGAAGATTGCTGCCTATGTGGTAGTTCATGGGTACAGAGTTTTTACCAAAGGGGATGACACTGCACATTTTGGCATTGAGCTTGAGGCCATGGCTCTGACACCAGGCATGTGTCTCAGTGAGGCCCTTCTGTAGGATGTCCACATCATTTGGGGACTTGACTATGGCTCCTAGTTTGCAGTCATCTGTGAACTTCATCAGCCAAAGGCCTTCTGTGTTAGCCTGTACTTCAGAGAAGTAGATACCAAACAGGAGAGGTCCCAGGATGGAACCCTGTGGCACTCCACTTGTCACTGCACAAAATTTCTAAGTAATTTCAATCTTCTTCAGCTTATTAAAGAACCCATCCACCTCATCCTTAAATCAAATCACCTTTATCCTCTAGGCCTACTAACCACTAATATTCTCACTAAGATTTATTTTACAGAGCACCTATGACCTTTAGTAACCACAGTCCCATTTCCCTTTTTGTAGATAGATATCATAATGAAAACAGCACCAAAACCTTATTACCTTCAGTTCCAAATCAAATGAAAACATCAATAGTTTCAAACTTTAGCTCTTTAACCTTGATTGTTCCCCAGGACAAAATCTCACAGGAGCTTAACTGGGCAGCTGAAAGCCTAACCAACACCCTTTCAAAATGTCAGAATAAATTGTCCCCTCAAATCTCCACATTATACAATACCTGCAATAAACAATGGCAAACTAAAGAGTTAAAAGTGTGACATAAATGGAAATGACTCCCAAACCCACTACACAGCTACATAACTTAAATAAACAAGCCACAAGGAAACAAAGTTAGTTTGTTAAAAGTTAAACAAAAATCTCTCATTGATAAGATAAAACAATTTTAGAGTAAAGTTAGCCTTCTAAATTTTCTGGGTGCAAAAACTCTACTGTCACTCCTCCAGAAATGCTCATTTTTCAGGTTCTGACTTCCTTAAATAATTCAGTACTTTATCACTAATTGTAACATCAGTTCTCAACCTTAACCTCATTTACCTCCTTCACCACTTTTTTACCTCAAAAAATGAAATCAAAAGACATTCTAGTTCTCCTAGAAGAAATCCTGTCAGATACCAATATGGGCTGAGACAGACTAATTCATTGTTTTTTACTACTGTAGAGAACACATGATCACCCATTTTCTATATATTTATTTTGTTTAACTCAAAAAATTATGACCAATATTTGGAAAGCTGTAGTATTAGTAAAGCTTTATCCAAACAATCCAAACCCTCATTTGCTTCACATTTCTAGCCTACATCTATCTTATCCACTTTAGGTAAAATATTGGAGAAAAAAAATCATTCACAGCCATCTTAACACAATATGCTGTGCAATGTAACCTTTTATCCTTAAAACAACAGCTTCTAGATGGCTCAGAACATAATGACTCAATTTTAAAACTTAACAGATCACATTTTCCTAAACGTGAAAAAAGGTAACTTATCGAGTGCCCCATTTATACAGCTTACAAGGCATTTGATCTTGTAAACCACCTCATACCTACAAAAAACAAATACTTAATATAGATGTTATCAAGGAAGTCTTCTCTTTGTTCTAGGACTACTTTTCCAGCTGACATTTTATAATCAAAATCGGTTCATCTCAGTCGCCTGTTGTCTTTAAATAAAAGATGTGCACAAGCTCTCGTCTTGCATCGCTAGTATTTTAAACTTCCTTGACAAACTTCTAAACAATTTTCCTCATTTACCCCAGATAGCTTATGCAGATGACATGATAATCATTAGATTCAGCACCTTTACTCTCATTAGTACAGCACTGACTGCAATCATACCTCCACACAGGATCACTGGGTCACTGAAAACAAAATGCATATTATTTTCAGCGAACAAATAACTCTCCAAACTCCCCAGAATGGTAGCAGTTAAAATCATTAACAATGTCACCATCAGAACAATTACATACATTTAAAAAATTAGGCATCTGGCTTTAACAAATCCTGAGATTTCAAATTCACAAGGACAAAACTTGAAGTAAAATAAGCTACTTCCCTTTCTGGGCATAAAAAGTCACACACTTTCTTTCCTTTGATGCTTTGTCTGCCATAGAGAACAGTAATGTTTTTACACACTTTGAATGTGGTCTTCCTTTAATAGCTGCTGCATTAACAAAAAAAAATAGTAACACATCACACAATCTGGCCACCAAAATATGCACATTTATTACCTTATTGACTAAACATACATATCCCTACCACACAAACAACAAATGCAAAGAACTACATGTTTAACAAAGATGTGAGTTTTTCAGTTATTTATACTATTACAGCCAGAAACCTTTTCACCACTAGCTGTTAAACTGACTTACAAGTCAGACTTACTGAGGTTCTACAAACTTCAAAAACTAAACTAAAGTACATTTACTACAGCTTCTCAAGTCTAGACCCTCCCCCATTTTGTGCATCTCTACCACCACATATTAAAGAATTTACCTCTTATATAAAATTCTTGTCCAAATTAAAAGCAAATTTTGACAAGCAGGCTAAATGTAAATGTTTCTCCTGCAGTTACATCACTACATCTTCTCCACGTTACAACACCATTATCACTCTCGACCTGTTACTACTGTGCTTGCTTTTCTCCTTTCAGTATAGATGTGGAATCATCATATATTTTGTTATATTATCCAACTTCCAGTACATTCTGCACATATGGTTCATATTATATATGCTGCCATAATCTAACAATTGTGTTGTGTTTGCCATTTTTTCATAGCTTCATAGCTTCATGGGTAAGTACTAGGTTTGCTGCCCTATGGGCCATCTTAAGCCTACCCAATTTCCCTTCCAAAGGTGAGAATCATACCTCCCTACCTTGTGTCTGTGAGGTAAACACCTTAACCATTGTGCTAACCCACCAACCCCTATCTTAATCTGATGTTTTGAGTGTATTATATAACTGTAATGTTATAATAGTTTTTCTTTACTCCAGGGCTGATCCAAAAAATGGTCTGCTGTGATCAACACTCTATTCTGGTTAAATTAACATAAATAACTGCAATAAAAAATAAAATAAGACAGTGAAAGAAATGTTTTGCTTCACAAAATATAGGAGTTTGTTCCAGAAGTAAGTGATTCTTTGGGTGAAATATCTGAAACTGCAACAATTTGTATATGTGTTGCAATAGAGAATAAGGTCCCCTTGGTCTTGTATTTGCTAATATCAGTGCTGATGGTATACAGTACTTTAGGCAGGATTAGGTCATTTACAGCTTTGTAGAACAGGCACAGATCACCATATAATAGTCTGAAGAAGACAAAGAAGAGAGGCAGGGGGGTTAGACAGTGTAGATATTTTAGGGAGCTCATTTCTAAGATTATTTGGTAAAGAACTGTAATGTTCATATTATATATGCTGCCATAATCTAACTATCCAACATTTTCAGGTTGGGTTAGGTGCTTAGATAGGTACATGCCAAATGATGCATTCAATTATAGTAAAGGCATGATGAGGGATGAATAGAGTGGAATGGTGATGTCTTCAGATCAAGAAGAGTTACCTTCTGTAATCAGTTCAACAAGTTAGAAGGCTTTCTTAATGACAATGGACAATTGGTGGGCAAAGGAAAGTTCATTATCCACAAAAGTGACTCTGTCTGTAATAACAGTGCCTCTTTTAAAAATTGTGCTCTTTATGCTGTAGGGGTGTGAGAATTCCTATATCTCAAGCTGTATGGGGCTACATTTGTTGATGTTCAGCATTAGACGATGATCCTGTCATCATGACTTTGTCAACGTGAGGCCTTCAGGTTCCCATTGTCTCTGTTGATGAAGTCCATGATGATACATTCCATCACTTTGCAAATGGTACTGGTAAGGCTGATAGGTCTACAGTTTCAAAGTCTATAGTGGGCCTTCTTTTGTTGTCTAGGCTTCTGGAATGTATCCAGTTTTCAGATATGCTTAAATAATTTAAGGAGGTGGTATAAAAGAGGGGGTTTCATACTGATCTGTAAATGGCTTGATGTGTTATATGGACCCTTAGAGCTAGTACTTTTGGTCTTGAAGAGTGCCTTTAGAATCTGTACACATATTATGTATTGGGGTGTGTATGGATGGGATACTTTGTATTGGGAAACTTGGAAGAAACAGGGAGGAGAGGTTGGGGGATGAGTATATCTGCTAGGATGTCATCTATATCTTTCAGTTTAATTTCTCCAAGTCTTTTGGTTTTATAATACCATGATGGGAATGGACCCCATTCTTAAGTCAGGGTATGATTAAAGTTCATGGAATTAGAATTGTTTCAATTTTTGACATTAGCCAAAAAATGCTCTTCACAGCACCCACAATGTGCCCAGAAATGACTTCTTCTGTAAATCATATGGAGTTACATATATTGATAACATATCTAAATACTACTGTAGATTCCTTTTTATGAGACCCCATTGCTCCTACTATTGGAACTGTCTGAGTATATTTCTTCCAAATTGTTCTAATTTCTGCCTGCAAGTCCTAATATCGTATTACTTTGTGTTGCTCTGTATGTAAGACACTATAATTGTTAGGTGTAGCAATTTCAGTGGTCAATGCTACTTTTTGTCTTTTTTCATGGACTAGCATCTATTTTTTTAATTGTTGGCAACTAGTGATCTGATGTGATGCACATTTCATCATTCTCTATAAAGCTTTGTGGTTCATATTTCCAATGCTTATCAGCTACTTCTAGATTGCAGCATTTGCTCAATCCACAGTGCAACAATCATGCCATATTATTGTGCCTTTCAGTAGACAAGCCTTCTGCCATTAGTGTATTTCACCCAGCAATAAGGTGGGTAAATATTTCAAATTCTTTATCACAGAACCTATATTTATGTGTTTCTCACACACGTTCAATGAACTTTATAACCCAACATGTACATAGGCCACTATCTTGGGCTGCCATTATCAACCATTCATCATTTGGTTTCAACTCATCTCTCCTTAACTATTCCTGTGTCAAATCCTGATTAACCAGAGGTTGTTCCAGGAGATCTCAATACTTGCCACTATATTTATGGCTTTTCATTCTCATCTGATCCTTCTCATTTTATTCTTTTTTTAATTTTTGGCACATTCAGTTGATGTCTGATTTTTGTTTACTTCTGATATGATTTCCATTCCTGCTTGCCACCTGAATGCATCTGCTAAACTAAGCAAAGAGGTCATCTTAGACTTCCTCTCCTCATGTTTTAAAATGTTCACTATGTTTGGATCTTCTGATGAGGTCAGCAGATATGTATGCAGTTCCATGAGTGCAAATTTATACATGTAATCAATTTTGAGGAGGTCCATACTTCCTTCAGAGTGAGGAGAATATAATCATGGTATATATCACTTGAGAAACGTGAAGTGATTTACTTGTGTTTCTGTCCAAATGATACAATATATTTTAGAGACAGTCAGTAACACCAAAGCTGTAAGTTGAAATAGGAAGAACAAACTGGTTTATAGCTTGGACTTTATTCCAAGATGTCAAGGCTGTTTTCAATATTAGTTTTAGTCTCCCAAAGTACTCCTTACTCAGTGTTATTCTCATTTGTTCATGTTTTACTGCAGATCCTTCATCACTTCTCAAATATTTATATACTCTCTCTTGCTCATGTTCCTTTATATCACATTCCTGTCCTAGACTGGCATTTTTTTGGAACTTTCCTGCTTTAAGTGTTGATTTCTCACATTTATCAAGACCAAATGTCAACCTTATATCATTTTAGAAAGTTTTAACCACCTGCAGTTGTGCTTTCAATTCCTCACCTGATGAACCATATAATTTTACGTCATTTGCAAAAAGTAAGTAAATCTTTAAGCAAGTTTGTTTTTTGGGAACCAAATTATAACCAATACTTAATCTGTTAATTAAACAGCTTAATGGGTTAAGGACAAGGCAAAACAGCAGCAGCAGTACAAGAATCATCCTCAAATATCCCCCTTTGAATTTTTATCCCTGGGATAAGAATTTGCCCTTTGTCATGGTTTAATTGCAAAGTGGTTTGCCACTGTTTCATGGTCACTGCAATGTAACTGATCAATGTATGATGCATTTTATTAATCTGTAATCACTCTTTTATCCATGAATATGGATGCTGTCAAATGCTATTTTCTAATCTATCCATGTCATACTTAGGTTCTTCCCCTTTTTACAATTCTCCATTATGACTTTATGTAGTTGATGATTCTTTGTTCCACATGACTTCCATTTGTTACCATTTTTGTTCTATTGCCATGATTGAGATTTCTTCTAATCAACTATAAACTCTGTCAGCATCAATTCCATTATGTAGTCTGTACATTTTAAGAGGGCAAGATATTGCTCTCTAGTTTTTAAAATGGCTTACAGGTTTACTGCTAATGAGAAGTATCATTTTCCCTGTTGTTAGCCAGGTTGGTGTCGGTCTGGGATACCCATATAAGCAGTTCTTACTCGGGACTAAATTTTTATGTAAAAATATTAATACTTTTAGCCAGAAGCTAGTTACTGCATCTGGGCTGGGGTTTTCCTGTTAGGTTCTTTTCTTAATTTTGTTTCCATTTCTCAATATCCCCAGGTTAGAGTGGGTGATGATATGAGAGATAAGCTTAGTGTAATGCAAGTATAATTTCTGAGGTTCTTTACATAATTATTTGCATAATTATTTAAAAAATATCTTGTAACATCTTTTGCTGATGTAGCAGTTTTTAGTTCATAATTTCTTCATATGATTTGATTTTACTCCTTGGTATTTTAATCTCCATTTTTGATGTAGATTATAACAACCTGAAATGTTCTTTTCTTTGGGTTTATGAGCTTTTTCCTTTTGCTGTAAAGTGTGCTTATGATGACTTCCATCAGAGGAGCTTTGTCCTAAACTTGGTGTTGTATTTGTGCTGAATGGGAATATGAGTTTATATATAAGGGTTGAAATGAGAGTATAAATGTTTAGTATATATGGTGGTGCTTGTTACTGTGTCACTTATGTGTGCAGAACTATTGTTCCACCTCAGATTAGCAGCAAGTGCAAAGAAGCTGGTCTTGGAATAGTTTATACATTTGATTAGGTTGGATGGGAACCTGCATTGGGACTCTATTTTAAATATTACAGCATAATCATCTGATTTGTCCAGTGAGGATTTGACAATGGACAGACACCTGACATTCCCTATTGGTGGGGAAAAGTTATACATTATTAAGGGAGTTTTGTGGATATTTATTTGTTGAGGAGTAGGTATATCAGTTTAATGGATCATTAGTTAAAGTCCACTAGAATAATGGTGTTTGGGTCAAAGGAGAAAGATACTAGTTTTTTTAAGAGTTACCTGAAAATTTGTAGGCGTCATGGATTGTATTCTGTAGTTGGCCTGGATGCAATACTAGGTCTCATTTTAGATACTAGGATATAAAAGATTTAAAGGTCACTGTCTTGCTTGATTAGTATAGAGGTGATGGTGTTTCAGATGATGTCATGCACCACTGCCAACATTACTACTACCTGCATTTGCTGGCCTGAAGGCCTGAAGGTGTAGTAGGCAATAAAACCTGGAATGGAGGGATCACTGTCACAGCACATCTCCACAATGAAAACAGATTTCAGTGACAGCCAAAATATCAACATTTTCTACAGTAAAAAAGACCCTGAGTGGATGAATGTTTATATTTATACTCCAATCATTCACCAACATACACCAATATTTATTAGAGTTAAATTTGGATTTACTAATTTGGTAACCTAAGTAGACTGATGGTACCTAAAAAGGAACTGTTGTGGTAAAGGATGCCTTAATCAGTGCATGAACATGCTAGGTAGAGAGGTACATGCCATCCCTTGTGAAACATGTATGACTGTTTACCATTTAATTTTTCACTGACAAACCCATTAGACCCATTAGAATTACCTTAATAACTAATCCAATTATTAATGGTATTCTTCTCTTTGCTTATATTGTAGCATAATTTTCAATGATGTTAGAATGCTGCATAAGATAAATTTCCCTCCAGACTTCAAAGGAGTACTCAAGAGAGTTTCATCTTGATCCTTTTCATATAGTCTGAATGGGTGTATTGCAAAGAATAACGACCATATCATACTCATCCGTGGGGAGAAGGGATTTAGGCACCTTAGTGATTTGAAGAATTATAACACCTGAGGGTCAGCTGTCTATAATTCTCTCTTTTCTCAGATTTGTGAGTGGTCCATCACAATGGAGTCACCTATAACGAGTATGTTATTATGGTTAATGGACTTCTGTAGTGACCTGTAGCTCCTAGCCAAGCCACTCTGCTGAGTCTTACTGGGGAAAATGGTATCGGAAGCTCTGTGGCGTATGCAAGGGGTTGTGGTAATAGTAGAAGAAGCTGTACAGGGTATGCAATGGGCTGTAGTAATGGTAGAAGAAGCTCTATATGGTAAACAAGGGCTATGGTAATGGTAGAAGAAGCTCTAAAGGGTATGCAAGGGGCTGTGGTAATGGTAGAAGAAGCTGTACAGGGTATGCAATGGGCTGTAGTAATGGTAGAAGAAGCTCTATAGAGTATACAAAGGGCAATAGTAATGGTAGAAGAAGCTGTACGGGCTATGCAATGGGTGGGAGTTTGTTGCTGAAGTTTGACCATTGTTCAGACTTTCAAGGAATTGCACATGTATATATATATATATATATATATATATATATATATATATATATATATGTGTGTGTGTGTGTGTGTGTGTGTGTGTGTGTGTGTGTATGTGTGTGTTCTAGTTTTCATTATCATCTACTATGCCTCTCACCATATATCTATTTGTCTGTATATATGCATATAACTATATATATATATATATATATATATATATATATATATATATGTTTAGTATTGAAACCTTAAAACTGCATACACATTGACTGGTCACATAGTTGACCTGAAATCCTGAATCCGGAACGGCGAAAATTCCACCAGGTAGAAACCGAATATATAGACTCCCGTAGTTTGATGTATTCCACATAGCAGGAGGTGATGTCAGTCACCCATGCTATGCAACTTACCATATCATGACATTCCCTAGTCAACTGTATGTATATTTTACTATTTTGCAGGGGGGCAATAATAACATAGAGGATTGTGATGTGAGTCTTGGATTATGACCAATTTTTATATGTCAAAGGGATGGATGTCAAGACATTCACATCAAGAGCAGAGAGAGGCAAATCTTGAGAGATAAATCTTAATATCCTTTTTGAGAACATGAGCCATACCTCTCAACTGTACAGATTTTCGCAGAATGTCCAGATTTTGGCTCATATTTTTGGTCTGTTCCTCATAAAATCCATGTTTTTCTGACAAATTACTGGGATGATCCGAGGACTGAAGTCACTAAATAATGGCATACATTTGAGTTTCAGACTTCAAATCCTTCAGAAAATGTATGTTAAAACAAAACCTATTACTCTATTTTATGAGTAATATTTAAAATATGTCCCTATTTTTCAGCCTTTGTCCCCCCATTTTGTCAATCTGTGTCCAGATTTCTTGCACTGAGAGGTTGAGAGGTATGAGAACATCTAACAACTTTGTTATGATTATAAATATTTGATCATAGTTTTTTGTAGTCTATGTGTGTAAGGAGCTCTACCTGCTCTGTATAATATCAGCTACAGAGAGAGAAAGAAAAAGCATAGGAGAGCGAAGTGTTTCACAGCAGTGAAAGTTTTCACAAACTGAGCTATATCTTTATGGTAAATGAAGCTTTAGCTGTTCTAATGTGCTACAAGAGAGGGAAAATAAGAAAATAAGGAAAAAAATGTAAGAGCACAAAGAGTTTTACTGATATGAAAGCTGCAGCACAATTAGTACTCAAAAGTTAGTGGTCAGAAGTGAAGGGCACCTTTGATCTTACAACACCTTTAAAAGCTAAAGCTGTTTTTGTCTTCACATCAGTGTTCTGCGGTGGCAACTGCTTATGCTCTACAGTGAGTCTTGATGTTAGTAGTGATGAAAAGTGCTTACAAATTTCTTATGACAGAAAGGTGTTTAACAAAGCTGTGTTTTTTTTTTTTTTTTTTTACAAAATTTAGAGTATAATTGCAGAGCTTCTTATACTTCCTTATTAACAATAAGGTGTCTGTTCTCAGAAGTTCCCAAAAGGCAATGTCTGATGAAATGACTTGGACAGACTCACTCAGTAGGCAAATAGAGACTGAGAGATAACATCCATGGATAAAGGATGAAACTAATTAACAACTCATTAAAGCCTAGAATATCCTGTGCTTATTCTTCTATAAAATTAAATATACAAAACAGAAACACATGGATCAATGTAGATTTTACAATTGCTCCTGCATTTGGGAATCATCAGGTTCTTGCTAACCTGAAAGCTCCAGTAATTGCAATACTTACGTTCATCCATTAAAAGGCATTTCATCGCATCTGTGATCCAGAATCCTCACATTTTCTGTTAATTGACCAGCATGTAATTTCTTATTTTTTTCTGTTAAATGTACAACACATGTATGGATTATTCAATAGTCTCTAATACACTTGCTTCTATTATTTCGCTATTTTATTAAAGTAATAAGGGTGTAGAACTATAACTTCAAAATCTATTATCTATAAATCTCCATTGTCCTTATAAACCCTTTATCTAACCCTCCTCTCTGCCTGCACTACTCCTAGGTTAACCATTCCTCACCCTGGTTTCCCCTCTGTCTGTTTATATTTCCCCCTTCCTCACACTCACAACATCTGCCTTTCTACTTACTGACTTCTTTTCTTACCTTCTACCTTACCGATTGTTTTTTCTCACTGCTTTTGCCTTACTTTGGTCTCTCCCTGATACTTCACCTAGTCTAAAACCTACCTAGCCTCCACACTCTATCTCCTCCACCCGCTTCTTCCTTTCAATACTCACCCCTTCGCTCTCCCTCTCCTATTCTCGGAGATATTATCCCTATCTCTCTACCTGCCTTCATTAATCTCCCCCTCCTCTTTTATCCATTGTATACATCGCTAACTCCCTCCTCACAACTCTGATGTTTTTTCCACCTCCCCTATAACTATAAAGTTTCCCTACTGTGAAAACTACCCCCCCCGTCTAACTCTATCTCCCTCCTCCTCCCTTGCTCTAACCTACTTCTCTTACCAGCCTGCACCTCCACCTTGCCCTAGTCTTCCGGTCTCTATTTTGCTTTTTATACTTTACTCCTCCCCCCCAGCCTATCATATCCGTGCCGAACTATTATATGGGACTAGCTCCCAAGAGGCGCCATTTTTAATCTCCCTCTCTGCGCATGGCTGCTGAGCGATCCCTGGCGTCTACATTTGTATACCAATGTAAGTCTGTTTTAATACATGTTGTATCGTGTTTTTAAAGCCTTGCCTGTATAAAGTTGACTTTTTATGTTTTGTTACCTGCTTTCTCTGCACCAATTTACAATACTATCTTATCGCCTTTTGCAACTTATATTCTGGTTATCTCACCTACCTGCCACCTCTACCGCGGCTCCTTAACTGCTGCATTGCTATACCAGGTCCCAGTTGAATGCTTCTGCTTTGACTGAATTGGGTCGTGTAACAGTAGTTATTTCTTGATTCATTAGTGACTTGCCCGACCAGCTTTTAACCAGATCGGTGTAATATTTAATAATTACAGTTAAAGCCTTAATGCTTTTAACTCCCTGTTGACCCCTGAGCAAACAATAGCAGTAGTGTTAGTTGCTGATAACTGCGGTAGAGTTAGTTGCTACCCCTGTAGTGAAGTTATTTATCCCCAGCTTTATGCTTAGAATCCTCAAAGTTCATTTCTACCAGCTTTCATTTATTTGTACTGATTGATTAGCGACTAGCGACT
The DNA here is from genome assembly GCF_019279795.1 of Protopterus annectens. NCBI lineage: Eukaryota > Metazoa > Chordata > Ceratodontiformes > Protopteridae > Protopterus > Protopterus annectens. The sequence goes on along the minus strand of NC_056734.1, from coordinate 322,576,096 downwards.
GGACTTTTACCCTGCTGCTGCAGCTAGCTTTATGCTTAGAATCCTCTAAGTTCATTTCTACCATCTTTCATGTATTTGTACTGACTAGCGACTGGGCTTTTACCCTGCTTAGAATCCTCTAAGTTCATTTCTACCGGCTTTCATGTATTTGTACTGATTAGCGACTGGGCTTTTACCTTGCTGCTGCAGCTAGTCCAACAGCTAGGCTTAATCTCTGCTGCTCTCGAACTGGACACTAGTCATTGTATGTGCTTTCTCTTTGGTGCTATGGCTAATTTCCTAACTAATAAGACAGACAACACCACTTAGAACTTATACGATTGCTTTCCGCAGTGATGTTAGGAACACAGAATTTGACTAGATTACCTCTTTGAACATTGTAGCTATAAGAGTGGTGCAATACTATTAAATCTTTAATCTATGACCTTGCCGATCACAACTGCATCTTTGGCACTCACTAATAGGCTTAAATATTTAGTACACCCGTAGCTTTCCCACCAAAAGGAATTAAAACACAGCGACAGCATATCTAGAATTCCTGGATGCTTTAGAGCTCACTTATGCTCACTAATAGGCTTAATATTTAGTATACTCGTACCTTTTATGCCAAAAGGAACTAAAATACAGCGACAGCATCACCACATTACCAGGATGCCATCGAGTGTGTTTTCCCAGATACCTTGTTATTTCAAACTGCTAGGCGTGTCGGAGATGCCTGTGTAGCGCACATTATTTGGAACTTGGTTCAGTTTCGGGTTCTTTAAATTATTTAGGAAGGTAAAACTCTATACTTTGCCTCAGCTGAAGCCTTACTGCTACCATGGGACCTGAAATAGTAGCAGGGTGATAGATACTTATAGCTGCATCCTGTATTTAGGGATTAAATAGTTGTATCCTTTACATAATACTGTGATTGAGCTATTAAGTTGCCCTCACTGTTCACTCAATTTCCACTTGAATTGAGTTGACTGTAACTGCTGAAAGATAGCTGATTAATTTTAACTGTTCTGTTGAATCTGGCTGCTGTGGTCTAACTGTAATGGGCCTACTTTAGTTCTTAGGCTTTGTTTCAAGCTTATATTTGACATCTTACATTGGCTTATCTTAATTCAATATCAAAGTATTGCTGCCGTGGTACAGATATTTGAGTTGATATGTAATTTAGGGAATTGCTCCTGTGCTGTTGACCTTTGCATTGCTGTTTTTTAGCCTGTTGTTGATCCTGTTATTGATGCTTTCTTTTAATACAAAAAATGTTGACCTATTATATGATGATATCTCCTCCTAGTGCTGATTATTAATATTTGACCAAGTTTTTTTTGTTCTATTAAGTCTGTACTGCTAATGTAATGTTTCCCTTGTTTTACCCAGTGTTATTTTAACCTTCTCCTCCCTTATTTCTATTTTTCCCCAGCTGTGCAAACCTACTATACTCACTTTATCCACTCCCGGCTGTGCCCTATTGGAATCAAAAGAACAGCAATATCCACCTACCTATACCTGCCTGGGTAGCTCCTCACCTGGGTTATCTAACCGCCCTTGGACTAAAAGCCTAAGATTGTAATTATTATTTTCCTTCCTATACTTTAAGTATATACTAGTCCACTACACTTCCTAGGTGTACTAGTTAAACTGCCATATCTGCCAGCAGCCAAACCCCCCTGTCTACTACTGTTGCTCTTCCTGCCTGTCTCTAAGACATTGTACCAACCTTTATTCTTATACCCCTTTAACCTCACCCTTCTCCATTACTTTTCCTTTTATTTGCATCTAACTGCTAAGATCTCCTCACTGGGTACTTACAGACTTTGGCCACTAGATGGCAGTCTTTACCCTCCTCTGATTTTCTCTTTGTCACCCTTCCCACCTCATACTTTAAACTTTTCAGGCTTGTTGCACTTTTCTCCTTTTACTTTTCTTCTTCCATAGTCCTTACTAACCTTGCAACCAACTCTCCACTGTCCTTATAAACCCTTTATCTAACCCTCCTTTCCACCTGCACTACTCCTAGGTTAACCATTCCTCACCCTGGTTTCCCCTCTCTCTGTTTATATTTCCCCCTTCCTCACACTCACAACATCTGCCTTTCTACTTACTGACTTCTGTTCTTAACTTCTACCTTACTGATTGTTTTTTCTCACTGCTTTTACCTTACTTTGGTCTGCCCACTCTGTTCGCCCTTCGGGCTCACTCCGCTCCCCTACCCTACCCCCAATTCCCACCCAGCCCCAGTGCTCCTAGACTTATACTTCAAAAAACCCTCCGCTAATCTTTCATAGCCTATCACTAACCTTCTCATCACTATGCCACTCCCCTAGTTCTATCTTTCTTAGGCTTTGTTTCAAGCTTATATTTGGCATCTTACATTGGCTTATCTTAATTCAATATCAAAGTATTGCTGCCGTGGTACAGATATTTGAGTTGATATGTAATTTAGGGAATTGCTCCTGTGCTGTTGACCTTTGCATTGCTGTTTTTTAGCCTGTTGTTGATCCTGTTATTGATGCTTTCTTTTAATACAAAAAATGTTGACCTATTATTTGATGATATCTCCTCCTAGTGCTGATTATTAATATTTGACCAAGTTTTTTTGTTCTATTAAGTCTGTACTGCTAATGTAATGTTTCCCTTGTTTTACCCAGTGTTATTTTAACCTTCTCCTCCCTTATTTCTATTTTTCCCCAGCTGTGCAAACCTACTATACTCACTTTATCCACTCCCGGCTGTGCCCTATTGGACTCAAAAGAACAGCAATATCCACCTACCTATACCTGCCTGGGTAGCTCCTCACCTGGGTTATCTAACCGCCCTTGGACTAAAAGCCTAAGATTGTAATTATTATTTTCCTTCCTATACTTTAAGTATATACTAGTCCACTACACTTCCTAGGTGTACTAGTTAAACTGCCATATCTGCCAGCAGCCATACCCCCCTGTCTACTACTGTTGCTCTTCCTGCCTGTCTCTAAGACATTGTACCAACCTTTATTCTTATACCCCTTTAACCTCACCCTTCTCCATTACTTTTCCTTTTATTTGCATCTAACTGCTAAGATCTCCTCACTGGGTACTTACAGACTTTGGCCACTAGATGGCAGTCTTTACCCTCCTCTGATTTTCTCTTTGTCACCCTTCCCACCTCATACTTTAAACTTTTCAGGCTTGTTGCACTTTTCTCCTTTTACTTTTCTTCTTCCATAGTCCTTACTAACCTTGCAACCAACTCTCCACTGTCCTTATAAACCCTTTATCTAACCCTCCTTTCCACCTGCACTACTCCTAGGTTAACCATTCCTCACCCTGGTTTCCCCTCTCACTGTTTATATTTCCCCCTTCCTCACACTCACAACATCTGCCTTTCTACTTACTGACTTCTGTTCTTAACTTCTACCTTACTGATTGTTTTTTCTCACTGCTTTTACCTTACTTTGGTCTGCCCACTCTGTTCGCCCTTCGGGCTCACTCCGCTCCCCTACCCTACCCCCAATTCCCACCCAGCCCCAGTGCTCCTAGACTTATACTTCAAAGAACCCTCCGCTAATCTTTCATAGCCTATCACTAACCTTCTCATCACTATGCCACTCCCCTAGTTCTATCTTTCCTAATTAGCCTTAATTACCTCTCACAATAACCACTCCCTTACCTATCCTAACCATCCTCTATACTAGCTACTTCCCACATCCACCTCCATCACTACCTCTACTAATTTTCTTATTGACTACTTTAAACCCTGCTCTACCTCGTGTCACATTCACATTCATTTCTTTCACCTCTCCTCACTTTCTAGCTAACCACACCTAAAATTTTGCTCACTACCATGACCCCAACGCACAAAACTATGTTTGCACACACACTACTCTTAACTACAGTAATAGCCTCTCTTACTATACCTTATTCACTCACCTTCTTTGAAAATCTTACTCTATCTAAACAAAACCATCATTTTCAACAAACTTCTCCGTCTTCATTCATCTATACTCCTAACCACAGCAACATAACCAGTACTTCTAATTATATTCTACCAATATATCACAGAACTACCCTCATGACTTATTTCACTATTAAAAAGAATTTTAATAATTTCCACAAAATCTTTAAATTTCTATACTATAACCAACATCACCTCCTCCTACACGGTGATATTCATCCAAACCCTGGCCCCAATAATGACAAAAGCAATAACGTTGATAATGCAACTTTACCCAACACTCCTACAATAGCTAAAGGACTTAACTCCCTCCTAATACCTCACCTGAATATTAGAAATGTTAACAATAACATTTCCCACCTACATGCACTCCTTAATTTGCACTCATTTGATATTCTTTGTCTCACAGAAACCTGGCTAAAACCATTTACTTTAAACCATGAAATTATCCCCCCCCAGGATATAATATCCTTAGATGTGACCGTATAAACAAAAAAGGTGGAGGTATAGCCATTGTCTACAAATCTAATCTCCAAGTTTCCCCCTGTAATGATGTGCTTCTATCATTAGACAGCAAATCTGAAGCACTGTCTATCAAACTCCAAATCAACAACTCCAAATCTAGCTATGTAATTTGTATGTGTCTACCTACTGGTAACAATACTAATACTCTTGAAAACATACTTAGTTACCTATCTAACCAACTACCCCAGGAGACCAATTTACTGGGTGACTTCAACATAGACTGGTTCACCTGCAGTATCCAGAACCCTACTAACCACATTAATCTCTTTGGAATCTCTCAATTATTAACTACTCCCACTAGAATCCACAAACCTAGCAGGAAAGAAACTACTCTTGACTGGATCCTTATCAACTACCACCCTAATACTTATACTCCAGGTACCCTCCCTGATAACATCAGCGACCATATGCTTACCTGTATTACTAGACAAAAACTTCATATTTCAACAACTCATAATCTCAAAACTTCCCGCTCAAAAAAAAAACTTTAACCCAGATAGCTTCCTAAATGAATTTCTAGCATGTAACTGGTCACCTCTAACCCATCTTGAACTTGATGAGGCTGATACATACTTCAACACTAACTTTCTTCAAATTCTGGACTACCATGCACCTTATCGCACTATGAGAATAAGAACAGTAACTGCTCCAAAGCTAACTAAACAAACAAAGCAAAAAATGCTCCTCAGAAATAAAATCTGGGCCAAATGGAGAGCTACCAAATGTCCATCTGATCATCTCCTCTTTAAACAGTTAAGAAATGCTACCAAAAAAGTCACTCTTAAGGACAAAAAAAGACTACTACCTTCACCTCCAACAATCCAGTGAACATACCCCACAAACATTTTGGTCAGGGATAAACAAACTTCTTCAGCCAGGACACCCTACTACTCCTGTCCCATCAGGTTTCAACCATAATAATTCCAACCAAATCCCTGATGCCTTTAACAACTACTTTACAGAAGCCATACAAACCCTAGTCAATTCTTTACCTCCCTCTTCTACTTCCCTACCAAATACTTTCAATTCTTCAACTCCTATCTTTCACCTACAACCTATTAGTACATCTCTTATCTACAAGCTACTTAAAAAACTGAAACCTTGTACCCCATCAGCTGATCGTCTCCCATCAGAATACCTACAAATTGCCACAAAAGCTATATGCTACCCCATATCTATCCTTATTAATAGAACTATTTCTGAAGGTAAAATTCCTACCATCTGAAAAGTATCCCATATCATCCCTCTTCATAAAGGTGGATCCTCTACTGAGCTCTCTAACTTTCGACCTGTTGCCTTACTCTCCCCATTATCTAAAATAATGGAAAATTGTATTCACAAACCACTACTTAACCACCTACTACAAAATAACCTGCTAGCAAACTGCCAACATGGCTTTAGACCATTCCACAGTACTACGACTGCCCTTCTATCCTTCACTGACTCTATAAATAAAAATCGGAACAATAACTCCTTCTCCTCTGCACTATTTATTGACTTGTCAAAAGCCTTTGACATGGTCAACCATAACTTACTTTTAAAAAAACTAAATTCCTATTCTCTTAATCCACAAGCATTACAATGGTTTAGGAGTTACCTTCAAAATACACAACAAGCAGTACTTTGGAATAACAATCTATCATTACTTATCGTAAATATTGGAGTCCCACAAGGCTCTATCTTAGGTCCCCTTCTTTTTTCCTTATTTATCAATGACATACACTTGAACACACCCCTAACCACCTGCATTCAATATGCAGATGACTCAACCTTAATCTGTACTGCTAAAAATCTGGCCTCCCTCCAGTCACTTACCCAAACTGTATTCCAAAATATTGAAAACTGGTTTATGCAACACTGCCTCTTCCTTAATCCCAAAAAAACAAAACTACTACTTTTTACTCCAACTCATAAACCACCCAATCCATTCTTTACCATTACCTCTAACAATGCCACCAACATAACCCCAGATACTACGACCCAGCTACTAGAAGTTACAATTGACAATCGACTTAACTATGATGACCATATTAACTCCACCATAAAGTCTGTTAACAAAAATCTAGGTACTCTCTATAGAATTAAACCATTCCTTACCCCTTCAGCCAGGAAAACTATTGCCCAAACCCACCTCATTTTTACCCTCTTCTATGCCTCTGCCATATATACTAACTTATCAAAAAACAACCTCTCCAAACTTTCTCCCTGTTATAATAACATAGCTAGATTCATCACATGCTCTCCCTTTAAAACTCACCACTGCCTTAACCTCAGACAACTATGATAGCTAGAAATACAGAACCATATACTCAGTAAACAGTTACTTATTACTCATAAAATCCTGCACTACCCCAATAATACCCCTATCCTCACTGATCTGATTTCACCATATAAAAATCTAGCTACACTACGTTCTGCCAATAAACTTCTGGTATCCTCAATCAAATCTAACAACAAAGCTGGTGACTCTTTTCTCTAATACTACAGGTAAAAACTGGAATCTACTCCCTACTGAAATATCTACCCTAGCTTCTAATTCTCTATTCAAAAAACATATCAAAGAACATCTTAAAACCCAGTGGCTCTGTCCTTGTGCTAACCCAGACTGAAATCCTCTGCTCCTCCTCTTCAAATCCCTTTCCCCTCACACTAACCTAAGCCTCCAAACCTACTTTTTTCCTCATTATTTATATTAAAAGTAAAATTACAATGATCTTACTCTGTTTTGTGTTTTGAACAAGTGTTTCTTATTTTATATTTGGTTAACCTTTAGTACAATGGCTATAGTCCATAATTTTATTACTATATTTTTCATTTAACCAATGCTACCTCTGTACTGTATTTTGTATATACATGTCCTTTTATATATTGTTAACTTTGTTACTGTTCATGTTTGGAGCTTTTCTCCCCGGGCCTCTACTGAAAATGGACATATATCCAGCTAGACTAGCCCGGTCAACAAATGTAAAATAAAATAAATGTAAAATAAATAAATAAAATATTAAAAATAAAAAATATATCATAATTCATGAAAACAGTGGTGTTTATTTTGTAGTGCTTTTACCAGATTCCTTTAGGTTGTCTAACTATGAATGTTTAAATATGTCTATAAACCTACATCCTCTATCTTACTGTACATATCTGTTTGCATGTGTGTGTGTGTGTGTGTGTGTGTGTGTGTGTGTGTGTGTGTGTGTGTGTGTGTGTGTACAGATCTATGTCAGACTATCAAAGTTCTGAAACTTCGAAATTCATATGGCCAAGACCATATGATTGAAATTTCAGAACTTCGAATATTAAAAAAAAAAAAAACAAGAAAAAAAATCTATTTTTAATGTATTTGCACCCCCACACTCCCTGATAATTAAATATACCAACTCTGAGATCAGACTACATTGTGGAAAAGGGTAAATTTCCCTTTCTGTGCTGTACTGCGATCTCCATTCAAAACGTTTAAAGCTTTAAAACTTCGATCATGTGGTCCCGACCATATGACTCTCAAATTTTTGAAACTTTGATAGTATGATAGGGACTCGTATGTACATTTATATGTGTATATTGGTATATATCAATAGCCTGAACACACACAATTCATCTAAAACACAATTAATCAACAGCACATTTGTGTTAAAGTTAGTTAGTCTAAACAAATTTAATCAACAGATAGGAAGCACTGACAGATACTAACAGCAAGTATGCTATATGGAATGCAGAGTCCAGCAGCAGAATGCAGTAAGTAGTGTAACGCAGGGACACCCTGTCAAGCACATAATAAGCATTTTTCATTGGAATCAGTTAGAATTTCTAATTGTGCACTGGCAGTGAGCCTTAGCTTTAGAGAGGTTTCTCCTTTTTCAGACTGTGTGTGACCTTGGAGTTTCTATATATGTTACATGTGGGGGAGGGGTACAGGGGAGCTTTCACTTCTGCAAAAAACACTTTTAGTTGAGTGCTTGACCATTAAAGGCTTGGGGGTGTTAATGTTCTGTGTTTATGATGCTCAGCATTTTCACTTTTGACATTTAGTTGTAGAACTTTCTAAACAGAATACTACAGAAAGGATGCTAATAATACAATTAAATCAGGTAGAATTGTGCACGTAAAACTGTATTGACAATACTGGCTCAAGGACAGAGCCCACATGGTTAGAATTGCTGGAGCCATGTCAGACTCCAAACAAGTTGCACGTGGTGTCCCACAAGGCTCAGTCCTGGGACCTCTCTTGTTCGGTATATATTTCTTGGAGGTATAGGCCAACATGGAAGGACTGTGGCTGACCAAGTTCGCAGATGACTGCAAACTGGGCGCCATAATCGACTCTCCAGCCGACACAAGCATCCTCCAAAAGGGCCTCATAGAAACAGACAACTGGTGCCAGTGCCATGGCCTCAAGCTAAATGCCAAAAAGTGTATAGTCATCCCCTTTGGCAAAAACAAAGTGCCCACAAATTACCACATAGGTGGTAATCCATTAAGTACAGAAGAAGTAATTAGGGACCTGGGGACCCAAGTTGATATAAATCTCTCATTTGACAACCACGTGGCCAAAGTGGTTAGAAAAACATTTCATATAGCCCACCTAATCATGAAGGGATTCACATCTAGATCAGGGGAGGTCATCGTGCCTCTTTACTCATCCCTCATCAGGCCCATAATTGAGTATAATGCCCCTTTTGGGATGTACCTTACCAGACACCTACAGCAACTGGAAAGACCCCAAAAGTACCTCACCAAGAGCATCAAAGGGCTCAAGCAGATGCCATATGCTGCCTGGTTAAAGAAACTCCAGCTCTACTCAGTGGCATACCGCCTGTTCAGAGGCGATCTGTGCCTGACGTATAAAGCCATGTCCAACCCGGAAGTAATGGACATGCTGCACCTCAGAAAATCCAAATCCCATTGAGCTACGCGCTCGAGAGACTTGAACCTCAGCACTGAAATAAATAGGACATGCTGGAGGGACAGATTCATAACCCAGAGGCTCCCTTCACTCTGGAATAAAATCCCAGTCCAGGTTAGGCAGAGTCCCTCATTGACTCTCTTCAAGAGGAATCTTGATGAGTAGATGGGAGATCATAGGTTTACCCCGGGTATCACTTCTGTGTTACTGTTAGACAGAGGCACAGTATACTAACCTCGAAAAAGGGCATAGCAAAATAAATTTAAAATGGGTGGTGAAAGCTAAACACATTCTGGCTAGGCTTATAAATGCCCTAGGGCAGATAGCCTAGTATGAACCTATGAACCTATGAAACTTGACTGAAAGGATGCTAACTACAAAATCCCACAGTTGGAATTTTACAGATAAATCTGTAAATACAGAATTTTTCATAGAGAATTCAGCAGCTGTCCATGCTGATAATCGGATGTCAATGGTCTTTTTTACACAAATTGTGTTCAGAACAGATATTTGTACACAAATATATATATATATATATATATATATATATATATATATATCTATGTATACACACATAAACACACTTAGATATATATATATATATATATATATATATATATATACACATATAGGTTTGCCATGAGAAGGTTGAACCAGACTCCATCGAATGATGGAATTACCGACCCACGTCTGCTAAAAACGACAATGTCGAATTCCAACATTGTCGAAATACAACTCGCCATCAATCTCGAAATGGGCTTTAACATGGGTCGAGATGGGGGCGAGATTCGTACTTCGACAATGTCCGACATTGTTGCCGTTTGGCCTCCAGACTTCGGCTGAAGTGGGTTTGACTGAACCCACTTCGAACTTCTAATGTCAAACTATATATATATATATATATATATATATATATATATATATATATATATTTAGATATATATATATATATATATATATATATATATATACACACACACAAACACAATGAGGGGAATGATAGACAGTTAAACAGCTATGAGGTAACTTTGTGCTTCTGAAACCCTGAGAGCTTTTCAGCCAATCAACCCATTTAAATGCCTTGCACATATAAATTAAAAAAAACAAAAATCACTCAGGATTAAGTATTCATAATAAGGAACCCTTTTCAACTATAGGAAAACGAAGCTGTGCAATTACTATCTTACCAAGATAAATAGAGAGATGCTTAGCTCTTCTAACACCTTTTGTTTGTGTAAATGTATTTGATAGCCTGCTTTGATTCAAGCTGACATGACCCAAAACTCTTACATGTAGTCAGGGGGCAAACTTGCAAAAGAACACAAATATTTTTAGTGGACCTCTCCTTACTATGTTGCTTCACACATTAAGCTTTCACTATACATTATTAGTATTTTACACCATTTAAATACATTTACATTGTTGCTATATCTGCATTAGTATGATAGACTGTTGCTACTCCCTCTCTTTATGTCTTTCTTTTTTGTTCTGTCTGCATTACTGTGATAAACTACAATAAATGGCCAGAGATTTTATTTATTTATTGATTTGTTTATTTTTCATTTATTTATTTAGTCTAAAACTGTGCCAGCACTTTTACAGTATCCCTTTTCATAGGCCAAACATTTGGGGATGGTTTTGGAAGACACTGACTGGAGCTTTCTTGAGATTTCTGGGATCTATTAAGTACATTAATTCTAGAGGTCCTACTTTCCTAATCTAATTAATCATCTTGGATTCAAAGACAGAGATGAATTCAGTAAGTAACATGAAGTGATTTAACGAATTGTTAGCAGAGTATATTTATATTACTCGGAAATGAAAACTTGTATGTAACATCTTTTGGTTTGCTTAATCTGTCTTCAAGAGACATTGCAATGAAAGAAGCCATAAAGAGACCAGTTACTGTTATAATATGGTCCAGGATATTCTTAAGTATCTAAACCATTTTGAAACAAGTCTTAAATTCTTGCAATAAAATAAGACTGATATGATTTATGCTACTTTACTAATGCACAGCCTTGTACTATTCAGCTTAATTGAGTGCAATATAGATATAGGCATCTGCTGTTCTTGTAACATATGACTGAAGGAAGGACTTAACTTGTCTCTCCAATTTTGTGGGCATACACAGATTCCAGTCTGCAAACATGACTGTATGTGCAGTTTCCCTATAATACCGAGTAAAGATGTAAAGAAACATAACTATGACACATGTTTCCTGTTAGCAATGTAACTGATTTCTGCATGCTAATGAACTCCAGTTTGAACATAATGCACAGTTCTGTACCATAGCAGCTCAGCCATGTCTCCACCCTATATCATCCTTGTAGACATGCTCACCAACATGCCTTCCCAAGCTCATAAGCAATACCCCATAGATCCACCCTACCCCAAAGATGGTAGCACCACTCATTCCCTGCTGATAGGGCTTTGAGGTGATCTACATAGAGCATTGTGCTTACTTCCTGTATTCTTTTTGTGAGGAACCTCACTAGACATACCAATTGTTGCATGTGCTTGGTTAGGTGCATACTGATGGGGGCATATACTCAATAAAAGGTCTGATGATGGTTTACTACAGTAGCAAGATGATTTCTCTGGACCTAGATACCATGTCCTTACTCATAATCTGAATGATATAGAATGATTTACTTACGGCCTTTGACACATCTTGTTCAAAAGTGTGGTTACTATCTACATGAGTCCCCAAATTCCTGACTAGTGTGTACTTTTAGGGGGGGGTGTTTTATCAAAGAGCTAGTTTTCTTGAGTGTTGGGCTTCATAAATGGTGTTATTATACATTTCTTGGCATTGAGTTTTAATCAGTGGCATTGGCATTGGCATTGGTCATTTGTCTGTATTTCCATGATTGCTCCTAGCTTGCAATTATCTGCAAACTTGGTAAGACAGAGGCTCTTAACATTGGCCTTGGCTTCTGAAAAATAAATGATAAAGAGGAGTGGACCTAGCACAAAGCCGTGGGGGACTCCACTGGTGACTGGCCTCTTTGTGGAGGTGGTCTCTCCAATCTTAATTTCTTATGTCTTGTCTGTGAGCTAGCTGACCATCCAGAGAGTTAATTAGAGTTTTATTATTAACAATGCATATTTTCTCCAGCTGATCGAACAAATTATGTTTGTGATAATTAAAATCTTTACTAAATAATTAATTAACACTTATGAATGAAAATATAGCACTCTTATGATAGATGATATGTTTAAATTGAGCATGTATATGGTTTTTGCACTTTATAGTACTAAAGTATTCCTTTTTGCTTAGAAATAAAGATCTCAATGTGTGGCCAACATAGAACAACCCACAGTTTTATGAATCTAAATATATTATTCAATCAGTGGAGCATGTAAAAGAATCATGTAAAAGTTAGAATTTTTGGCAGAAAATGTGGACAAACCTAAGATCTTAGATCAATTATTTCACTGCCCACATAGAATATATTATTTTACTTTTTAATCTGTATTAATACATTTGTTATTAGACTCTTATGTTTATTAAGCTATTCTTCTAAATTCTTATCTCTGTGCAACACAAAAGAGCATTCCTTAGGAATATAATCAGATATACATCTATCACTTGCCAGGATGTTCCAGTTATGGCGTACTGTGATCATAAATTTGGTACCTTTATTTCCATAAGTCAAAATAACCCTTAGAACATTAGGCTCTCTGCTATCAACATTATTACTGCACAACATAATTTCTCTACATTGTGCTGTTTTCACTTGATAAGTGCCTCATCAATGGTAGTAGACCTACAATTTCTGCGTAAGATTCTGTGATTCCAGTCTTCAGAGGTTTTCTTAAATTCATCCAATGAATAACAAGTATATCTAATACAGAAGAATTATGACCTAGGGATTTTACATTTCATATGCTGAGGGAGGGCACATCTGCATATAATGAAGATTTTTTTTTACAAAATCAGTATCGAGAGATAATAGTAGACATTATACAATCTAATAGTATGTTGACAATAACATCCAGAAAAGGTATTGTAGAATGTTTAGTCCTAGTAGAAAAATTATCTCAAAATCTGTATCATTCAAGTAATGCGAACACTTTTTATGCCATCTCTAGTTTCCCACCATATTAGCCAGATGTCATCTAGAAAACATTTCTACATAACAATATTTCCAAACAGAAATCTATAGTGGGTTCATGAGCAGACATTCAAAATAATTTATTCATGTATCAGCATAAAAAGGGACAAAAGTCACCCACATTGCTTTCCCCTTAAGTTGAAATAATTGTTTTTTTTTTAATTCTGACACATTGCTAGCAATCATCTCAACCTCTAAGCACAAGAAATCTGGACAAAGCCAAAATAATGGAGGGCAAAGGCCCCACATATGAGACAAAATGTAAATATTGCTCTTTTAAGCTTAAAAAGCTGTTAGAATAATAGGTTTTGCTTCTTCAAAAATTTGCTAGAAAACTACAGATTTTAAGGGGAACAGATCAAAAATATAAGGCAAAAATATGGCAATTCAGTAAAAATCTGGACAGTTGTGAGGTATGATTTCTAGAAAGTACTAACTTAGTTAATTTAATTAGAAAGTTATTAAATTCAAAAGCAGAACGGTTTAAATGTTTAAACACATATGTTAATGCTGCATAATGAGGTGCTTGTGAGTGTCTAGCCTTCAAGATACCTTATGATATGTGTTTCATTACATTCTGTCATCTCTGTGCTCAATGATATTTTTACTAAGTGCCAAAGACATTGACAAACATAGCATTACTTACTGTAGCAGAAAATAAACAGAAGCAGAACCCTGAACTGGTATGTTAAGAAAGCAAACTTTTTCCTTTACCTTTATGTTTTCATTTAAAGGGGCAGGTTGGTCCATTTCAAAAAGAATGACATATGAACAGACATGCCCCCGGATTCTCAAAAGCTTGCACGGGGTGCATGATTAGTGTTAGATGAAATTTTGCCAATATGGCGGCCGAGCGATCCACGTACGTGCACGTCTGACGTACATGAATGCTGTAACACTAGTGCTGCACGTCCCCAGTCCCCTTATGCAAATCACCCCATTTGTAGGTGAAAACCATGCAAATGAGGTAAATTTGCCATCCAGGAATCAAGAATCAGGGTGTGCAGGACTAACGTAATATGCAGAAATGTACTCGGTTAGTAACCAAGTACGGTACTGCAAACTCCAAAACAGAGCTATGACAGCTCCAAATAAAGGCTGCATAGCATTGAGGAAGCATGCCAATGACCAATTAGAAGGCCATTGGCATTACAAACAATTCCAAATGTACAAAATACAACTTTTATGATATGTCCACCGATCACGTCTGTTGAAACATAGGGCAGCGGCACGCAAACAGGACTGGTGGGGAAATAAGAAAATAAACCTAAAAAAAACAGTCTAACTAAAATCAGTATTCCACCATGCAAGTCAATAGCAGTCAAAAGACAACCTAGCCAGTGAGTAGTGGTTGCTAAGGGGGGAGGCACAGTGTGACACATGTAACTATGCATTAGCAGGCAATTCTATGCAAATGAGGGGAAGGATCGTGAATCCCAGTTTTCCCCAGCATGTGAGGTAGGTCCCAACAGTGTATGAGTATGAATAGCTGAGTGCAAGACTAGGAGGTAGGTGACATCATGTGTGGGAGTGTCAGGCATACTGTCAGTAGATTGGATCCCTGTGGCTCGGGGTTGCATCCAGCTTAGCACAGCAAAGCCAGGAGGTGTGTCTAAACCTGGCCAGCATGTATGACAAAGTGTAAGTGGGTGTGCACACTGTGCAATGGGATCTACAGGAAAATAAAGGAACCCAGGAAATAGCAGCAGTGTGCACATTGCAGTACACCAATTGCGTGGCATGCCCCTGGGATAAATCAGAAGGGCAATGGGAAGGGAAAGCAGCAGTAGGAAGTTAATCAAGGAGTACTAGGTTCGCTGCCAGGTGAAACATATCGGAACCAGCCAATTACACAGGCAGCAGACCAACCCAGCCCAGCCCAGAATGCCACTATAAACTATGCAAACACCTACCCCTCTGGTATTTCCCACACCCTACACCACCGGTGTAAACAAGCGGGGAACTTTTAACACTCACAATAGCAAAATGTTAGTGGCTGCAATAGCTATCATACAACTTGTGGAAGAGGCTGAGGGTGACGAGGATGGGAATGCTGCTGACCAACCCACAGTGAGGAGAAGGAAAAGAGTGTACATACCCAGGGTAATATACCAAGGGCTACATGAGCTGGAGATAGTGGTGTGCTATAGGGTAGACAGGGACCTTCTACAGCAGATTGTTGAGCTGTGCCAACCACGTCTGACACACATAACTAACAGAGAGGAACCCATCCCAGTGGAAACAAAGGTATGTGTAGGCCTATGAATACTAGCTACAGGTACCTCCCAAAGGCCAACTGGGGATATGATGGGGATCTCACAGGCATCAGCATCCAGGGTACTCCACCATTTCCTGGATGCCATGGCAGCACATGTCGGTGAGCACGTATATTTCCCCCTCACCCGTGAGGTGTTGAACAGCAGTATGTGTCTCTTCCACCAAATAGCAGAATACCCTGAGGTAGTAGGTGCAATAGACTGCACACACATATGCATCAAAGCACCACCTGGTGAGCAGGGTAGGATCTACATCAACTGCAAGGGCTTCCCCTCCATCAACTGCCAGGTCATGTGCGATGCCTAGGGCATAATACTGAACGTGTGTGCTGGCTGCCCTGGAAGTTATCACGATTCCCACATCTGGCATCTGACCAGCTGTACCAGAAATTTGCCAATGGGGACATTCCACATGGTAACCTAGTGGGGGAAGCTGGATACACACTGGGGCCGTGACTGATGACACCCATCAGAAATACACACACACCCGAACAAGAACTCCATAATGAGGCACACACACAAACAAGAATCATAACAGAGCATGTGTTTGGGATGCTCAAGTCATGGTTCCGGTGCCTGGACACATCCGGTGGAGCCTTGCAGTACTCACCAACTGCATGTACCCAAATCATCCTTGTATGTGCCATGCTACACAATATGATCCTGTGGAAACAGCTGCAGCAGGAGCAGCAAGAGGCAGGGTCATATAGCCCCCCCCCACCAATGCCAAGGCCTGCACAGGCACAGAGTGACTTGGAGGAGGAACAACCTGAGCCTGTCCCAATAGGCAGAAAGAGGCATGCCCAGTATGCTCTGGCCCTGGCAAAGAGGCAATGCATAGCACACACACTGTCATGGGAGGGACCCAGGGAATAGCACCTCTCTCTGACTCTCACATACAGTAAAAGGGATGCCAAACATTACACTACCTGTGCCTAACCATGCGTAGGCAGTGTACTACGTGCATCTGACATAGGCAGCCCTGCAGCACCACCCACAATACTGGGACACCCACAAGATAAGGGACTCACACATGCCAGTCAGAAGGGGGGGGGGGTCACATACCCAACCATGGGCGCCGGAACAATAGAGCGCGGTGGGAGGGGAGCCCTCCCACTTTTGCAGATCATCCATACCTCTGCCCTTTCATTTTCCATGCCTCCAACTGCCACGATGACATCAGTGCATGAATTTCTGGTTATTTTGTGAGCGGGAACACAGATTTATTCAAGCTGCTGCTGCCTGCAGAAACGGAAAAGATTTATTCTCAGAAGCCTGTAATGGAGTGGGTTAGCTGCTGTGTCTGGACTGTAGGGCAGGAATGACAGGATTTGCAGAGTGGAGCAGGAACAGACAGAAGCTGAATGCTACCAGAGGATGGAGTCTGTTGTCCTATCAGAGAGTGTGTGTGTGTGTGTGTGTGTGTGTGTAAATGCCCCCAGCAGGACACATCTGCTGGCTAGAGATACTCAAGCTCAAACCCTGTACCTTGGGTACAGGTAAAAAGAGCCTAAAGTCCCTAGCCACCATCACTTGTGAATTTGTACCTCACGTTTTTGTTCTTTTCAGGACTGGTAAAACAAAACCTTTTATTTTAGCAATTTTCTAAGGTTATAAAATCAGTATTTGAAATGTGTCCCTAAATCTTTTGTTCTAGCAATTTTCTAAGGTTATAAATTCAGTATTTGAAATGTGTCCCTAAACCTTTTATTCTAGCAATTTTCTAAGGTTATAAAATCAGTATTTGAAATGTGTCCCTATTTTGGGGCTGTATTCCCCCATTATTGGCTTTGTTCTGTATTTTTGTGCTAAGAGGTTGAGAGCTATGGTGAGAAGTGAGAACTGAATTCACTAAATGATATGATAGCCATTTAAGTTTGTCTTCCTGTCTTTCAAGAAACTGCTGGTTTAGCTTAGTGGTATGTTGCTCTGACTGTAGTGCAAAAGGTTCTGCGTCCAAGACTTGGCAGTGAAATGCATGGTGGTAACAACATTTTATGCAAGCAACTTTCCAAAATTATACACACAATGTTTAAAATGTATCCATGGTTTTTGCCCCCCCCCCCAATTGAAAATAAGTTCAAGAAGCTGTGCAACATGCCTATGGCGTACACTCTACTGTGATTCTGTATTTATATATTGTGTGTAGAAGTAGACTGCTATAATTTATTTATTTATTTATTTATTTATTATTTATTTTACATTTGTTGACCGGGAAATTCTGACTGGATATATGTCCATTTTCAGCAGAGCCCCAGGGAGAAAGTTTCCAAGGCATAAAAAATGAAAAAAGAAACATAGTGATCACATCAAAGCTCCAAGACATAAAGAAACGAAAAAAATACATAGTGATCACATAATAACAATATAAATATCATTGATAGTCATTTATAGTTAAAAACATTTTGTAAAATAGATACAATACAAGAAACAAGATTATTTTTTTTTCATGGAAATGTTCTGAATAGGGCAGTTTTGTCATTATTGGTGCATGTATTTTGCTTCATTGCCTACTGGAAAAAATTTCAAACAATAAATTTAAAATGCAGCTGTGTGTGGAAGTAGACCTTTATGATGGAAATGTTCTGAATATGGTAGTTTTGTCATTATTGGTTAAGGCATTTTTGTTTCATTGCCTACTGGAAAAAAGTTTAAACAACAAATTTAAAATGCGCTCTAACTTAAATCTAACAAGTGTGCTGTATTATACAAGGAATATAATGTAATACAATCAGGAAGATGAATCAAGGAATGAATGTGTTTGCAAACAGCCCAGAGGAAAGTGTGAAAGGCTCAAAATCATGGGTAAATTTTAAGCTTTACCTTTGTTAACAAAGCAATGGATGAAGGTAAAACAGTTCACACCACATTACCTTGACCTGGCAAGCCTTTTTACACAATCCCCTACTCAGATGTAGTACAAAAGATGAATAATGTAGGAGCAAACACTTACATCACCAGCTGCATTGCCAACTTGGCTCACAGGATGCAGGAGATCAAAACAGGGGAAGAGACCAGTCACCAATGGAGTCCCCCAGGGTTCGGTGCTGAGACTTTTTCTGTTTGGCATATACATTTCAAAAGTAAAAGGAAATACCAAAGAGCTTTGGCCAGCTAAGTTTGAGATGACTGCAAGCTAGGAGAAGTTATTGAATCCCCAAATGACTTAACCATCATGCAGGAAGGTTTGCCCCAAATAATAACTGGTGTCAAAATCATGATAATGCCCTCTGAGAACTGATCCAATTGTTTGGCATTTGGGAACTTGTGTGTACAGTGACCTAACTTTTGCCCAACATGTTCCCAGAGTCATAAGAAAGCCTTTCTATACTGCACAGCTTATAAAAAATTGATTGTGATGAGATCTAGAGATGTTGTTGTCCCCCTTTACAAAACTCTCATTATGTCAATCATTTTGTATAATGCCCACTTTGGCATGTATCTCTCCAGCCCCATGCAACAATTGGAATGCCTTCAGAGATACATTACTAAAAGGATGCAAGTCCTAAACAATAGGTCTTGCATGGACCACCTCAAAGATTTATTACTATACTCAGTATCATACAGAGTGCTTAGAGGTGACATGTCTGGCATACAAAGCATCATCTGACATAATACAGATGGACCTACTGAACATCAGCAAGTCAAATGACATCAGAAATACTCAGTCCAGGTATCTAAACTGAATGTCGTGGAGATATGAATATATATCACAGAGGCTACCACTGTTCCGGAACAGACTATCCATAAAAATAAAGCAAAGCTCATCCATCCATATTCAAATGCAACTTGGATCTAAGGATGGGTAATAGAAAATGTACTCCAGGATTTCCCCTCATGCCACTAATGGATAGAGGCAGTTCCTAAATGCTGCATCTGTTACATGGCCCCCCCCTCAAATTATCTATGGTATGATCACAGTTGTTCTCACTATGGCTAATATACAATTATCAGCCATGGGGATAGCTAAGGCCAATCAGAAAATGTTAATTCAAGCACCAAAAGGGAACTGGCTAAGTTTAAAATGTCCTCCAAGTAAACCTATGTTGTGGTAGCAAATAGTTATAAAAAAATACCCTTTTTAGTTCACTAATTGCCCCTGTCACCCTCCACCCCCCAGTCTTTAACAGCTTCCGGCACCTATGTACCCAACAACAGTCATAGCCAGCAGGACAGGTGTAAACGAACACAAACAAATGCCGTACTATGGCCTCTGAATTAGGGGTATGGGTGACCCCCACCCAGGCCTACACGGACAGACTATAGCAGGCCAGGTAGTAGGATGTCAGTTTTGATGGCTAGGAAGTCAAAATCTAATGTGTATGCAGTCAAAAGATAAGAACGGAAGTACACTGGTATGGTGTAGCCAGCATGATGGATAAGACTACTGACTGAATTAGACTACAGGACATTCCAGTATAGTCCTAGCAAATGTGCACAACCATCAGGTGTGCCCTTCCACCCCACAAATAACTACAGTAACAGTCAGGTGCACCCCCACAACCCTGTGTAGAAATGTAGAAATAGTCAGGTGTACCCCCCGCTATGCAGACATGTTGCAACAGTCAATGCCAAATGATCTGTGGATACCCTGCAGACACAGCATGCTACTTGTCGGTGTACAACACAAAGGTCAGCTGTGCAGTACAAACCACCGGACATACTCCACACATGCATAACAGACGGCCTTACTGGGCATGCTCACACACTTAGAGAAATGAAGGCAATGACAGTCATCAACATACTGAAAGGTCATACTGGGCATGCTCACACACAAACACATGAAGGCCATGTATGCAAACACCAGTGGATAAGACATATCCAGTGGTTACAATAGTTATTGCAGACACATGTCAGTATGCACCACTCATGCCTTGCATGCACAGTGGATAGGAATACAGACATATATGTAAGGACAACACACCATAATACACCAAAGGTAGATGGATATAGATGTGTGGAAGAGGGTGACCGTGACAAGGAGCCATCCATGCCTGTCCCACCGAGCACACAGCTAGAGGGCCCCAAACACATCAGTTGCAGATGTCACACACTGTGGTTACTAGCGACCAGTACCTGTCAGCACCACAGACTATGTGGTTCACGTGCCAGCTGTGCAACATGGCTGTACAAGGACATAGTCAGCCCTAGACACTCACCTGTGACATATGACCCCATGTGTGGCCACCTGTGGTGTGTCACCCCTACATGAATGGTGTATGGGCCATGCACACACTGGCCACCCCATAGTGGTACTCAGACAAGCCTGCTGAGGTTATCCAATGTGAAATACACCTTTGGGAAAGTTGTAAGCCAGTAATCTCTGTGGTGCATCCCATAACTGCATACTGCTGTAGTATGATAGACTAGTTAGGTAGGACTTCTAACCCTAGACATGGCAACTGTGTGTGTAGAGAGCAATGCTTTTAGGTTACTCACACCCGGCACATTTCACATACCCAACTTTGGCATAGCTGCTAATGTCAAGCACCTAGAAATACTCCCCTGGGAAAGCTGTAGGCCAGTAATCTCCATAGTACATGCTGTAACTGTGTACTGCTATAGTATGATAATGTAGTTAAGTAAGAAATCAAACCCCAGACGTGGTAACTGTGTGTGTGTGAGTCTGTGTGTGTGTGTTTGTCTGTCACTGACTGTGTCGACAGCAATACTTTTAGGCTACTCACACCCGTTACAAGTTAAATACCCTCCTTTGGCAAGGCTGCTGATTTGAAATACACCTCTGGGACGATCATAGCCCAGTAATCTCCATAGCACTTCCTGTAACATCGTATGGCCATAGCGTGAATAAGGAGTTAGTTGGGAGTTCTAGCCCCTGATCTGTCAACTGTGTGTGCATGTCTGACTGTGTAGAGATCAATGCTTTTAGGTCACTCACACCCTGTACATTTCACATACCCAACTTTGGCAAGGCTGCTGATGTCACGCACCTAGAAATACACCTCTGGGAAGATTGCAGACCAGTGATCACTGCAGCACATCCTGTAACTGTATATTGCTGTATTGTGAATTGGAAGAGTGGTTGGATTCCATCCCCACACATGGCAGTTTCTGATTTATTGTGTGTGTCACTGTCTGTATAGGGAGCAATGCATTTTAGGCTAGTCTTCCGCAGTCATTTCAAAGCCCAACTTTGGCAACCCTGCTCATGTCAGTCAGTGTGAAATATAATTTAGGGCAAGGTCTACTCCAGTAATATCCATGGCGTGCACTATAACTGTGCAGTGTAATACACTAGTTAGGCAGGTGTTCCACTCCCAAACATGACAGGTGAGTGTGTGTTTGTAACCCGTATCTTGTGTAGAGGTGGTGGTGACTGTGTAACACCTGTGGCCAATGTGGAGTGGTTTTTGCATATTTCTTATATGGTGGCCATGCTATATATCACTCTGTCCACTGTACAGAGATAACACATGTGATATGGCTGAGAGGCCAGGGTGCAGAGGCATACCCAGACATGTGACATCAAGGCTGAGTAATCACAGTTAGCAACTCCAGTATTACCCAGAGCATACTCTCACCCCATGTGTCATACTCACACACATGCCTAGGTAACAGCCAATATGTGATAGTACACTGCATAATGGCCACTGATAGTAACTATGGCATGACAGCGGTGGGCCACAGAGGGCATGACACTCAGTCCATCTGTCCAATATGCACATACGTGCAGATAGTGCACTTCCCGCATGTCCCCTAATGGACAACAGCACCACCTGTGGTGCCATCACATGTGACCCACAATGGACATACCATGCCTGACAACATGCCGTATGGACAGATGCCACTGACACCAAGGAATGCTGATAGCATGCACACCATGTAGATGCAGGCTAAAGCTGATGGCCATTACCAGCTCCCACCACAGGTGGGCAGGACTGGCACATCTGATGATAATCTGTGCTCACAACATGAGCCGGACACTCCAGGTACAGTTCCACATGTCACTGAACATGCATGTGGGAGGTGTGCACATCCCAGATGCCATCCATGTCATGGACGAAGGAACACAGATATGGCAAGTGATGCACAGCATTGTCCACACACAGTAGTCACCCAGGTGACTGGATGGGGGATAAAATACTCACCTGTGTGGGCAAATGCAGACACTACATCACTTAGCCACAATGCAGACCATCATCATGTGGCCTGATGCCAAGGTACACCCATCACCTAGCCGTGGACAGCTGTCTGGTGCAGTCGGACACCACACACCTGTGCAGCCATGCACACATGCATGTCAGTAGTGGCACCCTGTGTGTTTGTGTGTGTGTTGCATGCTGCAGATGTTCACATCCACACTCCCTACAACCCCCATGGGCATACTGTAGCATGCTGTCTGATGTCAGACTCCTTCCCATACCCTTCACCCGTACAGCCCCCGTATGACCTGTGTGGTGTATGGGATATCTGCACAGTGATGTGATGTGGCATTCCCACAAACAATGAGTTGTAAACTTGGCCCTGCCACGTGTGTCAATGTGTGTGTGTACTTGTGAGAGTGTGGCTGTGTTGACTCTGGCACCTAGTCATGCTGACAGGCATGCGTATGTCACCTACCTTACAGCTACTCACTCACCATCACATATATGTTCTGAGTGCTCCACAACAGGTAACCCATGTGGCGCATCCACTAATTGCAGTGAACTGTGCTAGCACTACATAGTTGTCAAGGATTTCATACCCTGTGCTGCTGGGTGTGTGACACAACCATGCTTCAGTTTCACCCTCCCTCCCCTCCCTGACATGTATTAGCCTCTGTCTGCATCCCTCACCCCCTCTCAGGTGGACAAGGAGACCGACCTACACCTGCTTTGCTTAGGCAGCATCATGTGTAATGTAAGTAATGCTCATGATCAGCTGATGGCCTCTGCATAAATTGCAGCCCTCCCCTAGCTGATTGCATGTGAAACAGCTGTGGTAACATCCCCATCGCCAATTGTATGGAAACACACCCCCAATACCCAGGAACATTATGGTGCTGTTTTCCCTTTTCACCCACTGTGAGCAGGAACTAGATCTATTGTGTACCAAACAGCATCCCAGATGGATTGCAGAGTACCTCTAGCAACATACACTGTGGAAACAGTGCAACAAATGGGTGGTGGATGTGTCTGACCTGACTACAGACTATAAGTGCCGCTATACTGCATTTGGAGTAATATTGCTTTCACAGTGTTCGTGTGGATATGGCTGATGTACATGTCTCATTACCTGCCATGTCAGTTCCATGTTGATGGGGAATCTCCACCTGCAGGGACATCTGCAGCCTGGGCAGTGTTGTGTTCATGGTTGCATGTGTCACCCATGGAGCATGTAGCTGTCAACTGTTGAAGGTAATGTGAGGATTGCAATCAGTAGATGAAGAAAGCTGTGGAAGTCACAGATGTCATATCCCTCAAAGGACATATGTTGCAACAACCCTGTAACAACAGTAAATGTATGTGGTGATCACAGCAACATGTCAATATTGGCCCTGTGTATGTGCTCCCAGCCACACCTCTGTCAACCTTTGTACATATGTCATGCATGAAGTGGTGCATATGTGTTGTACACCATACTTTGTGGCATCATATCTGAGAACAAGCCACTGATATATCTGACTGCTACACATGTTATGTACAGTAGGGGTTACATTACATTACCTGCACATTCTGAGGATGTTCGTACAGTACTGAGGTCTGTGTACCTATGGTAAATGTCGACAGGGTGTGTAGTGTTGATATTTACCTTAGTCTGTGTGAGACTGTGGTAGATGATATTGTTCTAGTTCCCCTACTATCAGATGTTACATGCTGCCCCACTGTATGGTACTGTAGTGGAGTACATGTTTGTAGGGCCATAAACACACGTGTCCCATACCACAGACAGCCACCAGAGCAAACTGTGTAGCAGGCCAGTATATGTAGGCCAGTCCGTGAGTGGCGCATATGAGGATGGTGTCGAACACATAGTCCATATACTGTAATACAATGCTAGCTAACCATATGTGGCTGTGGCTGTGTTCACATTGGTTGTGGATATGCACTGTCACACAGGTGTATCCTACCCTGTGCTGTGACTTGCCTGTGGAGCCTGATTTATATGCAGCTACATGTGCATTCCCCCTTGGAAGGTGTAGACCAGTGTTGAGCCAGTCTGCCTGCAGCCTACACAGTACATTGTGACATGCCTAGCAGCTGAGTGTATCTGCCCAGTGGGATGTCATGTGCAGATACTAGCCAGATGTCCTGCTGCCGGACCTCCCCTAACAGTCATGTATGTCAGACAGGGCAGTGGGATGCAGTGCAGATATATGCCAATACCTATTGTGTAATATGTGGCCATGGCACCCCTGTACCAGCGGTCATGCCATTACAGGCCAGGCAAGGGGTGTGTGAATGCATGACCTATGGTGGACATTATATACCAGTCATTATGTGTTATACCCATCTACATGGCCATACACATCCATATTGTCAGGCATGGTGCACATGTGTAGCACTAAGGGCCTATGTGTATACCTCTGGACTGTACAGACTGTGTCAGACCCCCACATATAATGGCCAATAACTCTGCTGCAGTCCACAGCAGCATTAATTGCTAGCAGTGGTACTGTACACTGATGTACTTTGTATGTCGTTCAGTAACCAATGGCACACATGTTATGAGCAGATGTGACCTGCCACACACACCGTGTCTGTGAAGACAATCCCAATGACAGTAACAATAGCCTACTAGTATACCTGCTAGCGATACCTGACATCCCCCTGCAACTATATCATTGGGAAGATACGGGCTGGGGTTGGTCTATGCTTCATGTCCAGGAACTATGGTGGGAATATATGTACATATACATATCCAGATAACCATATATACAATTACACATGTGTTCTACACCCATTTAACACTGTCATGGCAACCACCCACTATCGATTCCCACATCATGTGTGCGCGGTCCCATGACATCTCCTGTGTGATGGATATCCATCCTGTGTGTGTGTGCAGCAGTGCTACAGACAGCATGTAGCAATACCCCATAAAGGAGAACCGGCACACACAGGGCAGCCACATATTTATAGGAGGATCAGGAAGTACAGACAGACTGTGAGTGGAGCTGTGTTATGCTTTGTACAGTACTGGTGTTACAGGGTGTGGGTGTACATACTAGTTTGCCATGGAATGCAGTCCATCTGCATAGCACCCAACTGTGGGCCTACCATTGCCAGCCAGAGCTGTGCCTATCATGTCTTTGTCTGTCCACCACACAGGTCTTGTGTCAGATAATACACTGGCAGTGTGTGTGTTGCGTGTTACCGGTACATGGCTACATCCATGGCCATCCATACCAGCAATTCCCTGACTAAGGGTATGTTACAGACTATCCTGTAACACCTGCACCTTGTGTAGTGTATGGCAATAGTTATCCATATATGTGCCTGTATTCCAGCCTCTGTCCATCACCTACATACCAAGCTGTGCTCATATGTCATGTTGTTGGTGGTTGATCCATAGTGAGCTGGGAGTATAACACACTGCCATGTCTGCCATCAGTCCACCGCCATTGTAACTCCCACACATATGGTGGGGCTGGGGCCAAATATGTGTGGGTGCCACCTACACAATACATGTGTACCCTCATGCACTGCAGAGCCCAGTGTATGTAACAGTGGTATATGGCCCTGTAATATTGAGTCTAAGGGGGAGCACCATAAAAGACCTAGGCTGCTACAAAATGTGGGGGTATCAGGGCTGAGCTGCCTTAAGGTATCTGGATGTACTGTACCATATACTTCACCTATATACACATTACTGACATGGATCTGGGTACTGCAGGACCACTGCCCCCTGCCATACAAACTGTTCTGTGTGTTGGTGTGCTCGTGATGGTTTCAGTTATGCCATGTTATGTAGCAGTTACAACCCATGTGGACATATGATGTCTATATCTCCTACTGTGTTTGTACAGTGTGTAGATAGAGGCTGCTGAACTACACACCTGGAGTACATACTGTCAATTGTTAGGTATCCTGTGGTCCAGTGTGTCTTTCCTATTGTACAATGTGAATGGCTTGGCCTGGACAGCAGCAGCTGTAAACCTTTCCAGCCTACTGTATGAGTGTAACAGGTCCACTGTAGCATCACTCCATTGATATAGTTGTCAGTGTCTGAACAATTATATGCCATGGCATGTAGAACTGTAATAGTACACAATGACAGGTTACCATGTGTGCAAACCTGTGGATGTTGTTTCACCTATGACCTCTCTGTGAGTGTATGTTATAGGCAACGATTGTCATTTGTATGGGTGGCGCATACAGTGTCCAGTCGTTCAGGGGTCAACTGTAGGCATAGTGGCTGTTGCATATTGTGTGCACCTACCACTTATATATCGTACTGTACATATAACTGCGTGTGTATGTGTAGTCACATGTATATGTACACACACACACACACACACACACACATATATATATATATATATATATATATATATATATATATATATATATATATAAAATTACGAATATGTATATGTATACCTGTATCTGCATATCTGTGTCTGTGTATCTGAAGCATGGGAGCCAGACTGTACTATATGATATGTTACCAATAACAGTCTGACATCATACAGGTGGGATGCAGTACATGCAACATTGTGTGCCCATGTTGCCACTGGCCCTGGTTATGGGATCTCCTACACTTAGTAGTGTATTGCAGGGTGGACATGTTTGGCTGGAGGGGATGCCTATTTGTACAGCTCGTATAGTGTGTGGTGCCTCTCAACCCCATTAACGTAACATGTAGCCTGTTACACTCCACTCCCTAACAGCTACATGTGCCTTGCAGTACCAGCATAACAGTGTTGCACCAATGGGTTGGTAGGCATGGGAATCCCATTGAGGTCTGCCATGTGTGTGTATATGTGCATGTGTGCATATCTGTAGGGTACACATACTCTTATTACAATACACATTGCCACAAAGTAGTACAGATATGGTTGTTGTTGCCCATAGGTGTGGCAATGCAATGCAACACCATACTATGCCTGTGGCATGTGCATCACATGCATATCCCTATGGTACCACTGTTGTGATATGCAATGGGTTGTTTTGCGTCATGGCCAATGTGTGTTAGTGGGTATGTCAGAGTATCAGGATGGGCTCTAGTGTGTACAATATCCAGTGGGGGATGTGGGTGCTGTGTACACTGTCTTTATACCATGGTACACCTGGTATATGGCCCACGTACCACTCTCAGGTGGCCAATGTCACCATCACCCATACAGGTAACAGATAACAGGATACAGCACAGTTACACATGTGTTGTGTGCAGCCTACCTGTAACACATTGGACACATGGACTAGTTAGACAGCAACTATGCAACCAAGTCTCTAAGATGTGTGTCTACCTGTTATGTGTCCGTCAATGTGTATATGATAGTATGACACACTATGTATGCACCATATACAAACATTACATACCCATTAACATATTGTACATGTCTGTGGATGGTCTGCATGTAGCACTGCCCTGGTACATACCTCACCCTACAGATGATGTCGTGTGTGCAATGACAGCCACGCAGTTCAGTAGCACTACATACCCAGGTTGGGGTCTAGACACATTGTCGCCAAGTCAGGATGTGTGTGTGTATGGGTTGACATAAGGGTGCAGATTATACCTGTACCAGCAGGCAACTGGTCATGTTTGCATGGCCAATAACTGTTGTACATACCTGTGGCATGTGTGCAACTGTACACCACATAAGTCACGGCCATGGTGTCACCACACTGACATACCCCTGTGGAATATGACTGCAGACCACCCTCCTGCTGACACATGTATGCCTACAACACAAATGGATGACAGTATGGGGATATCAAGTGGTGTTACCAAGAGCTGAGATGCATCATAACTGCATGGCTACACTGCCTGACATGTATGCAGTACACATTACACCTGACTACATTCTACACTGCAGTACATTGCGGCACTCAATCACAGTCATGGTGTGCATCAGAATCATGTTAGCCTGTCCCTGCATCGATGTTATGCATGGCAGGGATGTGGCACAGGTACCATTATATGCACAGGGTCTGTGAATGCCATCTTAGCTGCGTGGCTACACTACCTGACATGTATACAGTACACATTACCCCTGACTACATTCTACACTGCAGTAAATTACGGCACCCAATCGCAGTCATGGTGTGCATCAGAACCATGTTAGCCTGTCCCTGCATTGATGTTATGCATGACAGGGATGTGTCACAGGCACCATCATATACACATGGTCTGTGAATGTCATCTTAGCTGTATGGCTACACTACCTGACACGCATGCAGTACACATTACCCCTGACTACATTCTACACTGTGGTACATTGTGGTACCCCATTACAGTCACCGTGTGCATCAGAACCATGTTAGCCTGTCCCTGCATCGATGTTATGGATGACAGGCATGTGGCACAGGTATCATCATATGCACAGGGTGTGTTGCAGGTGTGCCAGAGGCTGAAGGTGGTTCAAACATGTGTCAATATGTGTGTGGGTGAGGGGTGTGGTTCCTTGATTGGGGCATGGTGATGTGGTGTGTGCTGGTATGGGGTAGCCCTAGGTGTGGTTGCATGATGTGTGGGTATGCATGCACACAGTTCCGCCATGTGGCTGCCTTATATGGGTAATGTTAGAAGCTGCAGACCATACCTGGCTGGGTGTGCAGTTCAGTGCCTCAGGCCACGGTCATGCTGACTGTGCTTGCCAGAGGTTCCATGGACACATGTAGGTATAGACCTTGAGGTGCTACTCTCCCCTGATGATGACATATGTCCACTGGAACCATGTCCTGCCTGGGCCTGGCCAGGGCCACATGCACGTGGCCTGCTGTGGTGTGATGTGGGCAGCAGCCTCTGTGGTGTGCTGGGGCTGGTACTGCCACTACAGGAGCGGCAGTGCATCATGGCATGTCCATGTTGACTGCCAGCTGCTGGTCTATGGCTTACGTCCATGTGGCCGTCGCACCACTCCCACCACAAGTTCTAGCACAGACATACCACGGTTGAGAGGCCAACCATATCATCCCACCATCTATCCATGACCTCGGTATATTCACAGAAGGCAACAGCGAGTTCATGGAGGTTGCCACTTACAGCTACAAAAGCAGACCTCTGCAGCCTCAGGACCTGTCTGGAGTGCATTTTCATACGTGCCTGTGCCTCCATTATGGCCTGAAACATACTCCTGGTGGTACCAGTTATGGTGCCTCTGCCAGAGGCAGGATGACCTGCAGTCCTCCCACTAGCACCATGGTACATCTGCTGATTTGGTGGCCTTCCGGACATCCAGCTATGTCAACTGTGACCAGACACAGTTGGCATGGACACCGCACTTTCCTGACCATTTCCACCAAGCAACAACTGTCCCTCTTTTATGGCCACATGTGATGGGGTTTGCAGGGAACTGTAACTGTGTGCAGGCTTGGGGTGGTGAGGAGAGTGATGATACTGTTGGCACAGTGTCGGTCTCTGACAACCTCACCTGTGCCTCACCTGTACCTTCATCATCATCGGTGTCTGTAGGGACACCTACCTCAGTTTGTGTGCAGGAGGGACCCTGACCCACCTTGCCACCTGTGGGGGAAACAAATACACATGTTAAGACCTGTACAGAAATGCATAACAGTACACACACTCACACACATTCACACTGACAGCCACCTTACTACCTCACCTTCCCTGAGTTTGCAGACAGTCCCACAGTCAGTTACATATTTTACAAAACACAAATCCAAAAGCAGCTGGGGATGAAGCTCTCCCAAAAAAAGGAAAAATGCAGTAAAAAAAATCCAAATTGGGAGTAAACAAACACGGCTCTCTTGATACTAAATAAAAGACAAAACTTTTATTTAGTTACAAACTAGTGAGCACTTTCGTGCCTCCTGGCACTTCTTCAGAACAACTTCTATGGGCTATTACATGCCCAGTTTATCATCATGCATGAACATGAACCATACTTACCGGCTATGGGTTGCTGCCATGGTGGTATCCTGGAGGGATCTACATAGGAGTGTGAGAAAGCTGATGTCAATGGCCACAGCTGTGGCATTCATAACAGGTGAGTGCAGCATTATGTTACATCAAACAGTGGAAGTACACAATATTACAGCTTCTACACAACAGTTTATTACTGCTACATAGCAGCAGACTATGTATATGACATCGCAGTTTTGCATGATGTACCTGTACAGCTGCAGATGCATACACATGAGTGGTGTACCAATGTGCCCTGGGGCCTTACCTGCATGCTCCTCAGCTGGTGTGTCATTGGCACCCACCTCCAAGATATGCCCTGCCAGATGTTGATGTTGCAGGCAGACAGGTGCCACTAGGTTGCTGAGAAGCTCCTCCACACGGGTGAGGGGTGGATGGGTGGGTTGACCCCCCCCTGTTGCGAGGTGGTTCTCCCTTATGGCAGCTGCACGCTGACGTACATGATGAAGCAGGTCAGTGCAATGATGCTGGACCTGCTCATAGCTGCGGTTATGAAGTCCGTCATCATTGACCCTGCGGACTAGCTCATTCCACAGGGCGGTCCACTCCTGCTGGTCATGGGCTGTCAAAAAGAAGTACGTAGTGCTGTACCAGGTGGTCGATGATGATAGCCATTTCTACGGTGCTGTACGCGGGAGGGCGACTATGCGACATGATTCCTGGAAGACATAAAGATGGAAACAGGTCTGAGCCACCCATACAGCAGGGTAACCATATTTCTTAATACACATATATGTCTTCCCCCACCATATCAGCTACAGCAACATGTTCACAGAGTGCAATTGTTATGTCAGCTGCTTACCTACCATTGGGACATATGTTGTATTGTACCAAGCTTTGTGCTATGTGTATGTGCCACGCTTTGTGCTATGTGTTTGTAGCCATGCTCCCTGTGGGGACACTTATCTTTGCTGGCCTGTTATAGACTATTTCACCTGCATGCCATTGTCAGTGCCACTATATATATGAGTATAAATATGCATCTATGTACATATATGTGTGGATATATGCTGCACATTGTTGATATACCTATGTCTATATGAGTGTCTGTATCTGTACACATACATATCACAGTCTGTATCACACAGATATGTGGAGTGCATACAGACATCCAGTCCGCATTCTGTAACCATCTTTCATTCACAGTTGCACTGTTCTGCCTTGCTGCAACACAGACAGGTGCCACATGTGAACACAGCCTATCATTAGGGTGGTAACTATGGTGTGAGATTGCTGGTACACCTATTACACACCTATGGCATTTGTGCATGCTACATTACACATTCACATGACTGTCCTGCAAATGGTGTGCACTGACACCCATGTGTCTATCATGACAGCAGTACATCCACCAACAGCTATTCTCCACACTAACATAACATACACATATATTATGGCTGACATCTTTGTCATTCATTGCTGATCTGCATAGTTGGCGGGTATGTCCCACTGCTTACAGGGACAGACAGTATTGTCCAGAGCAGTTGTTCAGCAGGACATCATTACAGGGACAGCTACAGATGGCACATATCAAGCATTCTGCGTCATATATCCTATTAATCTATACCACATACTACATTAAATTACATACAGTTGTGTTTTACATACCTTTTGGTGTTTGAATGGGTGTGATGCCTTCCCAGTTGTGACCTGTAGTACAGTGTTCCCCACTGTGTAAGTTCCATGGTATACGTTTGTTTTTTATTTCCTTTTTTTTTTTGTATTTTTCCTCTTTCTCTCTCTCTCTCTCTCTCTCTCTCTCTCTCTCTCTCCAGTAGAGCAGATGAGTTGGTTTGAATGGATTTCAGCATGGCTTTTGTAGGTGATGCATATTATCAGGTGATGGGCTCTGCACCAATCTGTGTGCAACATTTGCTGACTGCGTGCAGCCTGCTGTATAGGGATTCTGTTAACCATCGTCATGGCAACCCAGTACTATAAAATGCTTACTCATGTGGGTGTTGTCCCTTCACCTTTCCAGTATGGAGGACATCCTTCCTGTATGTGGGCAGCAGTGTTACAGACGGCAGGTTGCAGTACCTATTACAGTGGGGCTTGCAGACACAGGACAACTACACAATCATAAGTTGCTCCAGACCTACCGAGAGAGTGAGTGGTGTTGTTATGTGCTTTGTATATTGCTGGTCTTGCAGTGTTTGCATGTACATAGTAGTTTAGGATGTAATGCAGTCTGTCTGCATAGCTCTCAACAGTGGGCCTATCCACATGATGGTGAGTGGATTGTCTGTTTGCTTTTGCCTGTGCAGCACACAGGGCTTGTCCTAGATATCTCCCTGGCAATCTGTCTGTTGTGTGCTATCAGTACATGGCTACTTCCATTTCTGTTCCTGATGTGTTATTCCTGCATAAGGGTATGTTGCATCAAATCCTGTAATACCAGCAATGTGCTGGGTGTGCAACAGCAATATTACGAGTATGGCCCTGTGTTCCTGCCTCTGTCCTCCACATATATGGCTGGCTTTGTCCTGCTGTGATACAGTTAGGGGTTGTTCGGTATTGGCCTATCATAATAAACTGCTAGCATTCCTGCTATCATCCCAGTCATATCGTGGACTCCCACGACATTTGTTGGTCAGGGTCCATACATATGACAGATACATAGACATTATCACAGGTAATAAATGTCCCCCTAGGCCTTGACTACGGGGTGTAACTTGCGGCTGCTGAACTACATCTGTTATTGTTTATTGTTACCTATCTTGATGGCAAATCCTTTGTCCACAGTTGTACGAATTGATGGGCATGTCCTGGACAGCATAGTATGTTATATATCCACACTGTCTGCATCTACTTTTCTATGTGGGCCTTGCATTCCTCACTGATTACATAAGTGCAGATCTATGTGCTGTCGGTAATGGCATAAATTATTGTAAAATAAACCATTACAAGTTGTCTGTGTATACATATCTGTGTGTCGTCTCATGTCTTTTGAATAGTGAGTGGGCGAGGTGTAATTCTGTACTCCTGTTCAAGTGTAAATGTCATTTAGTAGGTTATACAGCAAAATGATTTTGTTATACCAATTTCACACGGGAAATAGAATGTGCTGCAGTGGGACCCGAACCGAGAATGTGTGCGCGGTAGGCGGATGCTCTGCCCACTACACTATTGCAGCTCTGCATAATTTGCATATTTCTGCCTTAATGTCATACCCATGCTCCTTTTCCTCGGCCCCCTGAGCTCAACGTACACAGCATCCATCCATTCTGCAGTTGCTAGCCCCGCCATACCACACCTCCACACATTTCCCTCTCTGCACGTCTCGGTATTCCTCCATATTACTGTCTTGATGCAACCTTCTGCAAGCTCTTCATCAGTTTAGTCCATGTATGTTCGAGCCTTCTCTTCATCGAACTCCGATACTGGTGGAAACATTATTGTGACCCATAATGTCTGGTGCGTCCCGGCAGGGACGGACCTGTTGTTGTGTCATGAGTACACTTTGCTGGTCTACACTGTTTTTCCCACTGGTAGCATCCTGCCAGGGTTTTCAGATGCAGCCATTTGCTCACACACACCAGACCAGCCTCATCTCCCACTTCCATGGATGAAACACACCCCCACTTCGTGGCCCGTTTTCCATTCCTCTCTTCAGTATTATATGAGACTACTGTTCTCACAGTATGCATGGACAGGCACTGTTCATTGGTACTCATAGACTGCTCGGAATACTGTGACTGAGCACTGTGCACATGTTTGCTGGTATTGATGTACATGCATACATTTCCTATACTGTTGACTGACTGTGTTGGATGATATATTTGTGATAACAGCAGCTGATTGTATATCTGCCATGCCTTTGTGGTAACTCACTTGGACTATAGTGTGCAGGGGGGGACCTGGGTATTTATTATGTTGTTACTGGCCACGACGAGGACTGTGGGCTACAGCATGCCTAAGACACTGCAGGGGAAGTGTTGGCAGGTATGCGCTGGTGTGCGCTAGGCTCAGACCTGCTGACCTCCGGTTATAGTGTCTTACACTGGGTTGGCCTCCATATTGCTTAACCAGTGTGGGTATTGCTTACTGACGTCCACACAGGTGTATTCCTGCTTGCTGCCGCATACCCCCATGCTACTTCATGTACATGTTGGTATAATACATGCTTAAGTCAGGTGTACATGTCAAGTATGTCTGTTCACAAAGGTCAGTGTAAGGTTAAGTGGAATTCCAGTTTAGCATTTCTGGTTAGACTACACTCAGGTATTCGGGTTAGGTTTAGTTATGCCATACCTGTGTTGTAGAGCAGATGTGAATAGTGAAGATGTAGGCAGGTAGGTGGAGGGGGAGACATTTTAACTGTATAGTAGGCTGTTCATCTGACTGGTG
>NC_056734.1:322313443-322535943 GCF_019279795.1 Protopterus annectens | reverse complement strand
CCCATGAACAAGTCTGCATAAATGGGAGCAAAAGATGCTCCCATGGCTGTGCCTCTAACCTGCCAGTAGGACTGGCCCTCAAAGTAGAAAATGTTCTTAGTTAGAACATATTCAGTTAACTTGACTAGGAAATTGTTGAAACCAGGAGTGTATAAATGAGATTTATATAACTAATATTTGATAGTTTGTAGACCAGCACCATGTGGTATGCTGGTATAAAGGGAGGTGACATCTAGTGTACAAAGAAACCAGTCCGATTCCAATTGTGTATCGTGAATGATGTTCAAAAATTCAGTGGTGTCTTTTAATCTGGATCTGGCCAGGGGTAATAATGGTTTTAGATAATGTGTCAAAAAGGCTGGCAGCGGTTCAGTGAGGGACCCCTTACCAGAACAATTGGTCTGCCTGGTGGGCATGTTGGATG
Organism: Protopterus annectens; assembly: GCF_019279795.1. NCBI lineage: Eukaryota > Metazoa > Chordata > Ceratodontiformes > Protopteridae > Protopterus > Protopterus annectens. Next base: position 322,535,519 of record NC_056734.1, on the reverse strand, counting down.
TTTGTGTATCTTGGGGAGTAAATATAAGTACTGGGGAACAGGGTCTGAAACCTTAAGTTGTTTGCATGTATGTTGGTTAATGATGCCCTCTTCCATGGCTAGGTCAAGAAATGAATCAATATGTTTTTTAAAATTGGGTGTAGGATCCACCACCATGTGTATGTAAAACCGGGCATCAGATAGTTGTTTATGTGCCTCCGCCTGGTACATCTCCCAATCCATTATTGCAATGCCACCTCCCTTGTCAGCAGGTAGAATAACTATGTTATGATTGGAATGAAGTTCCTTCAATGCTTGTTGTTCCTGTTTGGTTAGATTATGTTGAATAGGCTGACAACCCTGGGAAAAATGTAGATCTTTGATGACACATTCCTTAAATATGGCTACATGTTTATCCATGGGAGGTTGAAAATCAGATCTCCCAAACTGAAACCCAGTAAATCTTTGAGAATTATCTGGATCTGAAAAAAATATTTTCAGGTTAATAAGTCTGCAGAAATCATTCAGTTCATTGACCAAAACATGTTTTGGAACAAAAGATGTAGCTACAAAATTAAGACCCTTATTCAGTAGTTTATTGTGTACAGATGACAATTCGTATGAAGAGATGTTGTATACATTATTTATTGACTCACAATCATCCGTAATAGTTGTTGTAAATTCTGTGTGTTTCTTTCTATGTCCCCCCCCTCTCCGTTTTAGATGTTGATGTTGACATATATATATATACGTGTAATTGTCAGCATTTGCATGTATATCTGTTCATATATTTGTATATATATATATATATATATATATATATATATATATATATATATATGTATAAATATATATATATATATATATATATATATATATATATATATATATATGTATATATCTATGGATATTTATATATATGTATATATATATATATATATATATATATATATATATATATATATATATATATATATATATATATATATATATATATATGTGACTACATCTATAGATATGTTGTATCCATTTAGACAGTGATATATTTGCACACACATGCCCATCTAGCTGTAGGTATACATTCTCTGTACTGTTGCATGACTAGGCTGGGGTTATGTTTCTGCCAACATACAATTTCTGCATATCTGGCGTGGCTTAGTGGTAAATTGCTTCGTGTGTGGTGTGTATGATCCTGGGTTCCGGCCTTGCAGAGGCTGTTTGTTTTGTTGCTGAGCAGAACACTGGCCGTTGTATACAGTGTGCTTAAGGCACTTTCAAGCAGTTGTAAGTGGGTTTGCGCAGACATAAGCCCTGCTAACTTCCGGTCACAGTGTCTTACACGCAGTTAGCTTCTCCTTTGCTTAATCTGTGTTGGTGGTGCTTCACCCCACCCAAATGCGCTTGCATACGCTTACTAGTGCTTACATATGCTCACTACTGTTTATCTGTGCTTACGTCTGCTTACTGCTGACTTATTCATTATGGTACTGATTTTACACATGTGCATTTAATTGAGTACTCCAGTTCACATTTAAATGTTATTTAGTAGGTTATACAGCAATAACATGTAAATAAATGTTCGTATACAGATATCACATGGAAAATGGTATGTGCTGCAGTGGAACTCGAACCGGGAATGCCTGCTTGTTAGGGAGATGCCCTGACCACTACACAACTGCTGTGCTGCTTCATTTGCATATATCTTCTTTGTTATCCTCTTCAGCCTTTTAAGCTGCTTTAATCATAGCTAAGCGATGGGCACACCCGTGCACCTATGGTTAGCTGTACTCGAAGTTTTAAAAATAAATACAGGGGTTACTTCTTTTTATTTTTATGTCCTGTTGCTATTGTACACGAGGGACTGTTGGTGGGGATATGCGGACACCTATGAGCGGTCTTGCTCATTTATTTCCAGTTTCTGCTGTTCTACTTTGCAGGGGGCATGTTTATTCTGAAAGTTCTGTTCTCAGACATGCCCCATGCACTCATCCATGCTCCATGTAGGATTAGGAGGTCAGGCAGCATGCCTTCATTCATATGCTTGGTGCCCTGCCATCCTCCTCCTAAATGGCAACTTCTGTGCAGGACTAGCAGTAACATGCAACAATGACTCCATAATGAATCACAGTAACATGCAACAATGACTCCATAATGAATCACAGTAACATGCAATGATGACTCCATAATGAGTCACAGTAACATGCAACGATGACTCCATAATGAATCACAGTAACATGCAACAATGTCTACACTCTACACTGTAGTTTTCAACAGTTTTCTAATAAACACTGAAACAAAATTATTTATTTATTTTATTTTACATTTGTTGACTGGGCTAGTCTAGCTGGATATATGTCCATTTTCAGTAGAGGCCTGGGGAGAAAAGCTCCAAGTATGAACAGTGACAATGTTAAAAATATAAAAAGACACAATAAAGCAAATACAGAGGCAGCGTTGTTCAAAGAAAAATTAAAACTTCTAAACTATAACGATTTTAGTAAAAAAGTATACTAATCAATATACTACACATATGAAAACGGTATGAGCAAGAGTCAGTTAAGAGAAAAGGAAGTTATATTTTATCTTCATAATATGAAGAAAAGGGTAATAGCTAGATTAAAGGCATAGGTTAGAGGGGTAGAAAGGAAGGGGAAAAAGATATCAGTCTTGGTTAGCACATGGGCAGAGCCAATGAGGTTTGAGATGTTCTTTAAGATGATTTTAAATAAAGAAGTCAAGGCAAGGGTTGATAATTCAAAAGGAAGCAGGTTCCAGTTTTTACCTGCAGTGTTTGAGAAAAGTGAATCACCGGCTTTGTTGTTGGATTTAATAGAGGAAACTAGAAGCTTATTAGCAGAGCGTAGTGTAGCTAGATTTTTGTATGGTGTAATTAGATTAGTGAGAATAGGAGTGTTGTTAGGGTGGTAAAGGATCTCTTGAGTAATAAGTAGTTGTTGACAGAGTATGTGGTTTTGCAATTCTAGCCATTCAATTTGTTTGAGGTTGAGGCAGTGGTGAGTTTTAAAGGGGGAACATGTGATGAATCTAGCTATGCTATTATAACAGGTGGAGAGTTTGGAGAGGTTGTTTTTGGATAGGTTAGTATATATAACAGAGGCATAGAAGAGGGTGGAAATTAGGTGGGTCTGGGCAATCGTTTTCCTTGCAGAAGGGGTAAGGAAGGGTTTAATTCTATAAAGGGTACCAAGTTTTTTGTTGACAGACTTTATGGTGCAGTTGATATGGTCATCAAAGCTGAGACGATTATCAATTGTTACACCTAGTAGGCTGGTTGTACTGTCTGGGGTTATGTTGGTACCATTGTTAGAGGTTACAGAGAAGAAAGGAGTAGGTGATTTATGGGTTGGAGTAAAAATCAGTAGTTTTGTTTTTTTTGGGATTCAGGAGAAAAATGTATGCCCATTTCAGAACATTTCATTCAAAATAGACCAGTGAAACTGTTGTCATTATAATCCTCCAATATCCAAACTCAGAATTACAGCCACGTAATTGACATACACATACACATACTTGCACACTTGTCTTACAGAGCCAGATTAATGACTAAATATGACCAGATTATAAGAGTTTAAGGTAATTTTATCTACAGATAGCCCCACACCCCGCCAACAGTTACATTCACTTTGTTGACTGTGTGCCCACCGTACTTCTATAAATAAATGAATTACATCTACTTTAGTGTTAGCTTTTCCTGAAATACATGAAATTGTATTAAGATATTTAGCAGCACAGTTTAAATAGAAGAGTATTTATGACAAGAACATAAGAAATATCAACCAAATGATATATGCAAAGTCAATATGCACAATTTCTGAAGTTGTAAAGTCATCTGAATAATCCCACATTAAAGAGAACTATTATTAATGCAGGTGGTGTTTTTGCAAACAACTTTATATTTCAGTACTTCATCTACAAATGCAGTGCTTGCTGCCTTTGGAGAATAAATGTTTTGTGTCCCATTAAAACAACTGGTGTGTTGATGATATTGCCACAGCATTTCCTGAACTAGATCAGCCATGCCATAGGGAAAGCCTATCAAAACAACTACTGGTTCATAGGTAGTTACTTGGCACACAGCCTAGAAGACCATTAAGGAGCCTAGTCCAAATCCCTAATTGCCCCAAAGTGCTGTTCAGTTACGTAATGTTCTCAAGGTAACACAGTAGGTAAATGAAGATGGAAAGATTAAAACCCTGCTCCCTTGTCACAGAAGCAGTTCATTTGCAGGTTAGAGCTTTAGCCCTCCATGCTAACTACCAGACATAGTAACAGTTTTTAACTAAACACAGAATTCCTTTACAACCCAGTCTTGTACAGAAGGCTACATCACAGTAACATGCAATGATGGCTCCATAATGAATCACAGTAACATGCAATGATGACTCCATAATGAATCACAGTAACGTGCAACGATGACTCCATAATGAATCACAGTAACGTGCAACGATGACTCCATAATGAATCACAGTAACATGCAATGATGACTCCGTAATGAATCACAGTAACATGCAACGATGACTCCATAATGAATCACAGTAACGTGCAACGATGACTCCATAATGAATCACAGTAACGTGCAACGATGACTCCATAATGAATCACAGTAACGTGCAATGATGACTCCATAATGAATCACAGTAATATGCAACGATGACTCCATAATGAATGTGGAAGGTCAGACAATTCTGATAATCACTCAAAATAATGCCGACTGTGCTTATCTGTCAAATGCCAACCTCATCACAGTTGCTGGGGGTTGTAAAGAAGGTACTGAAAAATAGATTACTAAAATGTAGTATTTAGACTATATATACCATACAGGTATATTAAGACATTTATTCCTTCTTTAGTACAATGAATAAAGTAAAACAAATAAAGACAATATAGATGTTGCAGTAGCTTTTGTTCAACAACCCACAAGTCTTACAAAAATCAGAAATATTTCTGCATGCATCATTCAATAAACTTAGCACAAAGCCTACATGGAGTTCAAGGATTTGCACAGTGAGCAGCAGCACTAATTATATATGCATGCCGTGCACAACATTTAAACATAAACAAGCATGGTTTTGTGGCCAGCAACAGTGTTGCAGGCCAGGAAACCATGTATAGCAACACGGGCAGTAGCAGTCATTTAAAGCTGTTTACCTACAGGCAAACTTACTCTGTGGGATTTCTCAGAAAGCCACAATGACTACCAGGTTTATTAATAATGCGATGTATATAGTTCCAACACATCACATGGAAGTGTATACAATGCAGAGTATTGTGGAAACCTGTGTCAGGCATACTGAATAAAAGTTGTTTAAATGATCAGTAAGGTACATAGACTGCATTATAAATAAATAGTCAGAGAAGTGTGTGTTTTGAAAAAGAACACACAGATGAATTGTAGGAATGAGCACAGTGGAAGAGGGCAGTGAAACATGACAAAGTACAGCAGATGAGGGCATGTCAGTGAAGACAGCTGTAGCATGAACACTAATCACATACCGTATTTCTTTCTAAATAAGACCTAACCAGAGAGTAAGGCCTAGCATGTTTTTTCCAGGGTGTTCATGATATAAGCCCTACTCCAAAAATAAGCCCCAATTAATACCATCAACAACACACAATGGATGTGTTGAATTATAAAATAATATTATTGACACCCATTGACTGAGGTTATCATACTCTGTTCATCTTTTTCAGACCATTAGGACACCCAACTTCTTCTCTTTGCAGAAAGTCATATGACTCATTTACTGGGAGGCCTCCACGATTCTTACTGTAACCCTAATCATCACTCACACTTGACAGTTGAGATCCTTGGCCCATAAACCAATGCAGGTGTACCTAGATCGGTCAAAGTACAGACAACATGCAGGAAGCACATGCTCATGGTAATGAGCAGCTGTGGTAGTTCTTCTCTTCATAACTGGCACCATTTTGTGTTGTCACTCCGGTTGTGTAAGTCTTCAATTAACCCCCCCCCCAAGACAAGATGAGTGCAAAAAGAAAGAGCTATTCCATCGATTACAAGAAAGGAATCATGGAGGACTCCCTGGGAAAGAATCTGATGGCTTTCTGTAAAGAGAAGAAGTTAGATCTCCGAATGGTCTGAAAATGGCGAGCAGCATACGTTAACCTCAGTCAACAGGCCGACGAGGGAAACCCTAAAAAGTGCAAGTGTGGATCAAGTTGGCAACCATTATTTCCTGAACTTGAAGACATCATCTGTGAGTGGATTGCTAACAGGAGAGCAAAGGCTTTGGTTGCACTCAGGGCTGTTATTCAAGCATTTGCCCTTGCAATAGCACCACAGTTAGAAATATCCCTAGAAGAATTCAAAGCATCAAAACACTGGCTGGATGGCTTCCTTCAGCGATATAAACTGTCTCTAAGCGACTACTTTCTGGATTTAAGTATCTTTGCTGTTTTTTTACTTGGAATAGCTTCTGTAGCTTAACCTGAACAAGCTTAAACTGTCTTTTAGCTCTTTGCTGCATTATTATTAAAATCTGCACTTAAAGTTACTTTTTAGTTGAATTTGATCGAAGGTTTGTTTGTTTGTTTGTTTAATTTAACTGCTGAGGCTGCCCACTAAAGTGTGCTAGCCTGTGTAACTGATTTATCACTGTTTCTGCATTTTCTGTGTGTTTCTATCAAAAAAAAAAAAAAACAAAAAAATAATCCTTGTTTTCCCGCCTCTCCTCGACTAGTTTAGATCAGTTTACAGGCATTGCTGTATTCTGGGCTGTGGTGTAGTTCCTGTGTTGTCCATTACCTTACTTGGATAGAGGGAAGTTTCTTTGCTCACCAGTGGGAGTGGGGAGCCTTGAGCAGCCTACCTGTCCCTGTAGGAAGTGACCTCAGCACAAGAGCTGTAGTAATTGGTTGTTTTGGACCATTTCTAGCTCTTTTGTAGTTCCCTGTTTAAAATCCACGTTTGCATGGCTTTGCACAGTTGTGCGCATAGCGCAGCGTCGGTTAAAAAAGGTTAAACTTCTTCTGGCTCCGCCAAGTCTGCTCTTCAAATTTTCCCTTAAAGAAGCTCTACTCTTATTATAATCAGACTACTCGCTATACTATAAGCCTAGCACTTGTTCTCAAAACTTCTCTACTAAGTAAGCACTCTCGTACTAAGTAAAGCACTACATCCACCTACCACCCCTGTGAATATCCACTTCCCTTAAAGGCACAGCACTCCCTTGTACTGTTCTAGCATGTCGAGTGGTAGATTACTGATGTCCTCTCCAGTTCAGCTGGTTAATCTGGGTATCTTGAGACAATGCTACAATTGTCTCATGTACACAGACAACCCTCTCCTCTTCCCAACAAACACAAATACATGTGAGAGATGCAACTATATAGCCAAACTGGAGGCTGAACTCTCTCAACTCAGGGCTGGCATGACCAGACAGGAGGAGATGGTAACCACACACACAACAAACCCAGTCCCACATAGACCTACCACAACTGCAAACCAAACACATAATAACACAAAGACATACTCGGAGGCTATAATAAAAAACTTACCAAAACAACAGAGGCTCCCAAAGCAGACATCCAAAAATCCACCACCTCAAAACAAAACACATGCAACACATACTTCAATAAATCAGTGTGTCAACTAATCACAGCCCTTAAGGCCAAACACCATGCCTGATACACTAGTAATAGGTGACTCTATAGTCAGACACACCGATGTCCCGCTTACCAGGCTGAACAAGGAGAGGGTGACTGTAAGCTGCTTATCGGGAGCTAGGATCCGCCACATAACACACGCACTCAGGTCACTCCAAAGCAAGTACAAATAAGACTCCGTCATTGTCCATGCTGGCATGAATGATCTGAGACGCACCTCCCTGGACTACATGAAAAGAGACATAGAGGAGCTCTCCGATTACGTAGCCCAGGCTGGTATGACTCTGATCCTGAGCAGCATCTTGCCCTCACCAAGAATGATGCCACAATACAAAGACAAGATGATCAGCTTTAACAACTGGCTTAAGTACTGGTGTCATTCTAAGGGGATCCAATGTCTGTCTGCCTAGGATGACATGTTGGACAAGCCACGCTGCTTCGCAAGGGATGGCTTACACCTGTCACCACTGGGCTTCCGGATATTGGCTAAGGCTCTTGCCACCCCCATAGTGCCTTTTTTAGGCAAGGCTCAAAAGACAAACCCACCTCCTTAGAAAACAAAAATGGAAACAAACTAAGGGTAATGCTGCTCAACGCCAGAAGTCTAAATCTCAAGATGCAGGCACTGGATGCACTCCTCAGCATGGAGAACATCGACGTCTGTGCAGTAACTGAAACCTGGTTCAAGGCTCCTGAGAGCACCCCAGTGCTACCAGGCTATACCTTGTATCATGCTTTTCGGCCCCAAAACCCGGGCCGAACCACAAAGGGAGGGGTATTCATCAAGGACACTCACACCTCCAGGTTAATAGCAACACATGAAGCATCAGAGACCATACAGGTGCAACTAACCATAGGCAAAACTGCTATACAACTGGTAGCATGTTACAGACCGCCCTCCCAATCTCAGGAACCCCACTCAGCCTTCCTAAAGACATTGGAGGATATGAATGTATCACAAAATACCATCATTCTGGGAGACTTCAACTACTCAAACATAGATTGGGTACATTATTCTAGCCCTAACACCCTAGCCCAAAGGTTCCTGGAATTCATAAATTCAAATGCACTGGAACAACTAGTCACCTCTTCCACTAGGGAAATAATATACTAGACCTGATCATCACAAACATGGGGACAAAATGCTCCACACCGGAGGTATACCCCTCACTAGTGAGATCTGACCACAAACTAATCACCCTGGATATACATATCCCACCTCCACCCCCAGCACAAAAGACCACAGTGAAAAACTTCTCAAAAGCAGACTTCACTCTTCTTAAGACTGAGATGGTATCCTTTAAGCCCACTGGGCCAGTGGATACCACATCCCACAATGCCGAATCCTTCACAAATGCTTTCTATGGACATCTCCAAGAATGCATGGATCATGCAATCCCAAATAAATCCAAGTCCCTCTCCACCAATGGCAAGCGTCCTGTCTGGTGGACCTCAGCCATTAACAAATTGTATAACAAAAGAAGGAAGCTACTGCATGTCAGAGCAAAATCCCATAAAGGGAAGACATCTCTGATCAACATTAGCAGAAAGCTACGTTCTCTCATAAAAACATCCAAGGCCAACTTTGAGAGAAAAATCGCTAAGGACACTAAAGATAACCGCAAGGCCTTCTTCAGCTATGTTAGAAACCTGGGCGGAAACCCTCAGATATGCTCAGAATTAGTTCACAACAACAAAAAATACACTGAACCCACAGATATTGCCAACATTCTGGCTGACAGCTTCAGTGCAAATTTCTCCCCTCCCTCACCCCCAAAAGAAGAAATACTTATCCCAGCTGAATGTAATCTCCCTGTCATCTCAGATGTCCAAGTGAGAACCACCCTCAACAAAGCTAAAAACACAGCATCAATGGGACCTGACGGTATCCCGGGTTGCGTGCTATGTGAACTCCAAGAGGAGCTAAACCCGCACATAAAAATGCTATTTAACCTTAGCCTTACTACAGGATATGTACCTGAACACTGGAGTACAGCAACAGTGGTCCCACTCCACAAAGGGGGTACCTCTACAGACCCTGGGAACTACCGCCCCATAAGCTTAACCAGCCTGGTCTGCAAAGCTATGGAAAGAATCATTATGGAACTCATAAACAGAGACATAGGGGACCTAAAGACACTTGACCCCACCCAGTTCGGCTTTGTAAAGGGCAGATCCTGCCTTTTGAACCTGGTTGACTTTTTCGAAACAGTCACTAGAGCCATTGATGAGGGCAAAGCAGTCCATACAGCCTACCTGGACTTGGCTAAGGCCTTCGACACAATACCCCACTCAGGCATCATAGATAAGCTCGACAGCTAAAACGTAAACCCTTATGTCACTAGATGGGTTGCAAACTGGCTAAAGGACAGAACCCGTAAAGTTAAAATCACTGGAGCAATGTCAGACTCAAAGCCAGTCACAAGTGGTGTCCCACAGGGATCTGTCCTGGGACCCCTCTTGTTTGGCATTTATTTCTCAGATGTTAAAGCAAACATGGGAGGGCTGTGGCTGACAAAGTTCACAGATGACTGCAAACTAGGCGCTGTAGTCGATACACCAACGGACACATACATCCTACAAAAAGGCCTCACAGAAACGGACAACTGGTGCCGGAGTCACGGCCTTAAACTAAATGCCAAAAAATGTATAGTCATCCCCTTTGGGAAAAACAAAGTACCCGCAAATTATCACATAGACAGAAACCCACTGAGTACAGAAAAAGTAATCAGAGACCTAGGGACCCAAGTCGACAGTGACCACTCATTTGACACCCACGTTGACAAAGTGGTTAGAAAAACATTCTACCTTGCACACCTCATCATGAAGAGATTCACATCCAGATCCAAGGATGTCATTGTACCCCTATACTCCTCCCTCATCAGACCCATGATTGATTACAATGCCCCATTTGGTATGTACCTCTCCCGGCATTTGCAACAGCTGGAGAGACCACAAATGTACCTCACCAAGAGGATCAAGGGTCTCCAACATATGTCTTATTCTGCCAGACTAAAGAAACTTCAGCTCTATTCAGTAGCATACCACCTGCTCAGAGGTGATCTCTGCCTGACGTACAAGGCCATGTCCAATCAGGATCTGATGGACATGCTCCATCTCAAAAAATCCAAATCCATCAGGACCACGAGAGCTAAAGACTTAAACCTCGGCACAAGTATGAATAGAACATGCTGGAGGGATAGATTCATAACCCAGAGGCTTCCCATGCTTTGGAACAAGATCCCAGTTCATATTAGGCAGAGCCCCTCACTGACTCTCTTCAAGAGAAATCTTGATGAGTGGATGGGAGATTGTAAGTTTACCCCAGGGGTCACATCTGTGTCACTGCTAGACAGGGGCACAGTAAACTAATTCTATTATATAAGGGGACCTTCATTGTGTCTCTACTAGACAGAGGCACAGTATTCTAAATTTATTCTGTACATTTTTGTACCATTTCATGGGGTGGCAAAAGCCACATCACTATGGCTAGGCTTACAAATGCCCCAGGGCAGATATCCTAGTACTAAACTATGAAACTATGAAACTATGAAACAACACTGTTCAAGCTGGAAGATACTAAAGTTATTAAGTGTGCATATGCGTTCAAGTCCTTTGTTGATGGCATTGACTTTTCTAAATACCAACTCTCCAGCATGATTGCTATGGATGAAACTGCAGTGTTTATGGGCCAAGGATCTCAAACAACAATTGATCAGAGGGGTGCCTTGTCAATGTACATTACCTCCACTGGTTACGAGAGTGCACGTGTTACCTATATTTTGGCAATTTGTCTAGATGGAAAGAAAACTCTACCTCTAATCATTAGTAAGGGCAAGAAAGATAAGAATGAACATGTTTCAGGCATTTACATTCTTGAAACCAAAAAAGCCTGGTGCACACAAGCAGTTATATGAAAGTGGGTCGATATAATGCTGCCACTTGTTTTGCAAGGTGGTGAAAGAGGTCTGCTAGTCTAGGATTCAGCCAGCACTCACCGCACTAAAGAAACAAAGAAATTCCTACCACAGAGAAGAATAGATCAAATAATGATCCAGACTTTTGATATTGCAATAAACACACCATTCAAGGGCCATTTGCACGTGGAACTCAATGACTGCATTGAAAATAGAGTGGAGAGAAATCAGCATGGAAACTTTGTGAAGCCTAGCCTGCAAGAGGTCATGACTTGGGTGAAAAATTCATGGGATAAAATCACTGATAGCTGTGTTGCCAATGCACTACGAGCAGGCTATTTGGACAAGCATTACTCATTTATGGAGAGCTCTATTGTTTGGCATGAGAGACTGGGGCCAATGGTGCTACAGGAAATGGAGTTGCAAGAAACAGGCCAGAATTCGGGGGTTGGACACCTATGACAATGTTCCAGAAGAAGATGACATGACTGTATTTGAATAGCTGTGAAAGCCAAGGTGCAGATATTCTGGAGTTGAAATGTTTGTTGCACTGTTTATGTAGAATTTTCACACAACTGTCAACCCATTATTAGAATTGTTGTTCAATAATAGAAAAGTAAGAAATAAATGTCAATTTGTGTACATAAATAAATGTAAATTTTTGTACATGAAGAAATGTCAATTTGTGTTCATTAATATATGTCAGTTTTTTGTATATGAATAAATGAATAAAGTTAGATTGTTATACGGTGCGGCTAAATAAGGCATCACCTGATAATAAGCCCTAATGCGCATTTCGCCGGGAGAAAGAATATAAGACCTGGCCTTATTTTTGGGGAAATACGTTATTCACATGACGTAGTATGGACTGCATAGTTATTGTATATTATGTGACTGTCACAGAAGGTGACATATCAATGGAGAGGATGCTTTGTGATATAAGCATCCTGAAATGAACAAGGGAAAGAACATATATCATGGATGGTATAAACAACAGAGATAATATGCATATTGTGAAGTGTGCAAAATGAGTTATGAATGTCATGTCAGTCTCAACCAAATGAGACACATAATTACAGGCCCATGGACAACAGTAGACAGAAGCATGTACAATCAGGGACAATATCAGAATAATGCCACCAGTAATTCCATGTCTTCGGCATAACATACTGTATGTGATTGTGAGTGATCATGGGTGGTTCTGCAATAACACAGTTGTACAACTATTGTGATTTGTCAGCAATCTCAGAGATGAATCCAGCACTCCTTCCTCAAAATGTAACATCTGGTGGAGATATTTGAAGGGACACTGTTGCATATGTATTAGAAATAATGAGCAATCCTGGCTAGTTGACAGGTTGCATACCACTTGGTCTCCTCACAGGGGTGTGTTGCCCATATTGTAATTATCTTGTGCATTTGCATTCATAATGGAACTAACCCCCCATGAGTTTCCTTCCTCTACCTTGTCCCCATGGCTGTGGCATCAATCCTTTGTGTGTGTTGATACTGTATGCATTATACCAATACCACACTTAGATTCAACGATTGTCCACAATTTGCAGTCCTCCACAAAGTTGGTTGGAGAAAAGATGTGTAAGTCAGTTTTGATATCTGACACTTAAATAAAAGACTGGAAAGGGCATACCACAGAGCTCTGAGGTATGGATCTGGTCACTGGACTCTAGATAGAGGTGTCTTCACACATTACAACATAGTTTTCTGTCATGTATGTGCTACCCACTTGGTGACATAGGAGTTTATGGCCACTTGAGACAGTTTCTCTGTTATACCTAACTGTTGATTTGTGTCAGATGCCTTGGCTAGGTCAAGTTACAAAGGATGATAGTGTTGTCATCATGCATGCCCTTGGTAACCTTCTTGAAGACAGTGAACAGATATGACAGACATAATGTAGCTTGAACAAATTAAATGTTGGTTTAGTACACAGTCAGGATATTACCTGTGTCCTTTTAGAGAAGGTCCATGATGACTCCTGGCCTATCACATAGACGAAGAGAGTCAGGATGAGTCTATAACTCCATGTATCAGGTGATGGTCCCCCCAAGTCAGAGGGGTGCTTACTGCTGTATGCCCTTCTATGGGAACATAGACTCTCTGGAAGGTGTGTTGACATATGCATCCAACTGTGTCTGGCATGTCAGGTTTTAAGTCATGCTATAGGCAAACTGCGATGTCCTCAGTGACCATTGCTTCTGTGTTATTAGCCATAGAGAGTGTATAGATGTGCTGCCCTCCTAAGAATAAAAACTGAGTAATGTTTGCATGTATATTTTAGCTGATGGGCAGTGTCAACAGGGTGGTGATACGTGAGACAAACTGTCACCTAACAGATTGTCTATGTCCTCTGGGTGGTTATGTCTGCTGACATCCACACACAGATTTTTGCTTAGTTGTGTCTTCCACTTAACATTTCATATGTATTGTAATAAATGATTTGTGACGAGACCTCCATGCAGCCTTGGTCATTTGTCACATTCCACATACTGTTGCTGTGCACTGTTGCTATGCACACTATATCAATGTCAAGTACTTACATCACTTGCATCACATATGCCTATATGTGTTTCAAGGGCAACCCGTGTTTGAGTGGCCTGATGTCGTATCAGGACACAGTAGAGATCAGTTGCATGTGGCTCATGCAGAACATTTCCTGACACAAATGCTAATTGTCACACAATGGTGCTGCTGACCATTTCAATAATTCTTGGGTGTAGCAAAACAACTGCACATTCAATGAATTCCACAAGGTTGCAATTGCATCAAAACATGTTATGCATTGGTTGTGTATATCAGAGCATAACAACCATGTGTATGAGACAAGATTTATGTGACCATGTAATTGATATGAACTGATATTGATGTTAGTCCAGAACATTTAATGATGGCATGTAGAGACATGCACACTTGTGCCACACTGCAAGTGTCACTGTGATGGCAGAATGAGAACCGTGTAGAATGTTGATCTGCTGCCCTACAAAACACATGTCCTAATATGCCACCAATATATATAACTGTGTATCATACCATGTCAACAATTCTCAGGAGGCATATTACTACAGCTGAAGGAGCATGTGCTGCAATGGCAAAAATTTCCATAAATACATTAGCTCACATCACAGATTGTAAGACCTTTTGTAGCCATACTGTACATCCACACCTCAGCAATATTGATATGTCAGCCTTTCATAGGGTCATAGGACATTATTGGGCTAATGGCCAACATCACATAAAAATCCCTATATCTATATTATGGAGGATAGTAAGCCTATTATGCATATGGGTATACTTGCTTGATTGAATTACATCCTGCTACTGCCCATATGGGATATGTATACCACACCATGACAGAATTAGCAATCACACATGCAGTGGTGTTGAGATCACTTGCAGAGGCTTATGAAAGGACCCTGCTTTGTGATGTGTATGCATATTTGACATGAGGGCATCTTCCACTCCTCTTTAGGAAAGATGCCATGTGGCCAGTGGAAAAAGCAGGATGATAGATGCATGGGGGTACTTGAAAGTTTTTCCAAATGGTAGGGCAATGAAGAACAATTCCAAAGATCATACAATGGCAATAATGTACTACCAACCTCACACACAAAGCAGTAGACTGGGTCTGATTTCAACATTATACTGTGTAGGTATAGAATATGAATGCCATGCAATATCACAATAGCAATACCACATATGTCTGTCTGTAACACTGTCATGTTACACTTTATGGAGTATGATAGCACAATTGTATACTGAGAAGAACATGATGGGAGGAGTGTAGGACATGGATGTGTTATACCCCCATGTGAAATTCTCAAAAGTGATAGTTGTATGTACAGACACACAAGTCACCTGCTGTTAGGTTAGAACCCATATATGTGTAGGTAAAGTAGTTTGCAAACACAATAAGTAATGTTCCTGCTGCAGCACATGTTTGTCTTAAATACTGTCAGATTGCATGTTATATGGGATGACATCATCATTGTATGCTACAATGAGATGTTCAGAGTAGGGTTTGACATACCCGTGGACTCATATATAATTTTAAAATTTTCACCATAGTGAGTGTTGACTGCACACACAGTTGACTGCAGTGAGAAAATAAAACCTTACCTATTTACAAAGCATGGTACTTAATGCAAGCTTCACAGCACAAGTCTGGCATTTATAGGGTCTGACAACACCTTATAGCTGATAATATCAGCAATGTCTGGTGAGAAGAAGGTGGTAATAGGATATCTGACATGCTGGTGTAAAATGCTCTCTTTGAATGTCAACGGAGTGAGCAAGCACACAGATATACCAACTGACTACAGTGAAGACACAAGCCCTACATACCTATTTACACAGCACAGTACTTAACGCAAGTGCCAGGGCACAAGTCTGACTTTTATAGTGACCAAAAACACTTTATAGCTTATGACATTAGTAGTGTCTGGCAAGAAGATGATAATAGCAGTGTCCCACACGCTGATGTTAAATGGTCAACCAACCAGACAAGCACACACACACACACACACACACACACACACACACACACACACACACACACACACACCAGTTGACTACAGTGAGAACAGAACCCCTACCTAATTGAGTACACTGACTAGAAAACTCAGTATTTAATGCAAGTGCCACAGCAGAAGTCTGGCTCTTACAGTGTCCAACAACAATTTATAGTTGATGACATCAGCAGTACATGGTGAAAAGAAGATGGTAATAGCAGTGTCTCTCATGCTGGTGTAAAATGCTCTCTTAAATGTCAAACATGTGAATACACACATACCAATTGACTACAGTGAGAAGAAGATGGTAATAGCAGTATCTGACATGCTGGTGTAAAATGCTCTCTTAAATGTCAAACATGTGAATACACACATACCAATTGATTACAGTGATAATAGACCCCCTGTTTATCTAGTTACAAAGCACAGCACTTAATACAAGAACCACGGCACAAGTCTGATTTTTACAATGCTGCAGCAAAATTCTTAGTGAATGATATCACCATTGGAGTCTTAAGAATAGATGCTGTGAGGCCTGCATTAAATGGATGTGTAGGCATGTACAACATTCAAAACACAGGTACTCCATGGGATTGTACTGATAACTGCAGGATACACAGTTATGCTCTTCTGACAGTTGACTGCAGTGAGATTAAAACCCCTACTTATCTAAGTACACCAGCTAGAGAACTCAGTACTTAATGCAAACACCACAACACAAGTCTGACTTTTACAATGTTGCAGGATAATATATAGTGGATGACATCAGTAATGGAAGTTTGAAAGAAGATGTTGGGAGACTTGAATGAGATGGTTATGTAGGCATGTACAACTGTCAAAATATTGGCACTCCATGTGATTGTAATGATTGCTGCAGGATACACTTATGCTTTTCTGACTAGAAAGAAACACATACACACACCTGTTGATAGCAGTGACATTATAACCCCTACCTAATTAAGTACATCAACTAGAGAACTCAGTATTTAACACAAGAGCAATGGCATGAGTCTGAATTTTATAATGCTTCAGGACAATTAGTAGTGGATGACATCAGCATTAGATGTTTGAAAAAAGATGTTGGGAGGCCTAAATTAAATGGATGTGTAGGCATGTATAACTCTCAAAACATTAGTACTCCATGGGATTGCACTGATGACTGCAGAATACATAGTTATGCTCCTCTGACTAGACACACACAAAAAACAGTTGACTGCAGAGAGAAAATATCCTCTTCCTAAGTCACTGACTTGAGAACAAATTATTTAACACAAGCACCACAGCACAAGTTTGACTCTTACAAAGGTGCAAGACAATTTATCATGGATGACATCAGCATTGGCTGTTTAAGAGAAGATGTTGGGATGCCTATCTGAAATGGATGACTAGTCATGTACAACTGTCAAGATATTAAAGATCTGCATGTTACCAGATTGATAAGTATATAAAGTGTAGCATTTGCTGTTGTGCATCCAATGTGCAGGTATACCTTAAAAAAACAGCTTTCCAAACTATATGTAAATAACTGTCCACATTACTACAAGTATTGGCAAATATGTATATAGAGTGTCAGTATAAAGATGTATGTGATATATAAGAAAGCATTCTTTATTTTATTATTGTAGTGTAGTTGATATATTTGGGAACAAGTAATGAAAGGCCAAGTTTCAAGTGCATGGGTACAGGTAACACATGGTTACAGTATAAGTATGTATTCTTCCCTTAAAAAGTGCCTTCCTTTTGGTTTTGATTTTTATCTGTACTTTCATGGAAAGGAAACTAAATCGATAATAGACATAAGTAATACATGCTAATGAGTACTTTCTATAGGACAACATTGAGCAGCTGGTTTGTGTGATTGATGGCAAAGTGTTTTGCATGATAGATAAACATTTATACTGCTTTTCTCATCTGTGCATAGTTAAGTGATGAGCAAATGTGAGCCTCTGCTTCATTCATAAAGCTATGAGAGTTCTATTGGTTTGCTTACCTATGTGCAAGCATGTTAAGTGGAGAGGCATGCCAGTTAGTAGTGTGGATAGTACTGAGTATAAGAAACACCTGCTGCTTAGCTGACTCTGTAGCAGCAGGTGTACATGCATTGAGAAATTTCTTTTTGAGCCCAGATGATACAGGGTTCAAATAAATGTACATCTAGTAGTTTTAAAAATCTATTCATAATGCAATGAAATAATTCTTCATTCTACTTTTACTGTGTGTTAGCTTAGACCAGCATCTTTAAGAATCACTGTGTGGAGGTAACCACACCATTGAGAAGCTGTTCACTTTCACTTGGCATTGGTGTGTGATGTCAAACTCCATGCAAGCAAAGAAGACAAAAAGTGAAAGGCTTCACTGTGTCTGTTTTTCACTTATGTGTGTGGTGTGTGAGTCTATTTTTTGACCAGATTAAAGGTGTTAAAATGAATTAGATAGGAAAGTGGTGAAATGGTGGGGAAGCAGGTGGAAAAACAATGGGAAAGCAGTATATGAATGTGCAGTAGGGAGGTAGGAAAGAAACATAGCTATCCACTTCTTCAACAGTGTAAAATGAAAATATGTACAGAGTATTAGCTGAATTTGGACTGTCACCTCAACAAAGAGGGTTGATAACAATGCAGTCATGTTATATAGCCAATTGGACTGAATCACGTGTGTGTCAAGAAGACATGTGCGAAGTAAAGAGCTATGTATGGGCTGATATTTTTTTTGTGGAGAGATGGCCATTGTTTTAATTGAGTAAGTGAGGAATGTTGGGTAAGGGATGTAAGTATTTCTGGTCAGGTAAGGAGGGTAGGTGAGGAAGTAGATGCAAATGAAAAGAACAAACAGGACAAGACACAGGGATGGTGAGGGACACAACAGGTTGGGGACACCACAATTTGGGTTTGGGAGGGGACAATGGATTCTCATGCCTGTCAAACATGGGGACAGTGAGAAACCAGTCCTCACCCACAGGACTGTTATTGCTGTCCCCTAACTCTGCTGGCTGTTGGAGTCTTCTTCTATGGACAATAAAATAGAGCATCCTTCATCTGGTGTTGGCATGTACTGGTGGTGCTGTGCATGACCCATCACACCAAGTCTGGCAACTTCTGGTGGGTGATAAAATTCCCATCTCTGTCAGTACTCATGGACAGTGCAATAGTAGCAACTCTTGGGTTATTGCAACCTTATGTGGACAGCCTAGGTAGTGCAAGGGTAGCAAAGACAGTACTGCCAAGTTGGGTCCTGGATGTGCTGGGCATTGGTATATGAGCTGGTGGAGTGAGGGCAGGCTGAGCCATGGTTGTTGGCCTACCTCCCCGTGCTGAATAGGATTTTGTGTTTTGTTAGAGACGGATGACATGGAAACATTTTGACCACATGGAAAAATAAAAAAAGGGAGATAAGAGTTGGGGTAAGAGAAAAAAAGAGTTAATTTGTACCATCATATGTGACATACAATGCAATATCACAATAATAAAGTATTTATTTCTACTTTTACATTTAAGTATACTTCTTAACAACTACAAAATATAAGTGATGACTGCTTGAAGTAATCCTTGCAATGTGCATATATTGCACATATACTTTTTCAAATTATACAGAGTAAGTTAACAGCAGGCCATATATGCCACTTCTGTTGAAAATAAATTATGTGATATTTTTAAAGGATGTTTCTATATATTTGTTACTTGTGGTATTTGAAACCACAACATCTGACTGCAGTATTAGTCTTGACTCCTACAGCTGGCTTGTGTAACAGACTGAAGCATGCATGCTAGCTTTTACAGTTAGGATATGCATGCTTAATTTGCTGCTACTATATAGAAGAACAATACTTTAGCTAAAATAGTAGTTATGTTGTATTGCATACATAGCCCTTGGTTCCCTCAGCCTCTCTAGATGCTCAGCATGGGCCATCCTATTGACCATAATATCTTGGTTGGCTGTCGAATAAAAATGAGCAAACAAGAAAAGAGTATTAAGCATATCAGTCTTGCATATATGCAGCTGCCTATCTAGATTTAATTCTCTATACCTGTATACTTACATAACTGTGAGACATCAGTAGTCCTAAACTCATCCAGCCACTGGTTGAGTGTATCCTGCTTGTGCCTTTTAAAGCCACTATAGTGGTACCTATACTGTTCTCCAGTGTGTGGAATGCCGGTCTCACTGGAGACAGCCTTGACCAGACTATTCCTTGCCTCAGACTTGTACTTGGAGCTGGTATAGTCCTCCTGCAAAAGCCTTCAGCTGTGCCACTTCATATGGAGTCCAGTGAAGATTCTAGAGTCCTTAACACCACACCTCTGTGCCCTAAATTGGAAACCTTCCCTTCTACCACCAGACATGTCCAGCCAGGGAAAACAGCAATAGTTAATAGTGATTTTCTACCAATGTGTGTTTTCATATTTACTACTAGTGCACAAACCCGAACAACCATGCCAACTGAGTTTGCATGAAGTTAAGTAGAGAGCAACAGTGGCAAGCAGAAAGGAAAGCAGTTTATGAACTAAGAAGGGCAATATGACAATTTGAATTAGTTTTTGGTTTGAATGTTGCTGTACCTGTTACTTGATTTAAATTTGCAGAGACGTATTGCGAGTATAAATTATTTAACCTGACACATTTTTGGTATGGCTTTACACAGTGATAAAATAAATTTGTACAATGTGGGATTCAAACCTCTGCATTAGAGACAAAAAATATTCTTCCACATTGGTAATTTTTCATCCTTGCCACAGAAGACGTGCCTTTTGAAAATGTTCATTACATATATGTATAGATTTAAATATACAGAGATATATACACATAACAGAGTGAGGTGTTAACCAGGTATGTGTGTGACCTTACAAGTTCCTGGTTTATACATTCATGTGGGTATAAATATCAATGAGGTCTGAAGGCCATCCAAGGACAGAGAAGACAATTATAATTACAGAATCATAATATTCAGTACACCCTGTGTCACATATATAATTCATATGAATTCCACTACTATTGAAGTAATACATAGTTATTGTTATTTATAATTATCGAAAAACAGCAAGCAAATCCCTATAAGTTGAACAAAGTAGAAAGTCCCAAGCACAAAAAAAAACTATAAGGAAGGTTACTGGAGTAATAGGCAGAACTGCAGCAAAAATAAAGTAAAATCTCATGTTAATTATAAAACGGTGAGCGCCTTCGCAATGGTAACCATTGCTTCATCAGACAGTCCTTTTTAAAACTAACAGTATATAAATACTTTAATTCATTTTAAATGAACCAATCACAACACTCACAAATCACTCACTAATAAATTACCATGGTTACATACAATTAAAGCTTCAAATTAAGATAAGTGTAAAACTGCAAGATTATACTGAATGCATGTATATATATATATATATATATATATATATATATATATATAAAGTTGACCTTTTCATTGTATATTTTTTCATTTCAACTTCCAGGACTTCAGGGCTGGTTTTAATGGAATGGAGCCATTTAGACCCATTTCCCTGTGTGCCCCTAGTCTCAGGATCCAATGTACTTCCATATTTTCTGTGGCAGTAACTATATCCTCCATTCTAATGTTTGCATTCTGTACATGTAAGACCTGAAACATAAAAGTGTGTTCAACTCCTTTTTCCAAAGTGTGTTTGGCAAGGGCACTATACATTAATCCCTTTCTGATATAGAATAAGTGATCCCTTATACGTTCCCTAAGATGACAGTTCATCTTGCCTACATAAAATTGACCATTTATTTAAAACTCACCATTTTATAATAAACAAGAGATTTTACTTTATTTTTGCTGCAGTTCTGCCTATTATTCCAGTAACCTTCCTTATTGTTTTTTTTTATTTATAATTATGTTTGATTTTTTTTAATTTGATTTTTAAAATTGAGTGGGCAACCTTTAATAAAAGTAGGTGTCTGCTAGATTAGAACCCAGGATCACATGCATTGTAGCCCTATACTTATACCTGCTGCCACAAGAACAACTAAGGAAGAGCTGTATATTTTCATATTCATTATTAAGTATGTGTGCTAACCACTACACAACACCGTTTAATGTGTTTGCATGGTGGCAAAAAATACAGGATATAATGTATCTGTTTTGAAATTGTCTTCTGTCTGTTTCTCGCCTGCAGGTTTTATAGATATGCAGGTGTCAGGGAAAGTAGCTAACCACAGTACAACGCAGCTTAGCGGGTTTGCATGATGGAGAGCAAAAGATGCAGCAATGTATCCTTTTTGAAACTGAGAATGTCTGCATCCTGTCTGCAGGTGTTCTGTCTGCTTCATGTGTGAACCATTAGTCCATCTTTTTATGAAGCTAAGCAACACAGAAATGTGACAAGCAAAGCTCACCTTGTTTTGTCCTTGTGAGCAGTGTTTATTAATAATAAAAGGACAAATGTGGGACTTGAACCTTGTAGCATATACTGTGTGGATCACTTTGTTTAGCAGATGTACAACACACACATGATTCACAGGTGTAGTTTATGAACTGGTTATCATAGAAGTACATTACATGACATTTATTGTATTTACCCATTTCCTGTGTTTGCACTAAGCTGAGTGCCACACAAATAGTGACATTAAAAAAACATTAAATAAACAACATTATAAAAATGTTAGTTTACTTTAAACATTTCTAAACAAGTCTGGATTTGAACTGTCACACCAATGAACCTACAAAACACAAGAGTGGTGTCTTATCCCTCCTTGCCACAGAAGCAGCTTTGCAGCAGGAAAGAAAATAATTGTGCATAGAAGCAAGTTTCATTTCATCCACAGTATTAACAAGACATAATAACATTTGTACACTCTCAGTTGTTTGTACATATGTTAATTACATAACTAGTGCAATGACTGACCATACAACCATTCATGTGTATTCTCTGCAGCAATGCAGTTCTGTCTTATCTTTGTACTGTGTTTATTCTTCTCCTAACTGAGCAGTGATCTCAGACACGCAGTCTGTAAGGCATTTTGTATCATTGTCCTTAAAATGTATGAGAATATTAAATGACAATAATGTACTTTTTTCAACAAAGGCAGGAGAGTTTGGATATTAGTGAATAGAAACTGAGAAATGTATGCTGCTCACTCCCATTTAAAACCTTCATATGATTACTTTTGCACTTTGTAAGTGTATCTTGGCTGACACACCCAGTGCAGGTAAGGGATATGAATTGTTGTGTTTTCCTTTGTCTTCCCACTAACCATTCACAGTTGTAATTCAATAGAAAAAAAAACGAGGTAGTACCTACACTATATTTACATCTGCTACATGAAGTCAAAAGTTTGGGATTCAGCAATTCTAATGAGCTCACACATCATTCGCATCTTTAATATGCTCAGAGTCTACACCATTTGAAGGTAATCATGTAGCAAGGGAACTTGAAGGTGAAAGGACTTGTGTATTTGTAAAACACAGAGGATTGACATTCCTTTAGATTTATCTGCACAGAAAACTTCCAATGTTATTAATGCATGTTTGTATTTTTCATGTACATGTTAGACTTGTTCACATGTTATAAAGATAACTGTTATTAATATGCATTAGGGGATTAGAGTGTTATCTCTATTCACTTCTTATACGTCACTTTTGGCATAGGCATTTTTGCCATGCATAGACTTTAACAGATACACATCCTTATTAACTGTCTTTACAAGAATTATTGCTATTTTTTCTGTCTTATTCCATTGCAGTGTAAAGTACTATATTGTGAATGAAACAGGGGTGCAATGTTTCTAAGATGGCCCATAGACATCACCAGTTAACTGCTGGGCAAAGTGAGAAGTACCTAGCAATTGTATACAATTTACTTTTAAGTTGCACACATGTATACATTTTGTGAAAATTATGTGGGAAGCATTCATAACAGGTGAATTATGTATTTTTCCTTGGAATCTACAAACTGTCATTTTCCTGTTGTTTTGGGGGTGGGAGAGCCAACTACTTTTGGCAAATTTCCACATCACCAGTTGGGTTTCAAGAGTTTTGCCTTTACAATTGTATAGTCATCCAGGTGTTTCTATGTGCATATGGGGAAAATTGTGTGTAATCAGTGGCATGGTGTAGCATAGCATTCAGGAATTGATGTAGGATCCTGGATGCTGATGCCTGTGATATCCCAAGCTTATGCCCTGTTGGCACTGAAAGGTTGCTGTACCTAACACTATAAGTGCTACACATACCTTATTCTCCAGAGGTATTGGGTCCCTTCAGTTTGCCCTTAGCCTCAGTTGTGGATGACAGAGGTTGCAGAGTTCCTGTAGTATGTCTCCATCCACCCTATAGCATTCTACAATTTCCATAACATGCAGACCATGGTAAGTTAACAGGGATCTAAATACTCTTTTCCTTCTGGGTCGGGATCTATTTGCAGCAGCAACATAGACTTGTGCCTGTTGCATATATATATATATATATATATATATATATATATATATAGAAAACACCAACTGCAGCCCCTAATGTTTCCGTGTAGACTACCTCTAGTGGCTGTATTTCAGTAGATATTGGAATTAGCAGAGAAACCTACACTGAGTCTATATGATTGTTTTATAGCTTCTTGAATAGCTCCTCCATCTTGAATTGGTTGATTAGCATATAATTCAGCTGCTTTTGCTGTAATTAGCATGCCGCAATGTTTACAGGGTGGCTGCAGTGGTGCAGCAGTTAGCATTGCTGCCTCACAGCAAGAGGTTCTCCAGTTCAATTCTCAGCTGGGGTGCCTTCTGTGTGGAGTCTGCATGTTCTCCCTGTGGTCACGTGGGTTTCCTTGGGGTGCTCCAGTTTCCTCCCACATCCCAAAGACATGCTGTAGGTGGATTGGACACTCTAAATTGGCCCTAGGCATGAGTTCATGCGTGTGTGTGCCTTCTGTGGAGGGTTGGACGCTGGGCTGGCAACTCAATGCCGTAAAACTCCACTGCTTCTCATGTGAGGACAGGTGATCCACTGTGATGACCCCTAACCAGGAAAAGCCAAATGAAGAAGCATGCCACAATGTTTATAATATTTGCATCGATCTATACACTGTGTAGAGCTGCTTGGTGAATATGAAATGGTATGCTACCATGAGTGCATCACACTGCGACATGGACACAGTTTTAGTGGTCTGTGTAGGCTTTATTGAATCTGCAACTTTGTTTTTTTAAGGGGGGGGCCTTACATCCTTGCAGGACACCATCCCATTTGACCTCCCTATGTCTTCTCTTTCATTAAATATAGACATCCTTAAGTACAGCTCTGACCTGCCTGAATGGCTGATAATGCTGTCGAGTTGGGGCATACACCTTCAAGTCAATAGTGCCATTTTGTGGTGAAATAGGGCCATATGCATAGTAATGAACTACAACCCCACCACCAATACTGGTATCCCATTACTGGTCTGCCTACTCCCAATTACCATAAACCACTGCATAAACGTTCTTATTTATTTTTACAGTTCTTACAGATTTAGATTTCATTTAAAACTTTTATTTAAAATTTTACAACAAAAACACTGACATAATTTTCTAAACAAAACAGTCTCACACTGAAAAGAGGCTTAAAATGAGAATCAGTAAACTTCTCTTTCCTTGAAACTCACATTCAGAGAAAATGCATCTGGCACCACAGTAAACAGCAAGAAGTCTGTTGGGACTAATGGTTAAATAGCATGTACTGAAGCACTAATCAGAGGCAATATGAAGGGTGCAGTTATTCAAAAGACAAATATGTTATGCTTTTTCTAACAGCCTGGGATGACCCACTGCATCATGTGTCCCTTTTCGGAGGCAGAGCCCAGGAGTGCTGTTTGGTGAAGTGATTTGGTCAGAGTCATATCTAGTTCGACAAAGGCAGAGGTAAACAAACCATGCACTACAGCAAGAAACTCACTAACAGTTCATAGCTTTATTCATTTGCACTAAACACCAGACAATCTGGTATAGCCCAGCTAAATGAATTTCACAACATGTGTTCAAATGTATAATAAAATAACAAGTTTGTATTATGTGTATGCGTTTCCTGAGCACAGAAGGAGCATTTGCAGCAGAAAGAAAGTAAGTGATTTTGTGCAGTATGAAACTTGCATACATGGTGGTGAGATGCAGAGGATGCCATTTGAACAAATATAGTTGTTGTCTTTCAGCTTTTCCCGGTTAGGGGTCGCCACAGCGGAACACCAGTCCACTAATGATTGGCAGTAGATTTTCACAAATGCCAAGGTGCCAGCTCGATGTTCAACCTTCATCGAAGGCACACCCATTTACGCATGTCTTTCGAATGCCCACCCAACCGCGGGGAGGACATGCAGACTCCACACAGAAAGCACTCTTCACACTCCAACCGAGAATCGAACAGGAGAACCTCTTGCTGTGAGGCAACAATGCTACCGCTGCACCACCGAGGAAGTATTTGAACAAATATAGTAAGTGAGGCAAATAATGGAGAAAGAAAAGGAGAGACTAAGGGGTTTGAGTAAATTGAGAGATTATAGTCAGAGTGTGCAGTGGTAGATGAGAAATTAGAGTTGTTGGACAGAGGTGGCTATAATGCAGTATTAGATACAGCAGGTACTAGTTATATGCAGTAATGAGACAATGGGGGAAGTTAACAAGTCTGAGAGTAGTATGAAAGGGTACAGTACTTTGGAAAAGGTAGTGTTACTTACTTTAGTAAGGCTAATTTGCTGGAGGAAAGCAAAATAACATCTTACAAAGGGAAGCTAGGCAGGGGTGGTGGTGGTGAGGGGACTACTTACTGATGTTATGGGAAAAAGGAAACCTAAGGAAAAAAACATGATCCAGAATTAGGGAGTGCACATAGATATACATATGGGGACTTCCAGCCAAGTGAACCCCGCTATCTCATCTATTTCTGAGATATCTTTGATGAAAAAAATGAACGTCTTAATAAACAGAACTGCTTGTTGTACTTAGCCATTCTTATGGTATTAATAAAAAAAGCAGTGAGCTGAGAAAAATAAGAGGTACACATATGGGAGCAAGGATCTTGTTTTCATCCAGTTGAGATATTTTGTAGTCAAAAAACAGAGCAGATATGGTTGGAAACTACATCACTGAAAGAGGAGTGAAGAGACAATTATCATTTATATGATAATACTGAGAAGTTGTAGTACATATGCAGAGATAATATTGGTAGCATTCCAAACATACACTCAGAACCACCTTCAGTATCATACACCACAATTAAGATGTCTCAAAGTGGAATCTAGAAGTGTTATACTACAGTCTGCATTTAGTTTAGCATGCTAATGGGAAAGTAAATGTGTATGCATGAAGAATTGTCTTTGTAACTATTTCAATTTTACATATGCATGGTATTTGCTTAGATTGCTTCATCTCCATGACTCAGGGGAGTGAAATTCTGTCTACAAGTGAGATAATGCCACATGGGAGAGCAATGAATGAAGAGGCTTTTCCTGCTCACCTCTCTCTCTCTCTCTCTCTGAGAGATTGGTGAGGTTATCCTTATGGTACAAGGTAAAATTAAGTAAACTTAGAGAAATAAGACAAGCAATACAGGGATCAAAACCAGAATAAGTGTTTGGAAATGGTCTGAGTTCTTGGTGACGACTGGTGGCCAGTATAATTCACTTACATATAGAGGGTGGGGGTCAGTAAGTAGGGCCTACTCCTTACAGTACTATTTACCCTATTGTTGCTACATTTTAAACACACAAAGGGAGTGGCTAGGTCCTCATCCAGGCCATCAGAATGACAGATACAGCCTTCTCACCTCCCTCTCAATTCCAGGGTGATCCATAGTCCTGCTATTCCCGCAGGTATCCTCCACAGGGTGTGGAGATTCTCTTTGCATGGTTGCACTGGGGTAATCACCACAGATTGTATGGGATGCTACAGAGAATTAAATGAGACATCAGCTATGCAGCCTAAAGTCACCAGTGAACTGTGATGGAAAACATGGTGAAAATGTATAGATCTCCTATAGATTGTCTCTTGAATATGATTTTCCTCATGTTTCTTAGATTGTTATTGTTATGATAGGATACAGAAAGGTAGGGTAATATCTGCTGGGCTTTATAGTTTATTTGTACATTGTGTAGTTTTCTAGTTTACCATCTGCATTGTTCGTAATGCCATGTTTTAATTGGGTACTCCAAGCTCATGTTTTATTTCTGTTCTTTTGTTTTAGTTTTTTTTTTCATTCAGATAATAATTTGCATTTCTAGAGTCTAATGACCACAGGCAGTGTTGTTGTGGAGTGGGTGTATTTTGTATGTGTGTTGAGTGAAATTTCTTCACTTTTTCTGGTAGTGTAAGTTGGGCTAAATTACAGTGGCTGGTGATCTGGGCAGTGTGGTGCTAAATGCTTGTTGATACAAGTAGAGTGAGGATTTATACTTGAGGATGTGGGAAGGAATGGAATAAAAATAGTGCAATTTCATTTGAGGAAATATTTATATCACACCCCTTTAATGCTGTCCATAGTTATTATTCATGCTTACCCAATATACTGCCAGCCTTTTAGTGCACAGAATGATTGCACATGTTAGTCCATGAAAATTGCCTAACAGAGTTTATATCCAAGCCCTTGTGCATATTTATCATCCTGCAGTTTTGCATCTGGTTCATATTGCTAACCAGTGTTGTTTATCTACCTACATTTCTAAGTCACACTAGGGATGAATTTTACTTCTAAGTGCCTTCTCTTCTTATATATAAAAATAAACTAGTAAATTACTCAAAAGAAATGACAGTTTCTAGCCATAAGGATGAAGAATAGGTGTTGAAGAGATTAACATTTTCCCCATATACAGAGAGACAAAGTCAGCCATCCATTAGTCAAAGATTCCATAAGCATTTTTTCACAGTTGTGTATGTAAATGAATGGCATTCTGTAATAGTTTGACGTCTTTTAAGGTGCATATTTTTGATGAGCTCCTTTTATGTCAAAGTATTGTATTAATGCCTTAATGCAGATAGCTGAGACAGCATAATATCTGATTATATAGCTTCAGAACATATATTTTTGTTGATTAGAGCATAATTTCTAGCTTTTACTACATTGTCAAACTTTTTTGGATTAGTTTAGTACTTGTTTATTTGAATGATAACATGAACAATTTTATCTGCATAAGCAAAAATTCATATGCATCTATTCACAACCTTAAAATACCTACTTGGTTATGAAAATATAATGTCTCTTTTGCATAATGTGAAATGCTCATGTCTTACAACAGAAGGCAAAATAGATATTTAAGCACTAGTGTGTCATCAGCTAAAAGCTTTATATACCACCCAGTGTTCCCCTATGAAACTGCACTTTGTCACCTTAATCTGACTTGGATGTATGCCCTCTCACTTCATTCCAGTACTTCTGTGTTCTTCCACAAGTGAACAAGCTTTGTTTCTGTACCTTATTAGGCCAAAGACCACAGCTAGTGATGGCATCGACAGGCCCTGCAGGCAGAAGTTTTTGCAGACCCAGCCAAACTCCCAACAAACCCCTTTTTATGTCGCTGTTCCTAAGAAGAATTATGGATGGCAATTCTCCGCTGCTGATCGCTCAGATCTGTGGTAGGCCTATAGATGAGTCTGTAAGTGTGATGCACTGTAAAACAGCAGCTTCCATTCATTAGGAGTCTGTGTGTAATAAACCACCAAAAAAGCCAGGCAGCTGCAGTGTGTAGTGACAAACAACGCAACTCATTCTTAGTAGACAAACTTTCTTTTTTGCTGCTGGGCAGCCTGGCTTATTGAAATTCTTTGTGATTATACAGTCATGCCCTTGCATTCCAGTACTAAATTTATGGAGTTGTTACTAAGAGGTTCTGAGGCCAAAGACAGTTTCCCTTTGAACTGATAATCAATAGACATATTCTAAAAGGAAAAGAAAACAGGATGAAGACTGGCAGATAATTGCATTTGTTGACTTTTTAAAGTAAAGGTAAACTTAATCATATAAACAGGAAGAATATGAGTCTGAATTATATCTTTTCCATGTGCACATCCAAAAGTCATCAGTTCCTTCTAACTTATTTAATATGGATAATTTTCTTCTGAGCTAACGATGTGCTATTTTGGACACAACATATTTTTTTATTTTTTTAATTTAATAACTATGTAGATTATATGACAGTTTTATTTTACTGAAGTCACTCAAGAAGATGAAGATGCTGAATATAAGGTGCTGTGTGGAATTTTTTAAATTAAATTTCATTTTATTTATTTATTTTCATTTTTCAAAGAATAATATGGACACCTACATAATGCTGTTTTGTTTTCTGCTGTAGTTAATGAGAATATAGTCACATATGTTATTCTTATTCTGTTACAATAATGCCTCTTGTATTCCAAATTCTAACTGTGTAAAATCAATAGATTTTTACTGTTGACTTTGGAAAGAAGACATTAAAATGCTTTCTCTTTTTGAATGTACAAATGTCACACTTTCAAAAATGTTATGTAATGTTCTACACAGATTATGTCAGGCTGAAGATCCTTAAATATATGCCCAAAGTTTGTTGCATATAGGTCTTTTAAATCTACAAAGTATCTGTTACATTACAGCTGATCAGAGTGTGGGCAATATATTTTGGATATAGAACAACACTTGGAGTGTAATAGATTGAATCAGACTTTAGTGAACATGGTAACTCACTTTACTGTTTCTCAGATAAACTAAAGCATAAAAAGAAAACAACAAAAATGTTTTATCACAGGTTGCTGATGACAAGCTCCCAGGCACCCCCATGTGGGGAACTACACTACCACAGTCCCAGTATTACTATGGCATAATCCCTTAGACATGTGCCTTTCAGAGGAGAAAAAATAACGTTATATTGGATAACTCTATATTAATATATTTAATGCCTGAAACTAGAATGCAGGTTGACTAAGGAATAATTTTGTACCTGAACACATATAGCTACACAAACACACACACACACACACACACACACACACACACACACACACACACACACACACACACACACACATCACCAAAAAAAAACTTTGGTTGTACTAATAATAAAATTGTCAAACCCTTCATTTTCAAAGAATGAATACACGTGCAAAAGAATCAGTCCAGACCTAAAGTCTGCTATGAATCTGATCACTTTATTATCAAATGTATAGAAGCAGAATTGCAGGATCCTACAGTTCAATTAGATGTCAGTTACATTTAAACAGTAAATCCATCTTGCCATCCTCAAAATAAGAGCCTGGTCACAGCATATCTGTCTTCAATAGTGTCCTCTTCTAAAGAATATTATTTGTTTTATTTTTCTTAAAGCCGCAAACTGTACGATAACCTACTTTTGTTAAGGCTGTTATTTTAGATTGCCCTTTTGTCAGCAATTAATACTTTATGAACACAGGATGCAACAACAAATGAATCCTATACTTATTCAAAAAGAGATTGTCTAACATATTTTTACACTGACTTGTTTATGCACTGCAGGAAGAAAGAATAAAAGAAATTATTACATCAGTGAGATCCATCATACAGTATGTACCTGTCAAATATAAATAAGCTTTCTTTTTAATTTTTTGTACTACGTACTTGCTCTTTGTAAATTATACTGAAATAATTACTCATTTTTATTAGGAAAGGAAGGAAGATAAAAGAGACATTAAATAGAGAAACAAGCCTAAAGAGTTACTACTGCATAGCTGTATTAAGAACCAGTATGCCTCATTAGTAAAAACGAAGAAACTTGTAAAAAAAAAAAAAAAAAACTAGGGTACACTGTGCCTTTAATGAGATGCTTTTATTCAGATTTAGTGCAGGTGCAAGGCATTCTGATAGCTGCCTGTTTCTGCCTTCTAACTCTCTTTGCTCCCCCGTCAACACCCTAGTGTCCCTCACTACAGGGATAAAATACTGTAAATTCCAAGAGCCCTTTCACTGCAAACTGAAAGTGTCAGGAGGTTGAAACTCAGCAGAGTGGAAGAAATTGTGACAATTCCGGAATTCTTGCAGGTGTTAACAATTTGGAGAAGCTTTTCAGCCCTCCACATCTGCATCTGTCGTGTGTCTTTGTGCTTGTGACCACTGAGTTTTTGTTTGTTTGATTGACTGACATGTAGTAATCTAGGCTGATGATGTCATGTAGCCTCCAAAATAGTTTTGTCTCCTAAATCCTTGGCAATCTTGTCTGCTTAAGGTGACTGTCATGGGGTTTCTTATTTCACTGGTTGTAACTTCATCATTCTGAGTTTCTTTTTTAGTTATTTTAACCAATGGGAAATCAGTTCTATATTATTTAAAACTGTGTTTATGAGAATCATCAGTCCTTCTGATTAAAAAAAAATCATTAATAGCATTAACATCATTTATGGAAATAGTCAACTGCAGATGTCATGGGCTTTTTTTCTTAACAAATTACTTTCCCACAGTCTCTTTATGGATGTATTATATCAAAGCATGAGATAACATGTTACACATATTTCATTGTTATGACAGTATTATGTTTTTCCAGACTTGGTTATTTGTCTTTAAGGAAGATAGAAAACATGAAGCAAAAGTATATTATTGTACAGTATATCTAAATACAAAGAGTAGCACAGACCTTTGACAATTTTATATATTTGCTAAAAGTAGACCTCAGAGATATCCAGAAAAATGCAGCTTCACTCCTTGAGGTTCAGAGCACAAGTGGGTTATTTAGGTTTCCCACAGAGTGATGTATGTGAAGTTCTCATAATAAGGAAAAAAAACTGTTTGCACTATTATATTTGCATGGTAGCAACTGAAGTACTGAGGTCACTGCAGTGCAAACACTGCTGTGTGGACATTTAGCTGGGCATGGTACACAGCTCATTACTGTCTTCCTGAACTAACTAAGTTTGGATAGCCATACTGGAGCTTTAGCAGCTGTATTGACAAACTGCACCGCTCACTCCTAAAGGCCAGATGCTCTGCGCTTTTTCTACCAAATTCCATTAATTCACAGTTCCTTCAAAACTCATAACAGGTACACATTGGAGTTATGTAGATGCAAAATCTACGCATCATATTTTCATCACAGAGCTGTAATTCTCAAAGATTCAGTTTCCTACAGACCACAGGTTTGCTTAAACTGGATTATTAATTTAAAAAGAATCCACTGACATTTATCAACTTTAGTTCTATACTGTACCTCAACAGTTTTCTGCTTACAAAAGACATTAAAGTAAAGTTGTGCAGAGGAATGATTATAAAAAGCAAAAAGCAAAAAAAAAAAAAAACATTTGAGATGAAGCATTGTGGATGCAATGAAACAACTTCTTTATTCCATCAGATAATATCTATATGGTCAGTCATGTTATGTTTTCATGTTGACTTTAAATTTGTGCTACTTTGTAAGTTCACAATTTTTGGCAAATGAACTAAACAGAAATCTGGTAAATCAATGATCATAAGCGAATTGAGTATGCTCTGAAGTGAGAGTAGGTTAGAGTATATACTAGTTTTGAGACTATAGTATCTTAAAGCATTCCCCTGACTCTAATTAAAACAATCTAGGAGTTGCTGTATATATATATATATATATATATATATATATAGATGCATATATCTATATATATATATATATAGATATATATATATATATATATATAGATGCATATATCTATATATATGTATATATATATATATATATATATATATATATATATATATATATATATATATATATATATATATATATATATATATATATATATATATATAGTTAGGAGGGTGTTGAAGTACAGCACACTTTTTAGGGGTGCAGTTACAGTGACATTTGTGATTGTTGCAGTTTTTTTAATGAAGCATGCTTTGGTGTTCACTTTCAGTAACAAACATCTGTATTCTGCACTTTAGTCATACAGTCTCCTGGAAAAGCAATGGCAAATGATAAGACTGTAATTCTATGTGACTGTTTCAAATTATTAACATTTTCTTACTGTATACTTCTGCTATAAAATCTAAGTCAATGGTCAAAACTGTGCAGATGGTAGAAAAATGATCAGATTCAGTAGTTCCAGGAGTTCCTTCTACCTCCTCACATTTTTTTAACTGAGATCCACATTTTTCTATCCTTTCTGAGAACAGAGAGTTCAATCACCCCCACCCCAAACAGGAGTCACCAGATGGTTTGTCAGAAACTCTTTGAGGTCATCCAAAATATATTTAAAATTCCTTCCTAACAATAGAGTTCTCCTAGCAACTGACATATTTGCTGTTTTCTTGCCTTTTACTATCTATCAGTCAAAACATGAGTGTCCATTGTGTGAAAGAACATTTATTTTAACCTGACAGGCCTGTCTCACCACTGACATCCACCAACTTATCTAGATACAGTCATGACAATCATTGATCACCTTAAGCTACAGTGCTTTACTGTTGCCTCAGCTACAGAGGTCTTCTAAAGTGTGTATCTGGAAACTGTGTCCCTAACTTTATGCAATATAAAGGAGAAGGTGCTCTGTTTGTAGGTGCTTAACTCTTCCAGAATAAAAGCCTATTATTAGCATTCCTTGGATATTCGCACTACATGTTTGGCTCTTCCAGGTCTGTCTAACCATTTATTCCCTCAACTGTTTCTTCCAACTTGTTTTCCGGCAGGTACCAGCTGACAGCTCTCCATTTTTTATAACCCAAGTGTCCAGAACACATCCACCAAGAATGATGAAAAGGTTGTAAAGCTGATTACCAACCTTTGACCCAATGTGCACTATTATTATGTATTCCAGCAGTAGTGCTTAAATAGTGTGTTACTTACTACCCACGACTAGCAGAGAAGCCCAAGGCAGTCCACAACTTGACTTTTGATCTGGCAATCCCATGTCACCATGCCATGTGCTTCCAGGTATCTCCATTATATTCTTTGAGGGCATTGCAGTCTCCCAACTGAAGTGCAGAGTCTTTTAGAAGTACCATGTCAAATATTGCCTCACACTCTTGAAGAAGTCTGACTATTCTGAAAAGCTGTTAGATGAATATTGAGATATAACAGATGTTCCCTTCTGCCACTTATGTTCACCTTGACTCTGTTATTTAATGGCACAGACGCAATCTCTGCAGCAACCTTTCAATTGCTTCTGTGTGTCTTCACAGTCACTAATGGCCTCTCCTGAGAGTCCTTCACTAATTTTGAAGTCAAGACCAGCTATAGCTAACTAGTATTCTTTCAGGTAACCATTTGAAATGTGTGGATCTGCTAGAGCAAGTCCCGAAATAGGGTGTCTGAATGGCTGAAAAAATGGACTAACATATACTAAGTCTGATATGCCATTTCTCTGAATATTCCCTTTTCTGTGAGGTATGGTGATCTCAGAGTTGGTATATATATATATATATATATATATATATATATATATATATATATATATATATAAGTTTAGAGGTGTGAGGGGCTTGCACCCCACATAGGGGGTGCAGTAGGGGCTTGCATCCCTTGCAAAAAGAAGTTTCAAGGAGAAGAGTGATTTTTGAAATTTACTCTTCTCTAGGTTTTCCATCTTTTTTATTTGATTTTCAGCACTCACATCTTGAGTTATGACATTTCAATAGGGGGCCATTGTTTTATCCTCCTGCAATCCAACTCACTCCTTCCTAGCACTTGGCTGGCATTTCTTTGACTTCCACTTTTTGTTTTTTACCTTCTGAGTGACTGATGTGGCTTCCCATACTTACTCCAACATTTCCTTTTTAAGGCTGAGCCAAGTAGCACACTACATATTTATGTTTTGAACTTATCATGGAACTAGTCAATAAGTACATAGGGAACCTTCAACTACTGGACCCTTGTCAGTTTGGATTCATTAAAGGCAGGTCATGCTCACTCAACCTACTCAATTCTTCAAAACAATCACCAAAGAAATGGATGAAAGCAAAGTAGTACACACTGCATACCTCAATCTAGCTAAAGCTTTTGACACAACCCCCAGTCAGGCAAGCATGAAAGCTAAATAAACTGGGAATATGCCACCATGTCACCTGCTGGATTGCCAGCTGGCTCAGTGATAGGATGCAGGACATCAACGTACGGGAAGTTACCTTTGCAAAGAGACCAGTAACCAGTGGAGTTCCCCAGTGTTCTGTGCTGAGAACTCTCCTGTTTGGCATCTGCTTTTCTGAAGTAAAAGCCAGTACCAAAGGTTCTGGCTGACTAAATCTGTGAATGGATGCAAGCTAGGAGCAGTCATTGCATCCCTAAATGACTTTGCCTTTCTGCAGGAAAGTTTGCCCCAAATAATAACTGGTGCCAAAATCAGTGACTGAAACCAAACGCCAAAAATTAATTATTGTATCCTGGGGAACTAACACATTGACAATACAACCCTAACAGATTCCCAGTTATTCAGGATTTGAAAATGTGTTTGGACAGTGACCTAACCTTCAACCAATATGTGTCCATTGTCATAAGGTAGTCCTTCTGTATTGCACAGCTTATAAACAAAGTGATTGTGTCTAAATATAAAGATGTCATTGTCTCCCCTTTACTCAGCCCTCATTAGACCAATCACTGATATAATGCCCCCTTTGGCATGCATCTGTCCAGATACATGCAACAACTGGAACACACCTTACTAAAATGAAACAACTCCTAAACAATATGTCCTACACCTACATGGATCAATTCAAAGCCCTGCCATTATACTTGGTATCCTAAAAACTTAGTAATCTGTGTCTGACATACAAGGCTTCCTCTGACCCAATACTGATGGATTTACTGCACATCAGTAACTCAAATGGCATCAGAAATAGTCTAGGTATTTAAACCTGTTCTGCAGCATTGACAGAACAGCTTGAAGGGACAGGTATATCTCATAGAGGATACCACTGCCATGGAGCAGACTCCCCATCCACTTAAAACAAAGTTATTCCCTGTCCATTTTCACGTTCAGTTTAGATCTATGGATGAGAAAAAGAAAATTTAACTCAAGACTGCCTCTACTAATAGACAAAGGCAGCTCCCAAATGCTTTATCCCATGCATGTGGTCCTTTAAATTATCTATGGCATGATCTCAGTTATTCTCAGTAGGGGTAATATATAGTTATCTACTATGGGATGGGTAGGGCCAATGTAACACCAAATAGGATAAGTTAAAAGAAAAACTCAGTCAAGCTAGTGTTTTAAATGTGTGATACCTTAAACCTCCTGTAATTGAGGCCGATGGGATGTATGTAAATAACCCATTAATGAACCTAAAGTAAAACAATCAGGGACATTCAGAAGCCATGTAGATGAAACACTTGACGTTTTTAAAGGGTCATTTGCATTTATCACATGAGCCCCCATTACAGGAGATTTAAGGTATCACACTTTGAAAATTCTGGCTTAGCTGGGTTTGAGTGGTTTGACCTTTTCACTCTTTGGTTTCAATATATATATATATTGGTCTACTTCACATGATCAAACCTTTAAATGTTCGAATTTCATATGGCCGAGACCATAAGATCAAACAGTCAAAAGTTCAAACATGGTAAAAAATAAAAATAAAATTAAAAAAAATGAACTAAATGTTTCTAGCAGGGGGCAAGCACCCCTGCACCCCCACACCCCCTGCTATTTAAATGTGCCAACTCCGAGATAAGACTACATTGTGGAAAAGGGAAATCTTCCCATAGCACGCTTTATGGAGATCTCCATTCAGACCATTCGGACATTTAAAAGTTCGATCATATGGTCCCCTCCATATGAAATTTGAGCTTTTAAAAGTTCAATCATCTGAAGGGGACCTATATTTATACACACACACACACACACACACACACACACACACACACACACACACACACACACACACGCACACATATCTATATCTATAGCTATATGTCTATATCTGTATATATGCATGTATGCTGATTGCATGAAGAGAGTGCTCGTAAATCAAGCAATACATGTGAAAAGTTCCATTCTTCACTTTCTCTGCACTGCTATTGGAAAATTTAAGTGTAAAAAATAAACTTTTTTTACAGTAAACTACTCTGAGAATAGACCATTCCAAACAGGAAGTAGTCTCGTCAGCTGCAGCTCCTTCTTATCACCAATAATTTTCATCTATGGGAAGCAAAGTAAGCAAACTAGGCTTAGGCCAGCTGTAACTATTAAAACAGTTACTTACAGCCGCCCAATTCCTATACCTGCAAATCGGACAAGAAAAAAAAAAGCTCAAGTTATGGAGCTGTAACTTTAAAAGAAATAGTTATAGTTATACATTAAAGGGAAGGGTGTCTTTCCACCCTTCAGCAAGCATGAAATACTAATGCCTTTTGTGATTGACTTAGTGTAATCCTTGCTGACTTAGCAGGAGCTGTTTTTAAAGGGGACAAGGTAAAATAAGAGGCAAAATCAGGCACTCTGCAGAACTATAGGAGAGAGGTTCAAATCTCTCTAATTCCTGGGGTGTCTGGCTTGAAGAAGAAAAAAAGAATAAAAAAGACAGGCAAAGCACTTAACTTTCTTAGAGCATATGTCCTGCTATGTTGTACACCCCAGACTACCAGAAGCTAACAGAATCACACTGAAGTGTATTTTATATAATGACATTATTTAGAAAAAGTGACTCTTTTCTTTTCTTAAATAACGTCATGGTATAATAGCAGTAATCCTGTCTTGAGTGTGGGTATCACAGGGTTTAGCCAAGTTAAGCTTTATTTAACCACTTGGGCTTCACCCTCCTGATCAAACACACCAAACATGGGTAAATTCTGCATTACAAAACATCACTTCCTTGCAAGTATGGCAAGTGCAACAGCTCAAAACTGCTCCAATACTCCAAAAAACAAAGCCAGCACAATAAGGTGATTGTAAAACAACAGTTTAATATAACTGTTCAAAACTTCACTAGGGGTGTAAAAAGCCCCTGTGAATACACTAAATATACATAATATGCAGCAATCTTCATACTCAATTCCAATGAGAAGAAATGGATAATTAAATTAGGCGGGCTGTTCAGCCCTGGTTTGAATGAGCATTTGTAAATTTACAATCACATTTAATTGTATAATTGAGCTGTCTTTATATACAGCTCAGACTCTGCCTATATTCATTAACTGTGTTGCACTGAGGAAGGCTAGGTTAGCAGAAACCGGTTTGCTGCATGTTATGTATATTTAGTGTATTCACAAGGGCTTTTTACACCCCTAGTGATGTTTTGAACAGTTTTATTAAACTGTTATTTTACAATCACCTTATTGTGCTGGCTTTGTTTTTTGGAGTATTAAATCCTGCATTACCCACACCCAGGTGTGGATCATTGCTAAAATATGTAATATTGCTACTTGGTTTAACTGTTCTTACATGCATGAATAATGTGATTATACCACTAGGTTTGTATTTATGCAAATATGTTTATTTGAAATAATGCTAGTTATTTTACATTTTCCCAAATGTATGAATACATTGATAGTATCACAGGGGTCGAATTCCAGAGTTACATTCCTTAACTCAATGGCGTTTTGTCTGTCATTCTGTGTTTTTTTATTGTATACAAACTCTTGTACATATATAATGCCTTTTTGCTATTATTTCAACAATGTAATGCTTCTTTGTTTTTATTTATACTGCTCAAATAAAGACACAGGTTATGCCAAAAAAAGTCGGTAGTTCATCCAAATTGCACAGCTAAAAATTTGATAATAAAAAAGAAAACAATAAATTCACCATTCATTTATTTTGTATTTTGGCTGTCTTAAATCTTAAGACAAAGATATTAGCATTTAAACTGTAAATCTACGCTCTGATTGAAATTATCAGTATATAGGATTTCGCCATTCCATTAATTTTTTCAGAAAAGTGGAATGAAATTCTCTGTTG
The DNA here is from genome assembly GCF_019279795.1 of Protopterus annectens. NCBI lineage: Eukaryota > Metazoa > Chordata > Ceratodontiformes > Protopteridae > Protopterus > Protopterus annectens. Next base: position 322,495,687 of record NC_056734.1, on the reverse strand, counting down.
AATCATAACTTTCCAAACCTGACAGAATTCTAACTAGATGGTTAAAAACAGCAATTTCACCAAGTTAAAGACCACATTCTCCTTATCTTGCTTTGAATATAATTTTGCATAATTAGGTTAATAATATATGGGTAATGTTTGGTTTACCTATGGCTTGTGTGGCTTGATTACAAGACCAATATGACCAAACAAAATAGCAAGATGTGCATAAATTTTGCCTACACACAGGTGTGGATTATTGCTATTATACAATGTTATTGTTTAAAATAAGAAATTGCTTGCATTTTCACATTATGACATTAGATTTCAGAAGAACATTTCTGTTTTGTTGCTTCTCTCCATCTTGAAGTAAAAGATGACAGCTCAGGGGCATCGTAATATATTACACATATATAGCACTTTGGATGAAGTGTACTTTCTTTGACTTTTAGGGTGTCAATAATATGCATTTACCTTGCTATTTGTTAGGCTGCTTGCAAACTCTTGCTATTCTGTAACTCTTTTAATGTGGTCTTGTTTTTTTTTAGAGATTTTAATTTGCTGTTTTGGTTTATTTCCATTTTGTTTGTTTTTTATAAAAGGGGAAGCTCTACCTAACTGACTTTCGAATGCAATTTGTTTCTTAAAGCAGGGGATGCAGTATTGCCTTTATGTTTAGCTGCACTTGCATTGACTTCTTTTCCTGTTTTGGTGTTGCTGGTCTTTTTTCAGAGTGTAATGCTCAATTTGCATTAAGCACATTCATTACTATATCCTATCTGCTAGCACATATCTGACTAGAAATGAACTTGCATTGCATAATCCTGAATAAGCCCATTTATTTATTTATTTATTTCGAGTTTGATGACCAGGGCGGTCCACTGGGCTCAATGAGCCCATTTTCAGTGGAGGCCCGGGGAGAAAAGCTCCATAATACGTAGAAAAAATAAGCAAAAAGTAATATTATATAGTAAAAGTTAATAAAGTATAATCATAAAATAGAGGAACATACATTACATACATACATACTTGATTAGAAAACAAGCTGTACAGAGGTTAGTTGCATGGAGGAAGTAATCACGTGTACGAGGTTATAAAATAACAATTGTAATAATCTGAACATAGTTATAAAAACTAATATTTGTAAATACAATTTTCCAGAAAAGGGGTGATTAAAGGTGGAAAGTACAATATTTATAATGTATAGATTCATGATATTCATGTATAGAGAGAGGCAGTTGTGAAATAGAAAAAGTGGAGTGCATACATTACAGTTTAGGATACAGAAGCGTTGATGTTCTTTTTTTAAATAGCATCAAAATTTATGAGTTGGCAGTAGAGAGAATCTTTCCCAGATAGGGGAGAGAGAAGACAGACAGTAAACTATTTGCAATATATACATTCAAGATACAGATGTTAAATTACATTATATTCAGACTGAGGCAGCTGTTTAGGAAATCAGTATGGAGTAGAGTTACTTGTAGTAGAGTCATTAGCAGGTTAGGTAGGTAGAGTGCAACTGCATTTCCAATTTTGGGAGAGGTGGAAAATGAGCTGGGTTTTAAAGTGTTCAAAGTTTTCAGAAATTCTTAGCGAGGGAGGGAGTGAATTCCATTTTTTGGCTAAGGAAAAGGACAGGAGAAGCTGACCAGTGGGACAAGTTTGTTTGTGTACAGAAATTAGATTTTGTTGGGCAGATCTTAGAGTTCTGCGAGGGGTGTATGATGGTAAGATGTTTGTTAGAGTTGGGCATCTAGTTGGTTTAAAAATTAGTTTGTGGGCAGTAGTGAGTTGGAGGTAGTTAAGGTAGTTGGGAAGTACTAGCCAATTTAGCAGGTAGAGAAATGTACAGTGGTGGGAGAAGTATTTGGATTTAGTGGTGAATTTTGAGATTTTGTTGTAAGAGATTTCCAGTTTGGAAGAGATGTAGGAAGATAGGTTGGTTAGTAGGGGAGCACTGTACAATAGTGATGGTAGTAAGTAGGTAGTGGTGAGTGTTTGCCTTGTAGAAGGACAGAGAAAGTGGGAGTTTCTGTACAGCATGTCAAGTTTCTGATGTGTTTTCTTAATATTTAGCTGAATACGAGTATCGAATTTTAGGTGTTCATCAATAGTAACACCATGAAGTTTAGCAGAAGGAACAACTTCTATGGTGGAGTTGGCATAGCTGGTAATATTGAAATAATGTTTGTCAAAAGGGAGGGATTTTGAGGGAGAGAAAAGTAGAATTTTAGATTTGTTGGCATTCAGAGAGAGGTGGTTTTGAAGCATCCAGTTCTCAGTAGTTGAGAAGGTGATTTGAGTTTTTGTTTGGAGCTCTGGGGGGTTAGAAGCAGAGCAGACTAAAGTTGAGTCATTTGTGTATTGTACTGTTTTAGGGTTTGGAATGGCTGCCTGGAAATCATTAATAAATATATCAAAGAGCATTGGACCAAATATGGATCCCTGAGGTACCTCGGTCGGGGTGGGTAGGAAGGCTGAGGTGCCAGTTTGCCATTTTATGCCTGAGATCTGTCAGAGAGGTAGCTATTGAACCAGGTTAGGGTATTTTGAGAGAGAAGATTGGGGCATTCATTTACTAATTACTCTGGAAACAGTAGTTATTTTTCATAAAAACATAAAAAAAATTGGAATCTACTTTGATTTTGACAAAGCTGACTGTTTTTCATTTAAACATACTGATTCATTTTGTTGATTTCTAATGAAAAATAAGGATAAACATATCATAGATCAAAAATCAGAAGAAAAAAATATGCTTTCCTTTAAGAAAGAAAACTGATACAAGTTCTTATGAAGAGAAGTAGCAGTTCTATGAATTGATATCATTCATGCTGATTAGACCAAATTAGAGGTGATATCACCAAGTAGGTGTGCACTAAAACTTAGGTATAGCAGGCATACTAATAGCATAAAGATAGACTTAACTTTTCAAATGAGAGATACCTTTCCATGAACTCTTCAACTTCAATAATTCCATGTTCACTAGAGGCATACCCTTCCAATGGCCTCTTTCCTATGTCATACTGTTTATATTATTATTTTCACCAGTGTCTCTCTTCCATGAGCCTATTTTAAAATGTGACAGTTCTATAAGCTTCTACCAAACTGCACTGACCTTTCACCCTTCATTTATTTAAGATATTGATTCCATTACATTACTCAGAGGGTTGCTTAGCCATTCTGAAGAAGAGCTGAGCTGTGCAACCTTTCACCACTGTCACAGCATGTTGATGCTTTGACATTTTCCCCCCAAGAACTCTGATGATCTGCTTCATTCAAGCCTCTCCAAAAATCACTCAGGAAGTTTCTAGTTACTTATCCCCCTGTGCATACATATCACTTTCTAATGTCTAGATTGGCATGACTCACTGTGAAACCTTTATACCTTCTCTTGAGCTTCTCAGAAATAAAACCTTCACCTCTAATAGCGTCTTCATTTGTTGCACCACCAATCTATTCCTAGCAATTTCACTGTGCTATGTTTTAGGACAGCAGAACTTGGCCTGTTTGAAATAGCTTATCTGTTCTTTTGTAAAGGTATAGATTAAGTGTACTAATATTATTGTTTCCTCTCCTTCATGAAACAAAACTACATCAGGTAAATACCCATATATCTCTATCTGGAAAATGTAGTACTTTTCACTATATATGGTTCTGTTCCTTAAACAGATTATTCTTATGTTTTGTCCTAAACCTGTGTTCACTTCTGGTTTCCAGCCTTCATGTAATGTTTTAGATGCTAAAAGTGTTATCTTATCAAACGTTCATGGCACTGTGCTTCTGCATTTCACAAGGACAGAAAGTTGAATAATGCTTCATGTTTAAAAAAACAGGAACCTCTTCTACCCTAAGTAGATTTGTAACTGTTGAATGATATGATGCCACTCTATTCTTTTATTGCATTTATCATTAATTTTCTCTCTCTCTCTCTCAAATTATGTATCTACTGTCCATCCCTACTATACTCCAGCCCTTTCCTTATATTCTACTTTCATATTTTATTATATCAGCCTAGCCCTATAACCTATAATATATAAATTGTTCAAAATTAAGAACAGGTTGAATACTCTGCATGGTGACTTCAGAAAAACACATCTCAAATAAATCATGATAGGTCATCTTGAGAAATATGAGTCTGCACTGATAAGGATGCAGTGTTTAATCATGCAGAAATGTAAATGTTTATACTACTGCCACATTGTGATCTTTATTGTTGTATGAACAGATATGTTGCAATAACACAAAGTTAAATTCAGACACAACATATTCATAAACATACAATGCTAACAATAATTTTATACTTAAATACCACTGCGCTGTTTTGTGGTAAGAACTGCCCCAGCTTCCCAATCCTTACCTCATTGATGTTCCATAGGCAGTCACTGTGGGTACAGTTTCTAAGTCTATGCTAAGAATGATTCATTTGCTTTTGGGGGTTTCTCTTTTCTGGAGTGTGGAAGATGCCCCCCCCATATGGAGGGTGCAGTGGAGCAATTTACTTTTGAGATCCTTCAGCAGGTTGGATCCCGAGCAGTTTAACTCATCTTGATCACTGGTGAGTTAAATCTTGTGGATTAGTAGATGAATCAGATCTTTGTTTGTTGTTGCTTTCCTTTGTTTAGATTTGGGATGCCACAAAAACTTCTGCTAGTTTGCTATGTCTAAAACAGAGAGCAGACCTGTGTTTGGAGCAAAGCTAACATTGCAATACAATACTTCTCACTATAAATTAGAATGAACAAGCTTGTAGACAAACTGTAGGTAACAACACAACTTTCACTGTTGCATTTTAATTAGTTGGTCTGAGATCTCAACAGAAATGTGAAAAGGACTGATAGCAATGGCAGAATGTTTCATGTTACTGAATGGCATGCAGCACATATTTGCAGATACAGCAGACTTTCTCGTAGCTAGAAAAATAGAGAAAACTTTAATGCATAAGATTGTTAGATCTATATGAGCACAATTTCTAAAGGGTCTAATTTAGCAACATTAATTTTTGATGATTTTTTTCTGCATTTCTTTCTATGACAGATTTTTTGAACCCTGTGGTATAATATTTTATGAGTTACAAAGAAATTAAAAATGCTGCATTCAAATTTCTCATTCTGCCAAATCTGAGATCCCCCTTATGACCTATACTTACAACCTGCCTAAATACTGAAGGGAAAGGGGTATCATCCACTGATGCAATTCAGTAGTACTGTATATACTGTAATATGTGTACAAACAATAAAAGGCTATGTCAGAATACATACTTTAACAGTTCACCTTTGAGTCAGCAATGTTGAACATGCTTTCTGCTTCAGGTTGCTAGAATCAAACTGATACTCAGTTATTTTTTTCTACATAAGTTTCATCATGTTCTATAAACTGAACAGAATATAGTAGTCTGAACTCCTCACCCATGTGCTTCTATAGACTGCAGTCAAATTGGCCATTAGGAAATCAAACTAAGACAATGTCATCTGAGAGTAATAGTGTTGCTAGTTCCATGCATGTATGCACTTATTTACAGCTTTTGGAGTTTATTTACATAGCCATTTGAACCGTGTTAAAAATGTGGTCTGTCATCTCTAATAGAGAGACCTCAAGAAGAATAAAAAAAGCTTATGGAAATCTTAAAATGAGCACAAATTGTGAGAACAAAGTACAACAAAGCCAACAGTGCAAAGACAGCAGTTGCATCACAGTCCAGGCAAGTCAGCAAGTGAAAGCATATAAGCAACAGTAATCCCTAATCTGTTGACATCAGTTATTTAGAAGCAGATAATATTGGGCAGAAGGGATATTGGAATACGTGTGGTGATACTGGAGTGCACAATTTTTGTTGCTTGATGGGTCGAAGCTTGCATTAAATGACAACTGAATCATGTTGCAGTGCAGTATCAGTGGGATCAAATGGGGCTTCTGTTATCATGAAGTACCCACTTCACCACCATCCAATATCAGTGTAAAATGAATGATGAGCATTGAGCACTACAAAAAGCACTGTGAAGGACTATTGCATAGAGCTAAGAAACAATAGCACACCTGCTTTAAATGGTACTAAACTAAATGCAATGCACATTATTTCACATGACCTAATTACTGTCAGGTACATTCATCAAGATAGGGGCCCATTGACATCAAGTAAAATAAGCTCTAGTAGTGAAAATTGAGACCGTCCCCCCCACACACACACATGCACATGTACACTAGACTCCAGGCTATTCAGAGATGCACCAATATACAACCTTAGAAAGCTTAACAACATAGGTCCTTTCCTCCAAATCCCCAGACCAGGCTTTAGTGTACAGACTATGTTTTCTCTGTCCTTGGTCCCAAATTGAAGGAATTTCTCCCTTCTTTACTTAAACATCATTTCTTGTATCCCACTTTCCAATCAGAACTAAAAACACATTATAAGACTGCAGGAAAATGCAACTGCCCTCTTTCCAGTCATATAACTTAACTTCTTCCTACCCTACTTCCCACTAGATATTTTGTTAAGACTTTACTTTTGTTTTGATTCTTAAAGCATCCCAACTCTAATAGCCACTCTGTATATAATTCAAGTAAATGCTGTTTTTTGCCCGGTGGTGTAGTGGTAGCATTGTTGCCTCACAACAAGAGGTTCTCCTGTTCAATTCTCGGATGGAGTGCCTTCTGTGTGGAGTCTGCATGTCCTCCCCGTGGTCGAGTGGCGTTCGAAAGACATGCGTGAATGGGCATGCCTTCACTGAAGGTTGGGCGTCGGGCTGGCAACTCGGCACCATAAAAATCTTCCAATCATTAGCAGACCGGAGTTCCACTGTGGCGACCCCTAACTGGGATAAGACAAACAACAACTGTGTTTTGATAGTCAATCTGTTTTTTGTCTTTACACCCCCAAGCCAACTCAGATATTCACTTTGCATGTCCATCCATCCATCTTCAACCCCTTTTCCCATTTTGCACAAGGGGTCAGGGTGTTAATTCAAGAGTGACAATCATCTTGTGCCAAGGTTTACACTGCCAGGTGGCTAGTACTGCTGTGGTAGTTCATTCGTACCACTCACTCGCATATGCACTCACACCTACAGCTAGGTTCGAGTGGCCAGTACACCTACTGCATGTCTTTGGAATGTGGGAGGAAACCGCAGCCCCTGCAGGAAGCCCATGCAACTGCAGGAAGGACATGCAGACTCCACACAGAAAGCAGCCCAGCCGAGAATCGAACCAGAGAACCTCTTGCATGTAATACATGCATGTATTGCATTTTGTCTTTCACTTTGCATTTAATGTCATGTATCTATTTCCCCCAGAGTTGTGGGTGAAGTAGGTCCAGTGGGACTAGTGCTCTACCCTGGTTAACAAATTCAAAATAAAATAAGTAAATGATAAAAGAATGAAAAGAGACTTTTGTTCAGGCAGCAGTGAAGCAGCTAAGGTTGTGGGCTAGGGTTAATCAGACAATGTCAGTGCAGAAATATGATTATGAACACTTCACAACTTCAGAAGACTGTTTACCACATCTTTTAAGTTACAGACACAGCTCTCTCATCTTAACCCACTCCTATAAATTGTAATATAAACTTGTTATAAAGTAACAATCTTCTACTGCTAGGGAGCTCTGCCATTATCACCAACATTGTCTGTTCCTCTTTTGTTAATTCTGCTTAGAAAATGGACAACCTGTACACCGTCACTCTGACTGGGGAAATGAACATTCTCCAGTATGTTGTTAATGTACAGGTAATGCCAACTGAAAAATGAGCCCAATGCCTCATGGCAGCATATTAAGCTGTCATGGAGCTCGTATTCCAACAGAGATAATGGCTGCCAATATTTTCTGCTCATTAAGCAGTGCTTTTGCTGTTTGTTAGTGAGTGTAAAATTAAAACCAAACAAAAAAAAAAAAAAGAAAGAAAATTGTGTGTTTGTTTATGTCTGTGTATGAGTATATGCATGCATGAAAGTGAGAGTGATGAGTCATTATTTTACACTTGCTAAGCAGCACTTTTGCTGTTTAGCAAAGGTAAATTTAAAACAAATGGATAATAAACAAATAGAAATGTGTGTGTGTGTGTGTGTGTGTGTGTGTGTGTGTGTGTGTGTGTGTGTGTGTGTGTGTGTGTGTGTGTGAGAGAGAGCAGTGCACTCATTAAAAACTAGGAGATATGCATAGCTCTCAACCTTTTAGTGCAAGAAATCCACATAAAGCCTAACATAATGGGGGAAAGGCTCAAAAATATCACCAGCATTTAAATATTACTCTTAAAAATTAGAAGTTACTATATTGACAGGATTATGTTAACATGCATTTTCTGGAGGATATGAAGTCCATACCTGTCACCTCAGGTGCACTCCTGATTTTGACTTAAATTTTTGCTCTGCCTCCCTTAATGCCAAATAATACTGGTGACTTTTGGAGAAAAGTTGGTGATTTGCAAGTAATAAACAATGACAAGAAACAGAGTTATTTTTTTTACTTCAGAAAATGTATATTAATTCACATTCTCTCATGCTGTCAGTGTGTTAAGTTAACAGAAGTAATATTTTAGGGTCCCTGATTACTGCTGGATTTGTCCCTGTTTCTGTTGAGATTTGCCTTTGATTTGTTGAGAAATATGATAAAGTCTGAAACTCAAATGTAACTCATTATTCAGTGACTTCATCTCTCCAACGACGTGCCAGCATATACTACAGCAAGTTTGAAACTGTAGGTGGAGGAATTATTTTACATCAAAATATTAAAAAAAAAAAAATATATATATATATATATATATATATATATATATATAAAATTTGTTCGAACTTTCAAATGTTCCAAACTCATATGGCCGACACTATATGAACAAACATTTGAATGGCCGACAAATGATAGCAGAGATACCGCTACAGTGTGGGACTGTGAGATTCCCCTTTCCTGCACTGTAGTGAGATCTCGGAGTGAGAATATTTAAGTAGCAGGGGGTGTGAGGGCACAGGCCCCCACTTGGGGGGTGCAGGGGGGCTTACCCACCTGCATAACACAGTTTACTGTGTTTACAGGTAGGTTAATGGTGCTATTTCAGGATGTCGGTCTTTCGGAATGTTGATCATATGGTGTCGGCCATATTCGGCCATATGAAAGTTGGCATTCTGACAGTCACATTCATTCTGAAGTATATATATATATATATATATATATATATATATATATATATATATATATATACACACACACACGCATACATATATATCAAATAATAAAAAAGAAAAAAAAACAAATAATTACAAAACAATTTAACAGAGATCCCATTGTCTAAGTGTAATAATGCCCTCCAAGGCATGTGTTATTGTGTAAGGAATGCCCTTTCAGGTCTGTAGAGGCCCTCTGACCTGGGAAGGCATTATTTACATAATAACACAGACTCTGTTAGATAGTATTGCTTGCTTACCACATTGCGCTAACACATCTTTCAGAATCTTAACAACTCAAATGACTGGTAGTACTTCAGGCCCCTAGGTTGCCACAATCATACCAATAGCACACCAGAATTTTTGGCACAGACTGAAATTAGCAGCTTCTCTTGTGCCATTATAAAATAGAGGCCAGTGCTGCTTGAAGCACCTGCAGATGATATCTCACATTTTTGCAGACTGTGATCCTGGACATGGAGCTTTGTCTGCTACTGTTACAAATACTTTCATGCAACAATATTCCTGCAATGTATTACTGTTCATCTTATATGTACTGATGCTAAGAAGGCACATTTTTTTTTTGTTATTGTCAGCTAATATATGTCAGTAGGAGACAGCTTATGTAAATTGTCTTGGCCTTAAATGTGGAGGTGGCATACTTAAAACTTGACAATTAACTGTATTCACCACCAGCTATTTTGGTTTTCTGTTGTGGAACTATTTCCTTGTCTTGCTGCACCACTGCTCCTGACTTGTATATTATAATCAAAAATAATAGTAAGCCAGATAAAGAAATGAAAATAATTATGTGTACTCGTATGCGTGCATATTTGCACTTGTGTATATTCATGGAGTGTCATGGTGCATGTGTGTATGTGTGTGTTTGTTTTCATGGTGTTTGTGTTTTCATGTTGTCTGTGTATGTGTGTGTGTGTATGTGTGTGTGTGTGTGTGTGTGTGTGTGTGTATGTGTGTGTGTGTGTGTGTGAGTGTGTGTGAGAGTTATTGTGTGCATGTGAACTGCATATTAAAGCACAGCAATCCAAGCAACTATGTTAATTAACTTGGGTCAACACTGAAGATGTGCTAGGCTCACAGAAATCTTGCCTACCAAACCAATGTAAAAATATTAAAACAGAATTTTTAGAAGCTATAGAGACATACACTTCCCACAGTCACACTAAGCCTTTTGCTCTAGAGGTTTAGGAAATAAAATGCTCAGAAACTGATGAATTGCAGGAAACCTTTGATGTTCTACTACTTTAGAAAGTACTCATTCATTCACTGCAATCTGCTTACATAGTCTGTATTTATTAATGATGCTTAAAATAGCTTGTTAACAATTTTTAAGTCTTTTTCTGTTCCACTTCAACCTACCCTCCTCAAGCACTTACCAAGTACTGCCTAGATAAAGATCTGTATAGATGTGATCACACCACGCATTTACCAGACCCCAAGCTACTACTACCCTCTCCCATCATCAAACATGGAGTTTTGTGCATATAATGATGGAATATTGGCTATTGGTAACCGATCAACTTTTTCATTGGCTAGGCTAAAACTGAGGGTCACTGTATAGTTAAACAACAGGAAAGACAGTGTCCATCTGCACAACTCTCTTATGTCTACCAGTTTGACTACTTAAACATTGCAAATGGGCATAATCTTTTTCCAAAATGATTGGCCTGCCCAAAAAGCATTAACTGAAGACATAGGAACCCAGCTTTATTGTTTGATACTCTCTTTCAGTAGCTGAGTATCTCCTCCTTGCATTGATCAGCTTCCTGCGGGTATAACTGCAACTAGCCATGAATCCCCCCAACCTACCTTTAATGCATCAGTATATAAGGTTAACACTGTAGTAAAATCAGGAGTTATTCAGAGTTGCATAGAAGAGAGGAGGTGTTTTAGTTCATTAAGAGGTCTAGCTGCCTTCAGAGACCATTGTACCTTGACATGAGCTTTCCCTCTTTTACTGCCAATCACAAAATTAGACACACTTTCTGTGGTATTCTGCTAGTCCAGTCTTCACCAGTCTCTTAATCAAAGGTTTTGGATCAGTTATTTGTGGCCTCTTATTTTCTAGCTATGGTCTCACCACCCTCTAACAATAAGGTACCCTAAGTATTTGGTTTCTTAACATTGACAGTCATGCCTGCATATCTTATTGTTTGTAACACAGCTTTCACCTTTGGTAATGAAACTCCCAGTCCTCTAAATGAATGACAAAGCCATCTAGATATATGGAACCATATTGTGAGTGGGGTGTTAATATTTTATATATCAGCCATTGGAAAGTTTCTGGGTTTCCATGCAGGCCAAGTGATAACACTATGTATTGAAGCAGACAACCAGAGTTTACAAATGTTGTTTGTTTCTTTGACAGAGCGGGGAAGTGGTATCTGCTGGCATCATGACCAGTCCTATGCTTTCTATCAAGTCTTCAGTTTTGTGCTTGGGATAGCTACCAAGCCTTGACATGATTTGCAGATTCCCGAAGACATTACAAAATCTAATGCTTCCATTGGGTTTGGGAACTAGCTGCCTGGCTGCTCCAGTCACTCTGTGACTTTACTATCATGCCTCGCTTGAGCATTTTTTTAACTTTTCTTACTAATTGTTTCTATGAATCTGGTACAAAGTCAGTCAATCCTTTCCCCTAGGTGTCATCTCTGTGTTACGTTCTATAAGTTCAGTTCTCTTAGGTTTTTCTGAAAACATTCTTTTGTTTCTGAAGAGAATTCTTGCACTTTCTGCTTTTTTGATTTTGACAAGAATTTCTTTATCTGCATTTTAGGTAGAGATCCTCTGGTCCCTTATGTGTGAACTTCAACCTGCAAATTTCTCTATTTATTTCTCCCTCACTTCAGTGCTTTGATGTGATCGATTTGCCCTGCCTTTATCTTTCAGGATGTGTACCATATAGTTCACTGCACTTATTCTTTGCATCGCTTCAATTAGCCCTTGCAATTTGGATATTAATTTGTTTTCTGAAGAGAGCCCAAGTATTTCCTGTTCTCCTGGCTTAAATTCTCTATGCCAGCCTTTTTTATTATAGCTGGAGATCTCTGTATTTTTTCCTTACTATGGTCATTACCAACTTTAATCTATCCTTTAGATTAACATAGTTAATACAACAGTTTTGAATAGTGTACACAAATCTTTCAAAATGTCCACAGCAGTACAAAAGTTCAAAAGGGGTAAAACCACCTGAAGCTTGTGACATCTCTCTGACTGCAGACAATAAGTAGGGTAACAACAGGTTCCAGTTTTAGCTACCAGTATCAAAAACTTTTCTGAGCATGGATTTTAGTATTTTATTAAAACTCTTTACTAGTATATCTGTCTGTGGAAGTTAGATAGACATATACAACTGCATGACCTTAAAGTGGTTACATAACAGATGTAGTACTCTTGGTATAAAGGTAGTGAGCTGGTCAGTGAATATCTGCTTAGGTATACCTACACTGGAGAATATCTATACCTGTATTTCTCTGGTAATAGTATTAGATAATGTAATGACACTGCTTCTGGACATTTGGTTATTATAACTAGTTTGCACAGATACACATTCCAGGAGTTTATCTGTGATTGCACAGGATCCATAGCAGTATGTTGATACGGTACCTCCCTTAGGATGAAGAAACTGTTATATTCAGGACAGGGTGCTTTTGGATAAGAAGCATAAGCATTTTATGTCTCTTACATTATGTCTGGCCAATAACTGTGGCTAACAATTATAATTTACTTTTGTCTATCACCAAGAATCCTCTCCACATGTGGCATTAGGCAAGCTTCATTATGAAAGTCTTATAAGGTTACTTCACTAACAATTTATACAGAGTTTTTTTCTCTTTTACATTATTTATATAAAATATTATCATTTCACACAAAATATGAGGTAAATAATGGCAACAGCTTCTTTACTATCATTCCCTACAACCTTAATTATGTTCACTCTTGCCCTGCATAAAGTGTCATCTTTCCAGTGTGCCTTTTTAAAACATAATTGCTTACTTGAAAGTCCACTAACTTTGGATTACTTTCTTCAGTAACCTGCTTGAGCAAGAAGGAGGTATAGCTTCTTCCTGAAAAAACATTGATAATGCAGCATCTATGTTTTCCTATTCAAAGGGTAATTCTAAAAACCAGTTGTCTTCTGCTTTATTGCTTCTGCTGTCATTACAGACGTTTGACTTGCTCTTTCTCTTGTTTAGGGTTCCTCTCTGTCTACCTCTGTATGAGTACTACAGCCCTATTACTTTATTTTCTTTCTCCCTGTTGCTTCCACAGTACAAGGAGCACATTAGAGCACAACTTTTTTGTCAGTTTTGCATTTTCCTGGTTTACAGATTCTCATGTTTATAACCAACATGTATTTGCACTGCCTGCTTTACACAAGCAAAAATAGGTTCAAAACTCTACATTCTTCTGCATTTCACACTTTCCGTACTCACCATATTCTGCGGATCATCAGTCAAGCACCATTCTTTTTCCCCGTTCCCCTCCTCTATGCTCCTGTGCTAACATTTCCTGTAAGTTTCTGTGCATACTTCTGTCTGGAACTAACTTTTACTTTAGAGTTTTCTGACAGTTCACATACTGACTTCTCACACTGATTTGAATTCCTGTTGTTCAGTGACTGAGGGGAACCTTAGAAAACAGACCGGATCCTTTTTACTATCTAATTAAAAGAACACTATTGCTCCTTTTGTTGTTTCTACCCCCATTACATTCTTATGGTTCTGATTCTGTTATCTCTGTATGAGTGTCACTGCATTTCTTCCCCCATTATTATAATCAATAGGTGTATCAAATTGTTCTACAGCTTTCTTATTAAGTGCATCAGCTTGTCATTCTGTGCCTATGGATCATCCCCCATTTCACATTTTGGGGCAAATAATTTCCTATTATATCATGAGTTAATTGAGGGACTACAGCCAGAGGATGTAATAGTTTGAATTTCTGCTTGTATAAAGTGATAGGCCAGGATTCAATAACACCTACACTAAATGTACATTAAGTGTACACTGAGTATACACTGTTCTGAGTGAATAGACAACACAGATATAACTTACACATTCTTCCTCCTAATTTTAGTTTTTCTACTGATATTCTTGCAGTTTTAAATATTGACAGGGATTCATAAAGGTTACCATGAAGAGTAGACTACATGTATAGTTAGTGTAATATTTCTGACTAGAAAGCAGAAAAATGTGATAAGAATTTTATTGAATACATATAGTGTACACTCAGTGTACACTTGGTGTAGGCTTTATTGAATCTGTCTTTTCTGTCAAAATGAATGCCAGTTACTTCCACTTTTGACTGTTATGAATTTTATGCTTATACACCAGGAACCTCTGTCAAGATAAATCATGCTTTCAAAATCTAGCAAAGCTTCAACCTTCCTACCTTCTAAAATATAAGAAATTTCAATAGCTTAGTTTTACCTCAATGACATAAAGTCGCCTTGATTATGGTAGATGTAGTTTTGCCATAGCGCATAGGAATAACTTAATTTCAAGCAATTATTTCAGTTTTCACTTCTGAGTCTGTAGCACTATCTTCATTATCACAAAATTTAGCAATTTTAGCTTCTATCCACATTTGTAACAAAATAACATGTTACTTATTGCTGTTTGTTTTTCAAAGAAGATCGTGAGTATCTTACTCCATTGTTAGCATTAGTACAAGCAATTCAGTTTTAAACATTATGTCATTAACTTAACATTCTATTAAATTTACTAGCTTATTAGAGTTATTAGGGTGACAATGCAGTACCCATTTTTTTATTTTACTAGTGGAAGTTGTTTTAAACTTGTCTGCTACTGTGTCCCTAGCATTCCAGTTTACTTTTCCTGTCAGGTGTAAGCCAACACTTTAATATATGCTTCAAGCTATGCATCCCTGTGTTTATCAGGTTATTCATATATACTGTATTGTTTGCATTTCAGGAGTTTTACCAGCCCTGGCTAAATTTTTTTTCATGTTTGTCATAGTCCATAAAATAATTTCCTTCCATGTCCATTATGGTTTTCAATACCTCTCCTGCAGTTGAGATGACTAGAATTTTGCCCCCTCTGCTCAGTGACAGTTCTCTTTGTTAGTATAACACTTTAATGCAACCAGATATTATTCCGGGTTCAATTACTTTCTTTATTGTTGGCAGAACTCATCTATTCTCAACTTACTCTTGCTCTTAAGCTCATTTTCAAACCCTTCCTTTGTCCATCTCTCTCCTCTGCCTTTAAAATGCACATGCCCAATAGAGTACTCAGAACTAATAACCAAAACCTAATTGAATTATACAAACCAATTCGACCCCCAGGTAAAAATCTCCTATCCTATAGTCTAGCTCGTCTCTGGAATTCCCTACCTCCAGCTATTCGTTCCACCTTCAACCATTTTACATTCAAAAAATCTCTTTACTCTCATCTACTAACCCAGTGGGAATGCTCTTGCACCCACCCTTCATAAATCAAGACTGCCTTTACCTCTCTTTTCCTACATACCAACAAGAACTCATGTCTGCCTTTACCTCCTTTCTCCTCCTTACCTACAATTTCCTTGTTTCTGCCTCTCCTATAGTATTACTCTGTATCCTTTAGCTAACTTCCTTACTTAAAATGGCTCTCAGTATCTCCACTGAAATGTTTCCATCTCCTAATCAGTTTCATCAGTAATTCCACCTAAATGTTATACTCTTACTATATAATTTTGTAAATACTGTAATATGAATTGCTTCTATAGTATGTACCATCTGAAATGTTGATCACCAGTATAATGCTTAACTATGTAATTTTGTAAATATTGTAATACATATCCAAAAACTATATAACCTTGTTTCTGGAGCTTTTCTCCCCAGGACTCCATTGAAAATGGGTTCATCTTGGCCCAATGGACTATCCTGGTAAACCAACTGCAAATAAATAAATAAATAAAATAATCCTAGGGTTGTCACTTACTTGGACAGCCCAACTAGCTCTTTCTATAGTTGAACTAGCTTTTATTGATCTTATGTATGATTCTACAAGTTTCTGTAATAAGACTCAATGAGTAGGGTCAACAAGAAACCACACCACACAATATGTGTGTAACTCAATCTGGTCTGCACTTGGCAAAATGGGTACTTTGTTTTGGTTTGTGGTTTTGCTTTGTTACTTTGAGAAACTGAAACTTGGTAAACTCTGACCACCTGACCTCAGTTTCCACCAGTGTAATTGCAAAGAACACTAGAGGCAGGACATACAAAAACACAGGCTTATTCAGTAACTCTGCATAGTCTAACAAAACAAACTCACTGTCCTCTTAGCTTACAGTCTGAAACAAAATAAAACAAATATGGCATTGTTTACTTCAACTGTGTTCAGCTTACACAGCTCCTCCGAAATGAAAGCTGCTGTTTTTTTTTTTTTTTTTTTTTTTTTTTGGAAATACAAGAAAGTGCAAAGCTGTAGACATCTCCAATTCCCAGTTTTCATCGCGCTATACCAGTACTTCCAAAAGGCACACTTCACAGGTTAGTTGAGACTGGGCTTTCATTCTCCATGCTTCCAAAGTTTTCCTGGATACTTTAAGTGAGGAACTAACTTCCTGGTTTGCTGTTCTGAAGCTCTGTGTGTACTACTTCATTTGGCAATTGAGGCCTAATGTTGAATGAATTGCAACACATGAAGACACTTGCACAGCAACAGCTGGCCAGATAAGAAATTAGTGAACAAAAATAAGCTCATAAGGAAAATCAACAAACATAAAATAAAATAAATAAAATAAGGTCATGGGATTCAGAGAGTTCACTGTATAGCAATCATCAGAAGTGGTGTGGCTTCAAAGTAAAAGCAGTACACTAACAAGGTGCCATCCACTGTGTTTAAAGAAAGACAAACTTTGATATTAAGGCTAAATTACCAATCCCATGCAAATATAAAAGTAAGGTATTTCTATTTCACCTGCAAAAGTAAGGTATTTCTATTTCACCTGCATAAAGCTAGGAATGGCACTGCAATACAGCAACACACACACACACACACACACACACACACACACACACACGCGCGCCCAAGTGCTGTGTGACGACACCACAAGAAATAAGCACAGATATTCCATGATGTCACCCACCTCTCATACAGTGATGTAGCTACTATTCTAGAATGGCCCTTAATCACTACCATGGGCACTGTAGGACCATAATAATTATGTGAAGACTGAATTGTTATATTATTATCACTAATAGAGTATGAAACCCAAATGAGATGTAAATATGCAGTTGTGTACAGTAATGGAAAACGGGTACAATCTTGTTTCATAAATTTCTGAATTGTGTTTATTATGCTTAAATGAAAGATTCATCTAGTACATCAACCAATGTGAAATGATGACTTTTTTAGTCTGCAAGCGAAAGAAGGGAATATATGTCAATAGATGGATAAAATGTCATTTTGTTTGTAGATCTGCTTGCAAATTATGCATTAAACATCTGATTATCATAAAGGACAGTTTACTTTTGCATACTATTTATACTCAGGAAAGTAAACTCTCCAGTTTACTATTCCTGTTCAGCTTACAAAAGTCCACAGATGTTCAGAGTAATACCTGCAAAATAAAAGTTTGCAACTAGCTCAACTATACAGACAATTCTAAGTAAATAGTTTTAAAAAATAGAATATAGCAGTCGACTTAACATTTTAAAATATCTGTCATAAATATAAAAGCAGCAGTATCACAATTTATTAGTGTTCTCTTCAAATCACTCTCCTTTGACCCAAGAACATTTAAAAAATATCTCTTATAAATGTAAAAACAGACATACAGCAGTTCAGTAATGTCTTCTGCAAATCACCCTCCTGACTAGTCAGATTGTACTATGATCAGTTTACCTTAAATACCCACTTACCCAGTAGTCCCCTGAGCCCACTCAAGTCTTAATACACATCAAAATATAAACTAGCCACTCAAGCCCTCAAGCCTAAAAACAAACAAAAAAAACAAACGAAAAAAAAAAAAAATCAAATCAAGCCTAATGCCTAAACCCAGTGCCACTATCCTTAAAGTAAAGTAAAATTAGAATCTTATCCCAGAAAATAAAAAGGATCTTACTAGCAACTCTTCCAAGTAAGTCTTCCACCTATTTCCATAGTTTTCTTAACAGTAATACACCAAAAAGTCATCCTAAACAAGCAGCTAATGTATCAAAATAAAAATGCAAACTACAGTAAAACTATGAGAAAATCCCTGAAAATATACAGAAGAGATATACTGAAAATAATAAGCAATAATTAGTCTATAAAATGTAACACAATTAAGCCAACCTTACTCCTCTCTCCCCGCCCTAAAGGACCAATCTCAATACTAGAAGAATGCCAGGCACCCAGCATTACTGCAGCACAAAGTTTCATTGTCCAAGGCCAAGAATACAGCTTCCATGGGACCCAAAAATATCCATGGCTGTGTTCTACATGAATTACAAAGTGAACTGGCACCACATCTGTGTGCTCTCTTCACTCTCAGCCTCACCTCAGGCTTTGCCCCTACCAAATGGTGCACTGGTACAGTCATCCCTCTCCATAAAGGAAGAGCGACTACAGACCCTGGAAATTATCGCCCCTTTAGCCTGACGAGTCTGATATGTAAGGTTATGGAGCACATCATCATAGACCTAATTAACAAAGATATAGGGAATCTCCAAACTCTATATCCCATGCAATTTGGTTTTGTGAAAGGTAGATCATGCCCGCTCAACCTGGTTGACTTCTTTGAGTCAGTCACCAGAGCTGTGGATGAAGGTAAGGCAGTTCATACAGTCTACATTTATCTGGCCAAGGCCTTTCATACCATTCCTCACTCAGAAATTATTGATAAACTCACCAAACTAGGCATCAACCACTATATTGTTAGGTGGGTTGTAAATTAGCTCATAGATAGAACCCACAGTGTGAAAGTAGCAGACTCCAAGTCAGACTGCCAACCAGTCATGAGTGGAGTCCCACAGGGATCGGTCGTGGGACATCTCCTATTTGGCATCTACTTCACAGAAGTCCAGGCCAACATGGAGGGACTCTGGCTGACCAAGTTTGCAGATGACTGCAAGCTGGGAGCTGTTCTTAACTCCTGAAGTGGTGCAGACATCTTACAGAAAACTCTCACTGAGACTAGTGACTGGTGTTGAACCCATGGCCTTAAGCTTAATGCCAAAAAATGTGTCGTCATCCCCTTTGGGAAAAACTCAGTTCCCACTAATTACCACATCAATGGGAGCCCATTGAACACTGAAGGCGTTATAAGAGATTTGGGACATAGGTTGACAGCAACCTCTCCTTCAACCACCACATTGCCACTGTGGAAAGAAAGTCCTTCTATGTGGCACATCTCATTACCAAGGGTTTTGCATCCAGGAAGAAAGAGGTCCTCATTTCTCTCTACTCTTCCCTTATTAGACCAATCATAGAGTATAATGCCCCATTTGGCATGTACCTTACTAAACACCTGCAACAGCTGGAAAGGCCACAAAATTACCTCACAAAGAGGATCCCAGGCCTTAAACACATGTCTCACATGGACAGACTCAAAAAACTCCAGCTATTCTCTCTCTCTCATATCGTCTACTAAGAGGTGATCTCTGCTTCACTTACAAAGCCATGTCTGACCCAGTTCTGTTAGAAATGCTACATCTAAAGAAATCCCAATCCCTCCACACCACACGCTCCAGAGACCTCAACCTTGTTACCACAATCAACAGAACATGTTGAAGGGACAGGTTCATAACCAAGAAACTGCCCATGCTCTGGAATAGACTCCCCATACATATCAAGCAGAGCACCTCATTGGCTCTCTTCAAGAGAAATCTTGATGAGTGGATGGGAAATAGAAAGTTCACCCCAGGGATCACTCCAATGGCTCTACTTGATAGAGGCACTGGGAACTAACATCGGGAGGCACAATGCCAGGGCACTTCTACGGGTTGCCTTGTAAAGGCTCCAGGGCCATTAGCCTAGTACACACCTATGAAACTATGAACCTATATACCAGAAGGCAATAAATAAGCAGTCTCGTAAATGGTAAAGAAGTAACCCTTTTCTATAGTTCCCTACATTTTTGACAAGTGCTGTTCTGTGACACACAATAGTGAGAAGCACAAGTACACCTGCATGTGAAGACATTACTTACTTTTTGTGTTATTCCATGCTACAGAGTTAGTAGTCTAAGCTCACAATATGCAAAATGAAGGTATACACAGAACACCATGAACATCATAAAAAGCCACAAATGGAGTAGATTGCATTCATGTTGGAAATGTACTGAGTATCTGGGAAGGGAAAGCTGTTAAGTAAACTATAGTGTATATCCAAACTCTGTATTACCTGTAGTACCACTGTGCCAGTTTGCCATCTGCTACAGTGCTTCCTCATCTTACAAAGTTAAGAGAACAGACCATCTTAGATATAAGTACATGCTGCTTGCTCACGCCGCCACCACTGCAGGGGTGTAATATAAGATTAAACAAGCAGAATTTTTGTTTTTTTAAACTTTAAATAGCATGTTTGTAAACATGAACATGGCAACATTTTTAGAATATGTCGTCTGTTCTGGAATAAACTACTTTGAAACTGGAATCTGCAGCCTTCTCCTGGTCCTTCCTTGGTTTGTTTACATTTGGACTATAATTGTTTCTTGGGCCTGGAGACTTGCATTTGGTGGTAGCTATTTTTCTGATTTTTAGAAAATAGTTAAACATTTTATCATAGCCTACTGCAGGTATTTAAAATACTTTAATTGAATTTTGCCAAGTTATGTGAAGCTCAAGAATTCCTAAACTTACAAAAAATTGTGTGTGATCCTTGGAATTTCATAAGAAATTGTAAAACTGTTTTAGTGATAAAACATTTTTTGCAGGGTGGACTAACCCTAGTGCACCCCATCCTCTTACACAGTTACTTACATATACTAACACTGACATCCCTGTATTATGGAGAAAATGGAATACTCATCCCACTTAAATAGTCGCATTTTCAGGAATCACACATATGGTCATTCAACATTTAATATACATCTGACTATTTTTTAATTGTGCAATTTAAAGGTCCATCAACTCTAATGCATATAGCATGATATTATGGCTTGATCTCTCCCAAGCTGAATGTCTTGCTGAACCATGAGGGGCTAGGTAAACATTTTATATAATATGAGCTGGCAAACAAGCTACATAAGATCTCTGATCTTTTATGTTTGTTCAATTAATACTGCAAACACCTTGGACATTAAATTATCACTCTTAACCTTTGTTCCCACTACTTTCCTGAACATCCTTAACATTTACAACAAATCTATATTTGGACAGAACCATTTTCTTTCCATCTTTATACTATCAGTAAACTATCTATAACTATGTCTATAACTAAAAACAAATTGTGCATATGTTTAATATTGTATTCCATCAGTGCTATGCTTTGTAATTCATCTATGTTATGATTATTCTTTGCAATTTGCACCAGGCAGGACCTGTACAGTCATATAGTACCAGGTGTATAACTGACATGTATCAAATAAAACATTTTCACTCCTTGAAAGTTATGATCATAAAACACACTGGCAAATAACTGGATATTTCTGAATTTCTATACAATGCTCTCAAGATATACTTAACTCCAGTGAGAAACACTACTTGATCATTTTTCATTATATAGCTACAGAGTATGTTGTAGACCCATTTCCTTTACTCTGGAAGATTTTACGTAAAACTTTGTTAAACATTTTATTAATTTCTTGACTTTCTCTTCATATGTCTCTAAGACAGCCACAGAGCAATATTATACTTAACTATGATCACAAATGCTCCATGATGTGTATAATCTAGGTAGTGCACACAGCTTTTGTGGAATTAATGCATGTTTGCGAGCACTGCAAAGAAGCAGCACATAGCAAACACAATGGCCATGATTCTTACACTTGAGCTATTCTGTGATAACTGACTGTAGGAGAGAACAGTTCAGCACCATGAAATTATATTCACTGAACTTTGTAAAAAAAGGTTATGGAGAAGCAGCATAAAGTAATACGGTCCTAGTTGTTAGACAAGTAGCAGAAAATCATGTAAAGGTTTACTGATTGTAACATATTACCAAAAATAGAGAATTGGGAAAACACATTCAGCACAAGGTATACATTGTTTGGGAAACATTTTTTTGTGATAATGGTAATAAATACAGGCTTATATAAGCAAGAAAACTATTTCAGTTTATTTTGGATGTTAGCAAATCTGTTATGGTGTGCTATTTATAAGCAATATGTTATAAACCAAATATATACACAGTGCAACATGTGTCTTTTCAAAATTCCAAAAAGGCCTTGGTCAGTTTTACTGTTGGCACAAAATCAGACAATGCATATAGTTGCAACCCCTATCGCTATCCAAGGTTTCAAAAGTACAAAATTCCACATAATTGGCCATCAAAAACTCATAGTGGATATTTTATTTATTTCTGCAGTTAGAAGATCAAAGTTTTGCTCACCTGCCTATCGGGCGCTAGAATCCGCCACATAACACAAGCACTCTGGTCACTCCACGGCAAGTACAAATATGACACAGTCATTGTCCATGCTGGTGTGAACGACCTGAGATGTACCTCCCTGGACTACACGAAAAGAGACATAGAGGAGCTCTCTGATTATGTAGCCCAGGCAGGTATGACCCTGACCCTGAGCAGTATCCTTCCTTCACCAAGAATGATGCCACAATATAGAGACAAGATGATCAGCTTTAACAATTGGCTTAATGTCTGGTGTCATTCAAAGGGGATCCAGTGTCTGTCTGCCTGGGATGACATGCTTGACACTTGCACCTGTCACCCTGGGATTCCGGATATTGGCTAAGGCTCTTGCCACCCCATAGTGCCTTTTTAGACAAGGCTCAAATTCTAAACCTACCACCCTAGAAAACAAAATGGGAAGAAACTGAGGGTAATGCTGCTCAATGCCAGAAGTCTAAATCTCAAAGAGGCCCTTCTCAGTATGGAGAACATCGATGTCTGTGCTGTAACTGAAACCTGGTTCAAGGCCCCAGACCACACCACAAAAGGAGGGTGTATCCATATTCATAAAGGATACCCACACCTCCAGGTTGGTGGCAACGCACAGCTCGGAAACCATCCAGGTGCAACTAACCATAGGCAAAACTGCTCTACAAATTGTAGCATGCCACAGGCCACCCTCTCAAACTCAGGAACCCCACACAGCCTTCCTGAAGACATTGGAGGGTATAAATGTATCTCCAAACACCATCATATTGGGTGACTTCAACTACCCAAATATAGACTGGGAACATTACTCAAGCCCTAACTTTCTAGCCCAACGGTTCCTGGAGTTCATAAATTCAAATGCCATGGAACAGCTAGTCACTGTTCCCATGAGAGGAGAAAATATACTAGATCTCATTATCACAAACATGGGGACAAAATGCTCCACACCAGAAGTATATCCCTCATTGATGAGATCTGATCATAAACTAATCTCACTGGAAATCCACATCCCACCCCCACCCCAAACAAAAGACCACAGTGAAGAACTTCTCTAAAGCAAACTTCACACTACTCAAGACTGGTGTGGTATCCTTCAAGGCCCCTGAGCCAGTGGAAACCACAACCCAAGCTGCAGAAGCCCTTACAAATGCCTTCTATGAACACCTCCAGGACTGCATGGATCAGGCAATCCCAAATAAAACCAAGACTCTTTCCACAAAGGGCAAACGTCCAGTCAGGTGGACCCCAGCCATTAACAAACTTTACAATAAGAGGAGAAAGCTATTACATGATAGAACAAAATCCATAAAAGGGAAGTCACCCCTGATCATTATTAGTAAAAAAATACGAGCACTCATAAAATCAACTAAGGCCAATTTTGAGAGAAAAATTGCCATGGATTCAAAGGACAATCATAAGGCCTTTCTCAGCTATGTTAGGAACCTGGGTGGAAACTCCCAGATATGCTCAGAATTAGTCCAAAATGATACAAGGAGAGATAACTATCCCAGCAGAGTGTAGCCTCCCAGACATCTCAAATGCGCAGGTGAAAGCTGCTCTCTCTAAAGCTAAAAACACAGCATCAATGGGACCAGATGGTGTCCCTGTGCTACATGAGCTAAATGAGGAATTAAACCCGCACATAAGGCAGCTGTTTAATCTCAGCCTTACCACAGGATACGTGCCCAAGGAGTGGCGCAACTGTGGTCCCACTCCACAAAGGCGGTGCCTCACGGACCCTGGTAATTGCTTAACAAGTCTAGTCTGCAAAGCTATGGAGAGGATCATAATGGAGCGCATAAACAAAGATATAGGGGACTTGCAGACATTGGACCCGACCCAGTTTGGCTTCGTCAAGGGCAGATCATGCCTTTTGAACTTGGTCGACTTCTTGAAACAGTCACCAAGGCCATTGATGAGGAAAGGCAGTCCATACAGCCTACCTTGACCTTGCAAAGGCTGACACAATACCCAGAAAAACTTACCAGCTTAAATATAAACCCATATGTCACAAGATGGGTTGCAAAAAGGACAGAACCCACAGGGTTAGAGTTGCTGGCTATGTCAGACTCCAAGCGCGGTGTCCCAGGTCCTTGGCCCCTATTGTTCGGCATCTACTTCTCAGAAGTACAGGCCAACATAGGAGGACTTTGGCTGACAAAGTTTGCCATAGTGGAAAGTGCATCGGACACGGATATCCTTCAGAAGAGACTCACGGAAACAGATAGCTGGTGCCAGAGCCATGGCCTGAAGTTAAACGCCAAAAATGTATAGTCATACGGAAAAACAAGGTAACCCCAAGCTACCATATAGGTTTCAATCCACTAAGCACAGAAGAGGTTATCAGGGACCTGGGGACCCAGGTTGACAGTGGCCTTTCTTTTGACACTCACGTTGCTAAAGTGGTTAGAAAGACCTTCTACATTGCCCACCTGATCATGAAGGGATTCACATCCAGATCTAGTGAGGTCATTGTTCTTCTGTACTCTTCACTTATCAGACCAATGATCAAGTACAATGCCCCATTCGGGATGTATCGCACCCGACATCTGCAGCAATTGGAGAGACCCCAAAAGTTCCTCACCAAAAGGATAAATGGACTCCAAAATCTGTCATATGCTGCCAGATTGAAGAAACTCCAGCTCTATTCAGTTGCATACCGTCTGCTCAGAGGTGACATGTGCCTGACATACAAGGCCATGTCCAACCCGGAATTAATGGACATGCTCCACCTCAAAAAATCCAAATCCACCAAAACCACTAGAGCAAGCGACTTAAACCTTAGCACGGATATAAATAGGACGTGCTGGAGGGATAGATTTATCACTCAGAGACTCCCTATGCTGTGGAATAAAATCCAGGTCCATGTGAGGCAGAGCATCTCACTGGCTCTGTTCAAGAGAAATCTTGACCTGTGGATGGGAGATCATAGGTTTATCCTGGGAATCATCTCTGTGTCACTGCTGGACAGAGGCACAACAAACTAATGGGCACAGTATTTTTTCATATAAGGGGTGGCGTAAGCCACAAAAATTTGGGCTAGGCTTATAAATGCCTTAGGGCAGATAGCCTAGTATAAACCTATGAACCTATGAACCTATGAACCTATGATTCTCCTAACTATTGGAATAAATATGATATCTGCTATGACTTTGTGCTAGTCATTTATGTTGGATTTCAGTTGTACAGTTGGCACCCACTTTACTTTGCATCTGATGGCAGGACAGAGTATCAGACACTACAAAGTAGGAAGAATGCCATACGTAAGACTTCTTGGTGTAGTGCAAGGAAGTATTCCTTTCCCACTGATTAATACTGTACTGATGATTCCAGTTATTTCAGATGTCAAGAGCCGACTGTTACAATGATCCTGGAAAACGATGCATAACAAGTGCTGCTGTGTGATACTCCATTGCATCTAACTGTTAAACAGCATGACAGTTTTGTGTTAATTGTATAGTACTACATGCAGTCACATGGTCTTCATTGCTTTACAAAAACAGTTATGTGATACATATTAGTGAAAAGTAATTGACAAAAGTAAAAGAAATACATATGGCTATATGGTTCCAAATGTTTGACAATACTATTCACTAAATCTCAGCTAGGGGTGTAAAACATCATGGAGAAGCTCTGTGTACTACTAACAATAAAATATCAATGTGAAGCATTTGATAATGTGGCCCTCACTATTTGAAAGGTACTATTCTGTGATATCAAATAGTGAGAACTAATTTGTAGAATAGCTGGGAAGTGTATTCTACCCAACTGGGAGGAATATTTCCCTTGGTTTTACATGCCTGGCATCATATTTAGTGATCTGTTTAATGGGGAAACAATACACAAGTGCTTGGTGTAGAAAGCTTGACAAATATGTTATGATAACTGACTAGGGGAAAACACATACATTAGAGGCCATATTAGTGGCAAAGGGTTAATGTTACTTAATTATGGTAAAGTAATTTTCAGCAGCTTAGCATTTGCTGCTTATCAAATGCTGTTCTACAATAAAAATTGTGGAATGTATTAAAAAGCTATACACTGTTGATCAGATAAGGAAGAAAAATTTGTTTGACCCATGTAAGTAAGGAGAAAATATAACTCTGACATATGTTGCAGATGTCACTTGGTACACAGTATAATATGGATGCAGCATAGAACAACATGGCCCAGTTTGCCTGAAAATTACAATTCCTTCTCTGTTTTGTTGTATGGCATGCATCTGCACCACCTTACTTGTATGTCCTAATCCTAACCCTACTCCTTCCCTGCACCTAATCACAACCCTACACATTTCCTTACAAAAACCTTTCCCAAACAGTACCACTACACAAGATACTCAGATGCACTACTCATGCATATCCAAACATTCACAGCACTAAAACTATCCCTCTTCCTAGCCCTAAACTCAGGACCTCCTAACCAATTAAGTAATTTAAAGACACATTTTATCCTCTTAAAGGGGACCAGTCCATTATAAGTGCACAATGAAAATGGTAAAATAAAACAGATGATATCATATGTGTCATGTAAGAATAATTGTGCAAATGATAGACAGTTTATCATAGATACACAACATTAAACTTTCAAATCTGAATTACAATATAGCAGCTCTAGGCTTCAATTCACTGGCAATTACAATGTAATCTTTAACGCCAGGAGATTGACTGGTGTTCATTTTAATTTGCCATGTCATATCCTTGTATTCAGGAGCTGTTTCAGGTCACCCGCTCTTTCATTGTATCTCACCTTGTCCAAAATGAAAAAGATAAACCTGTCAAATTGAGGATATAAAATGGAATGCCTGTACAAGGTGTTAGTGGACTTTTCCTTTTTTATCTGGGATATATGTTCCTTAATTCTGTCTCTCAGCCATCTAGTAGTCTTAGCCACATAAAATGCTGGGCACAATAAGCATGTTTCCATGTATACTACTACAGAGGTGTCACAATTACAACAACTGGGACACCTTAGAGTTTTGTTCAAAATTCCCAGCTATGGACCATTGTTAATAAACTTACAACCTTTACAAAATTCACACTTGATCATTGACCCAACTACACTCCTGCATCCATTAGAAACATCGCCATTTTCTAACAACTAGGAAGTATTACAAAGCAATACACAGTTGAACAGATAAGGACGGAAAATTTGTTTCACCCATATAAGTAAGGAGAACATTTAACTTTGACATTTTTTACATGTCACTTGGTACAAAGTGTAATGGGGATGTAGCATAGAGTAACATGGCTCAGTTTGTCTGAAAAATTGCAATTCTATCTCTGCTCTGTTGTGTGGCATGCATCTGCACCACCTTACTCGTATGTGCTAATCCCAGTCCTAATCCACCCCTGCACCTAATCACAACCATATACAGTTCCTTACAAAAACCTTTCCCAAACAGTACTACTACACTAGATATTCAGATGCACTACACATACCTATGCAAACATTCACAGCACTAAAATTATCCCTTTTCTTAACCTCAATTCTAACCCTTACCAGCAATTACACACACAGCAACCCAAACCTCAGAATTCACCATATATTACCACATACCCACAACACTTAAAACTATCTTCTTACCTTTGCCTTGCTGTACTGTGTACTAGAAATAAAGAGCAGTGTGGACTTTTTTGGAGGGGTTATCCTTTGCTATGTTGTGCAGAACTAAGATAGCCTTCAACTCTTCAACTTTACCACTGCAATATAGCAGCAATGTAGTGGCATTGGGCTGTCATGATAGAACAGATGAGGCCCACACACTTATGTTAGGCATACAAGCAAGAAGAACACTTTACATCACTTTATTTAACATATATGTAAACTACAGTACACTAGCTGCACTGTGTATTGAGAAAGAACATAGAGCATCAAAACATTGACTATTTGTCATGCATTATTAATCTGTGTTCTACTGTATGCCATAAAACTGGTGTGTTTGTGGCATACTGGCCTATGATGGGAACCCTACTCTGCTAAGTGGACTTATGATAACACAGAATGTTTTAAAAATGATCATGAAAAAACACCTTTTCTGCAATGCACTATTAAAGATAAAAAAGCTGCAATATAGATTTTTAGCAAGGAAGCAAATGAGAGTGGGTTTGTTTCCATGTTCCTGCTGTAAGACATCCCTCCTTAGTATAAAGGGTAACATTTTCTTATCATCAGTGCTTCAGATTGAAGAGTTATTTACACACTGGATCCTTTCATCTTTGTGAATTTTATATAGGTTATCTTTCATCTGCCTGTTCCTGTTAAAGGATCTCAGCCAGTTGACTGGTACAGGACCTTTTCAATTCCAACTTGTGCCACCTGGAAATGTAGCCATCATTAAAATGCAGGTTTGCAGCTACACAGGCACAGCACATTAACATACAGCAAAGTATATGTTACATAGCAAATGGTGATTGACTTGAAGAGCACACTGCTAGTATATGCAATTGTAGGTCATATACAACACAATGTAATTGCTTTTTACAATATAATCTTTATGTAGAAGCATCTAAATGATTGATATAACATAGGAATCAAAGCCACTGTGCAGCATGTATAGTATACAAAGTCTAAACTTACCCTAAAAACACAAGCAATTGATCTTCTCCCTATCCACCAAGAAACATATGCAAATTAATACCAGGTGGAAAATGATCATGCATAATTGTTTCAGTCACATTCAGATCTTTGAAAGCAAAACTACTTAAGGGAACAAGAAAAAAAAAAGAGAAAATAAAAAGAGGGGATTATTATCTGTGCAGACATTACTTCAAACCTTTCTTTCTCTTTCCTTTAGAAAGTACACTAAATGTAGAAAGGTTTTAAGAGGAAGTGCTTATCTGTGTCATGTTGTGCATGTGTGTGAATACATGCGCGTGCATGCACATGTGTGTGTGTGTGTGTGTGTGTGTGTGTGTGTGTGTGTGTGTGTGTGTGTGTGTGTTTGGTAGTCAATTATATTTTATACAGTTTATATGTTTCTTTCATTTATGAAATGACACTCCAGTGTTCAATAAGAATGCAGGTCAAATGACTGATAAATAAGAATGTAATCATAGTCATGTTAATTAGGGACAGAATAAGCCTAAAATACTTTTTGATATACATTAAAATTTCTGTAATAGATCACTGCATATCTCTCTCTTTTTTTCTATCTCTCAATCTCTCTCTCTCTCTCTCTCTATATATATATATATATATATATATATATATATATATATATATATATATACATACAGGTATATGGATCTACTTTAAAACAGCAAATTGCCATAATGTTGAGTTGCAGAACAGCAAGACGAAAATCATGAACCTTTATATTACGGAACATTCACATCATCGTAAGTTTTCACTATGTAAGTAAACACTTGGCCAGCATTAAACAAAAAACAAACCAAAGCAAATAAAACCCACCCAAGTGGGGGCTAACTAAATATACCAACTCTGAGATCGCACTACAGTGGAGGAAAGGGCAAAGTTCAATATCTTGACCAACTACCTCCTTTCACAATGAAAACTTATGAAGATGGGAATGTTCAGTAATGAAAAGTTTTGTTTTTCGTCTCGCTGTTCTGCAACTTGATGTTATGGTAATTTGTTGTTTTAAAGTATATATATATATATATATATATATATATATATATATATATATATATATATATATATATATATCTATATGGACTAAATTTATCTTACAACTTCATACTTTTGCTCTAAACTGTACCTTACATTTATAATGATGCACTTAAGAAATGTACACATCATTTTTGGCTACTATTGTTGTTAACAAAAAAGGAGCTGTAGACATGTATACTAAGAGTTAGCTGTTGAGCTTTTTGCTCAAGATGAGTGTCTTGGCATCCATATCTTGAACACAATAACAATATGGTTACAGTCAGAGGCCCAATCATAATCCTCTATCTTATTCATTATTAAAGACTTAAACATCCACATTATAATTTGTTTGAAATAAACATTGACAGTAATAAGAATGAAACATGTATCATGGTATTACAATAACCAAGACAGAGTTACATTCAGTTTGCATAAGAACAAAGATATATGCAGACAATCTAAGTATCTTTTATTAAGCTGATGAAAACAACTGCATTCTGTTTATTAGAATCTGTTATTTAAGAATATCAACATATATTTAAATGAAAACCAATGCATTTACTGCTTATGATACATTGTAAATACAAGTGCGCATTTGTCTGAATGATAATCAGAGAATAAAGTACAGCACTCAGACCTGAGATTTATTCCAGCAACCTCCACCTTCCTATGTTACAGAGAGAGGTACTGTTATCTCACAGCAAAATCTGGTATCGAACTCAGCAGCTCTTATCTTTCTGTCTCATGTATGTACGTGTGTTTGTGTAGATAGAGGGACAGCTAGATGGTGAGATAGATAGATAGATAGATAGATAGATAGATAGATAGATAGATAGATAGATAGATAGATAGATAGAAATATATATGGAATGGATGACAGCGGGTATATATATTTATGCTCTGAATAAAAAATGCAGTTGCATCTGCCATTCAAAAGTGTATGTGAGTGAAGGCTTATTCCAGTATACCTATCTTTATACAAGCAAATAGATGTGGAGGGGTTACATAGTTGAGTTTGAAAAAATGGCCTCCCATGAACACTGATGGTAACAATATGTCACATACAGCTTAAGTTGTGTATCTCCTTGGGGAAGGAATATTTTACTCATCAGGGATGTACTGGTTACTGCCACCATCATTAGAGCTGCTGTTGACTTTTCTCATATGTATTTTCAAGGTTTACTCTGGATCTAGTGCATTCATCATTGGAAGTTCTGAACAGATTATTTTGCCTAATTAGAATGAATGGTCTTGTTTGAAAAAATTGTCTTGTACCTTAAGCGATGACTATGGGGAGTAGTTAAGTTCATCGTAACAATTTGCTAATACATAATTTAGAGCTTTAGATTTTTGACAAGCTGGTTGAATGGAACATTAACAAAGAAATCAGACAAATGTACTCTAAGATCAAGGGTCTATATCAGAAACTTGGACAGTTAAAAGAGCGAATGCTCTTTCATCGAACTATGAATATCGAGCACACTAAATAGCGAAGACACGGAAAAGCAATTTTTTTCCCAGGGAAAAAAATCACTGGGCCATTTTCAGGAATTTGTCATTTTCTGCACTGTGGTGTGATCTTGGAGTTGGTATATTTAAGTAGGGGGGTGTGGGGGGTGAAGCCCCCAGTTTATGTTGTGTTTTCTTTTGTTTTGTTTTTTTGTTTTTGTTTTGTTTTTTGTGGAACAGCAATTTTTTCCTGTCTTCGCTATTTAGTATGTTCAATATTTACAGCTCGATCAAAGAGTGTTCACTCTTTTCAGCTTTTGAACTTGTAATATAGACCCTAAAATCAACACCTGAGAAGAAATTACCTTTTTCATAAAACTACAGCATTCCCTGAACTAGGAAAATTTAATTAGAAAGGTTGTCAGTTGGTATCTGAACACCTACCTAAGAAAATTACTTAATTTTGCTCCTTTTCTTTTCAAGAACCAGCAGGGAGAAATGGGGTATGTGGACCCTTTACTTATTACTTCATTTTTCTAAAATAGCTAGGCCATGCCTCTCAGTTTCTTAGTATAAGAAATCTAGATAAAGTCAAAAACAGTGGGGGTATAAAGGCCCCAAATGAGGGATGGATATTAAATATTGCTCTTGCAAACTTAGAAAGTTGTTAGAATAATGGGTTTTGCATTAACATGCATTTTCTGAAGGATACAAAGCGGAAAGCTCAAATGCCAGTTATTATTTAGTGATGTAACTCTTCAATGATTTGCCAGAAAAAATGAGGAGCAAACCATGAACAATTTTTAGCCATGAACAAGGCCAAATGGCTAACACAAGCAGGTGTGTTAAACATGCATATGTTATTAGAGATTATTATAAGGTAAAATGTATATGTCATGTTATTACATATTTAACTATCAGTATGAATGCAATAAAAGACATCAAAGACACAGATATAGTTGTAATGTATACTACACAACCATTAACAAGCTAGGTAGTTTGAAACTGCACACTGTATAATTGCACATCACATTACGCCACTTTTGAGTTTCATAAAACACATAATTCTGGATTTATCATTTAAATACATATTGTGATGTCATTGTGTATATCATGCCCAAAAGGAAAGGAGAAATAGAAAAGGTAGAAAGTTCAGCTTAAATGGATAGCACTGGCTGTTTCCCTCTCTGGCCACAAGAATACCACCGCAGAATTCAAGTTATTGCAACCTTGAAATATGCAGAAATGAATAAGGGGCACAAATTACTTCAGTGACTAAATTCTCCAAATAGAAGCATTATAACCAACAGTTGAAAAATCTGCAAAACTTTAAATATTGCAAACTCATGTGAATGACTGATACGGTGGCACAGGGTACATGGCTATGCAACATGTGGCTAAAGGGATCCAGCTCTGGCTAAAGGTAAATCTCATGGGAAAGATGTATAAGGTGAGAAGGAAATATAACAAACACACATATAAATGGAAATTCACCCCCCACACACACACACCCGCAGACATGCACACGCACACATGCACAAACTCACACACATGGACAGTTAAACACAGACACACACACACACACACACACACACACACACACACACACACACACACACACGTGCTTGCATATACATGCACATAAATAACCACACCCACACATGTAGACCCCCTCCCTACACAAACTCATACATGCATACATGCCTGGTGTTTTAGTGTTAATCATGCAGATTATTTTTTAAACATGATTTGCACTGAAAGTTGCAGATGCTTTGTTTATTGTCACTACTCACTTCTCTGTAATTAACAGGCAATTCAAACTATCTGCAGTCTATGAAAAATATCACCCGAATCGTATTACTTTTGCATTGATTGCATATTTGTAAAAACCCTTAGTAAGACATTATTCTTCCTTCTACTGTTCCTTTTATGGTAGGTTCAACAAGTAATATATGCATTTGGAATGAGTATATACATCTCTTCTAGATAGGGTTTCACAGCATCAAATTTATATACTGCATGACTTAAGCTCTGAAAGTTGTAAAATGTTTAAATATTTTTCTGCTTCTTCTGAAAGTAGGTCTAGACCTCAAAGCATTTTTATCAGTATTCAAATAATTACTAAAAAGTAAAACATAACAAACAATTTAAATGATAGAACGTATTTTTATGTAACCTTTTTCATGACTTTGTTTTATTTTCTTGCACACAGAATGAACTATGACACACATCAGCATGCTTCAGTTGTCAGCAGAAATTAGAATATTCTTCTAAATTCCAGTGAAGATTGAATTCTGCAGATTCTTCTAAAGCTGCATTAGCCTTTTTGCTGAGGTGACGCTGCAGCCATGTGCCTTGTGGAAAGGACCTAGTATGAGCCCATCCTGTTACACTCTCCGTAGACCCACCTCCCCTGCTGTGAGAAAAGCTTTTTCCAAAAAGCTTAATTAGCAAAATTATGCACAGAGAAGCCAATTTAAAGGTCTGCATTTGATTTAAAGGAATAATAGCGGTAATCTAGGCCATCACTACAAGGTAATTGACCTTGCCTGCATTTATGCATCCCGAGTCATAGAGCAAGGTCAACAACTACATTGTTATGTGCACAGAAGTTATTACTGAGATTACTACCAATTTTCTGTTATAAAATAGCCTTCTTTATTTGTTTTTATTTTAAAATTGTGCTAGATTCTGAGGGTATAGAACATTTAAAAGACAATTTCCATTAGATAATGATAGCAATAAATTGTGATTAGTTTGTTCTCAGATTGCACGTTACTGTTAAATACTCTTACAAAGTAAAACTTGAAAAAAATACTGTAATCTGAGGGAAAGGCAATTCAATTGTAAGATCTGCACTTTCTAAAACACACCATATTTTGAGAACTACATAGCTGTAATACAATGATTTATCTCTGTAGAAAAGTATGCAACTTACATTTTAGGCTCTAGCTAGGATTTCAAACAGAAAGAATATGTCACTTTTAAAATGAAGCTGAAGAAAATATTGTCTTTTCAGGAAATAAAGTTTACAAAATGAAAACTCTGCTTCTGCTGTGTGGCAGTAAAATAGTTAAAAAGATCAGTTGAAATTCTGTTTTGTCTGACTGTGCTTACTGATGTGATATTGATAATTCAACCTGCACAGAACAATCCTAATTTGCAGAACCTTATGTCCCAAAGAAAGTCTCTTAGCTTCTAAGAGTTATCCTCAGCATGGGCAGGATTGGGGGTGAACAGCTGGAGGAGGGGTCCATGCCCTCAGCTTTTGTAGCTGAAGGGAGAAATACTTCAGTCCTGCTGAGAAGGAAACAGAGAGGCCCCTGAGCCATGGAAAAAAAATAGTCCCAGACAAAAGCCCATTACATGGTTGCAAATCACCTCTCTGCTGTTATTCTATTTAGTTTATTTACTGCACTCTGCAGGAGGATTTGTTTCCTCAGTGCAAAAATTTTTAAGCTTCAGAGACCTTTCTGCTCCACTGCAGT
Organism: Protopterus annectens; assembly: GCF_019279795.1. Lineage (NCBI taxonomy): Eukaryota > Metazoa > Chordata > Ceratodontiformes > Protopteridae > Protopterus > Protopterus annectens. The sequence continues at coordinate 322,460,496 of NC_056734.1, read as the reverse complement.
GGTTACTGTTCCTACAGGGGCACATGTATCAATTTTTCCACCCAGCTGTTTCACTGATACCAGAATATATGCAGTGTACCAATGTGAAACCTATATTCTGCTCTAATAGGTAAAACGGTACTCTTACTAAACAGGTGTTTGAGGGATTGTATAGAATTCCACCTGGCAGATTATTTAAGGATAATGTATAAGAACTAAGGTTTTGTGTAAAAGTGTTCCTACAGAAGTGTGTACACATTGATTACACTTGGTATTAGGCATTTATTACTCTTCTTTCTTGAAAAACTCTGTAATTGTTTTTTCTCATTAATTAAACTTGTCATTTGTATAGATGTTATACAGTTCATTTGTACATATCCTATTGCACAGCTTTGCAGCACCATTGTGCATAATGCCTCAAACCAAATCCATGCCTTCAAACTCCATTGTCTACTCCAGGAGCAATACAAAAGCTGTTATATGAGTTTCCTCCGCAATAAAATGAATCTGCAGATCTTAGTTGCTTATATGTCTTCATCTTTTCAGTGATGTTTATATACAAAATGGTCAGGATGTCACGCCTGCTGGTTGTACCGCTACCCAAAGAAATCCCATTCTATAATTTATCATTTTTTAGCGCTTATGCTTCATTCAGATAAAAAGTTATGTTTTGTTTTAAACCTTGCAAATCTTTATAACTACAATACAATTATAGAGAAAGTCCAGCAAAAGTTTAGAATTATAACAGCTGTTTAGCAGAAAAAATGTATAAACGTTTCTCTTAGCACTGACTAGTGCAATAAAATAATTCATTCTGCTGTGCAGTTATTGAAGAGGGTTAAGGTTCTGAGCTGTTAATAAGCTGATTCATGTATGCCTGATTTTAAGGTTTGATTACTTCCACCTCCAGTTGCCTACTAAGTGACTCTGAGCTGGTCATTTAACCAGACAAACTCCTGGATTACCCCTGAAAATGGACATGTTGGCCCTTGTGCATTTGTGTGCTGTCAGCTTAGCAGTTAACAAATGTGTTATACAAATCTGAGTTGCCACTGCACTTCTAGCTGTTGACAAGAATGCCTTTCCAGCTACAGGATGTAAAGGGTGCAGTTATTGTGCATACACTTGGGACTTTGTTTGCTCACTTATTAGCCATGTAACTCGATTGATATGAGAGATAATACTTTCAGCCATGACCTTAATCAGTGATACTTACAATTTAAATAAGACAAAACATTAAATGAAATGCAGGTACAGTATATCAATTATTCAGGATAAGCAAAAGCAAAATGCACACAATGAAGAAAATGCTGAATAGGAGATTAAGTTTAGCTAAGTTATTTAACACACTAAGATTATTAACTCAAAGAATTCCTTCTGAATGACTTAATAATGAAAAGTCTAGGGTGTTGATAATCAACATGAAAAACAATAAATAGTCCATGTACTGAGGGTTCTACAAGAACTTTATGAAGGAAAATTGAAGGTGAAAAATTCATTAAAACTAACCATCTATAGTAGAGTGTGATTCAAACTATCAGGTTTTAAAATTACAAATGCATATTCACTTTTCATTTTCCTGCTCTTATGTTTTTGCAGACTTAGCATTCATCTTGATGCTGTACCAAGATGAAGGGTGTTATGAGAACAGAGCAGCAGATTGGTTCTTTACTCAGAATAATGCAGTGATTCTTTTTACGTTGCCCGTTCGATTCTCAGTTAGAGCATCTTCTGTGTAGCAACATGCGTGAATGGGCGTTCCTTCATTGAAGGTTGTGCATTAGGCCCAGCAAGCCAGTACGTAAAAATCTACTGCCAATCATTAGCAGACTGGAGTTCTGCTGTGGCGACCCCTAACCGGGAAAAGCTGAAAGACACAAACAAACAAACATGAAACAGAAACTTAGGCCAAAATGATCCATAAACAACTTCATTATGTAGCATCTCGATTAAAAAAAAAATTATTAAGAAAAATTTATAAGAGCAATTACACCAATGAATTTAATCCATTAATACCCAATTAATTATATACAATTAGTTAATACATCACTAATGAATAAGTACATTCTTACTACAAAAACACCAAATTTAAAATTTAATGTTGTTCTTGTTTTTCCTTATTTTATAAATGATTCTTCTTAGTACTGATCTCAGAGAGGTGCAAATAGAATGGCATGACTAATCTTGTTTAGAGGAGTTGTTAGTTTGTTAAAGTACATTGTAGATGTTGGTGATGCATTAGTTTAATTACCCAGTTTTGGAAGAAGAATGCAATGAGCCAGAGGCAAAGCTTGTTTTTGCACACAGAGAAATCTAAAAGTTCCTGTCAGGTAATTGGCTGTGGGGCATCTATCATTCATGTCTGTAGAACAAGGTATGTTAAGGAAAGAGCAAAGAAGCAAAGAAGGGAAACACAGCGTGACCAATGACTGTTTGTTTATTAAACAACACTTAATATTGCTGTTGTATATTCAGTATTTCTACTCATACAGAGTGGTAAGTGTAAATTCAGTATCTGTCAAGGTGTTCTGAAGTGGACCATAGTCTACAACATTATAGGTCTTAATGAAATGAATAAAATAGACCTGTATGTGGATTACTGTATACTTCTATAAATGCAATATATCAGCATTATTGAGAGTCCATAGTTCCTTTATCTTGTCAGAGCAATGCTGCTAGTCATAGAAAGAAAAAACATGATTATATAATTATGTGCTCCTGGATCCAATCAGCTATGGACATTTCCAACAAAAGAACATAGGCACATTCATGGCAAACAATTACAAGGACCATAGGATTCCTAGCTATATGCATCTTTAAGCAGACAAACTTAAAAGTTCTTGCCACCCTCTTCAAGCACTTCATAGAGCTCATCTCCCAAACTCTGGATAATGTGAATGGAGACATTATGGACCTCTCTGAATATGTGTCTCAGACTGGTAAGTACCTTGCATTGAGCATCATTCTACCTTCACCGAGATTGATGTCACAGTATGAACAAAAAATGATTGACTTAACAATTGGTTTAGTTTCAGGTGTCTGTCCAGGGGGTTTTAATATCTGTCAGCCTAGGATAGCATAGGCAATAGAGCACATTGCTTTGCCAAAGATGGCCAGCACCTGTCCACCTTGTGCTTCCAGACTTTGGATACAATTTTATCCACACCTAACAGCCTTTTTTAGGCAATGCCAGAGAGATAAATCTACTGACATAACAAATAAAATCCAAAGGAACCTAAGCCTAACACCTAAAGGTGTTACTGCTCAATGATAGGAGCCTTAAGAAGAAACTCCACTCCATATAAGCTCTCCTCACTCTGGAGAATATAAACATCTGTGCTGTTACTGCGACAGCTTTTAAATTCACAGAAAGTACTCCAGCAGTGCAAGGCTGCAACGACTTCCACACACAGACCATTAGCTGCACAGTCGAGTACTAAAGATGCAGGTGTCTCAATCTACATTAGCAATAAATATCCCACAAGTCTGGTTAATCAGTATGACACTCTGAAGTCCTTTCAAGTGCAAATCACCTTAGATAGAATTCCATACCATATCTTAGTAAGCTATAAGTCACCATCTATGTCCTAAGAATCTCAGAACTCTTATCTAGACCTACTAGAAGCACTCTCCATCCAAGCAAAAACTATTCATGAGAGATTTTAACTACCCCTCTATAGACTAGGAAACATACACTGCCACCAACTTGCAGGCACAACGTTTCCTAAACTTTATTAACACAAATACCCTTGATCAATTAGTGAACACTTCAACCATAGATTCAAACATACTGGACCTTTTCTCACCAATATAGGAGAGTGCTGCACGTCCTCACTGATAGGGACAGATCACAAAGCTGTCTCATTTGAAATAAAGATTGACTTGGAAAACTCAGCAATACCTGTTAAAGTTACACTATTCTAAAGCAAACTACATCTTATTAAGTGACAGTTTGTCACCATTCAATGTCCCTCCCAACCCAGAATTCACAACAGCCTATTCAGAATTATTCAGAGAAACACTGTACAAACATATAAATGGCAGCATGTAGGCTGCTGTCTCTATCACATGTAAGCCCAAAACAAACCACACTGATGGAGTCCTGATCTTACCATGGTGTACAACAAAAGGACAAAAGTCATGGCTAAAGTCAGAAAGAGCAATTTTCATAATGTAAAGAGCTCATTAATAAAACTAAATAGAAAAGTAAGAGGACTAATTAAATCCAACAAGGCCAATTATGAGGTCAATATAGCTTCTCAGGCTAAAGCCAACTATAAGGCCTTCTATATCTATGTCCAAAACCTTAAAGGTAATATGCAGCAGTGTGCTGAACTGGCAGTAAACAGTACAACATAGCGAATATGCTGGCTGATAAATTCAGCTCAAACTTTGACTTCCACTCCCTTCCCACTACCAATTGTGAAATCCCTACCAGCACACCTCCTAGCTATCATCAAGGAGCAGGTTATAGTGGTGCTAACTAGGTTTAAAACACAGCCTCACTGAGGTCTGATAATATCCCAGGTTGCCTCATTTTTTTAATTTCTCGAAGTCTTTTGGGCTTCTAATACTGTGATGGGAATGGACCCCATTACTAACTCAAAGTATGATTAAAGTTCATGAAATTAGTATTGTTTCAATCTTTGATGTCAGCCAGAAGTGCTCTTCACAGCACCCACAATGTGCCCAGACCCGTTGCTCCTACTGCTATTGGAACTGTATGGGTATCCTTCTCCCACATTGCACACTTTTCTGTCTGCAAATCCTGACATTTTATGACTTTGTGTCTCTCTGTATGTAAGACACTGTAGTCACTGGGTATGGTAATTGCTACTTTTGTCTTCTTTTCATGCACCACTATATCCGGTTTTCTAGCATCTATCTTTTGACCTGTTGGTAACGGGTGATCCCATGTGATGTAGACTTCAGAATTTTGTATGATACTTTGTGGCTCATGTTTCCAATGTTTTTAAGCCACTTCAGTACCATAATGTTTGCACAATCCCCAGTGCAACAGTCTTACCACATTAATATATACCTTTCAGTATACAGTCCTTCTGCAATTAGTATATCACAACTAGCAACAAGGTGTGCAACTGTTTCCAATTCTGTTTTACAAAATCTACATTTGTCTGTTTCTCCCACATGTTCAATGGACTTTGTAAACCAACATGTATGTAGCCCACTATGTTGTGCCAACAATATTAACCTTTCATCTCTTGGTTTGAATTCGCCTCTCCTTAACAATTCCTGCATTCTATCCTGATCAACATGAGGTTCTTCCAGAAGTTTTCTATACTTGCAACTATATTTATGCATTTTCCACATTTCTTGCTTTCTTATCTGGTTCTTCACCATATATTCTTTCTTTTGTTTTTTTGTCACATTCAGTTGATGCCTAATTTTTATCTATTTCTGGTTTGATTTCCATTCCTGCTTGATATCGATATGCTTCTGCTAGATTAAGCAGAGAAGTCATCTTAGATTTATTCTCCTCATGTTTCAAAACTTTCACTATGTTTGGGTCTTGTGAGGTCAGCAGATATGTGTGCAGTACCACAAGTGCAGATCTATACATGTATTCAATTTCAAGGAGGCCCATCCCTCCTTCAGAATGAGGAATATATAATCTTGCTATGCAGTGATTTTTATAAATCATTTGGTGAGCATGAAGCACCCTTGTTGTTTTCCTGTCTAATCTAGCAAATATGTTTTTGGGGCCAACTAATCACTCCAAAACTGTGAGTTAGGAAAGGAAGAGCAAATTGGTGTATAGCTTGAATTTTGTTCCTAGTTGTCAGTGCTGTTTTCAGGATTAATTTAAGTCTCTAAAGTATTCCTTACTATTTTTATTCACATCTGTTCATGCTTTATTGTTATTCCTTCATCAGTTCCCAAGTATTTATACACTCCATCTTGCTCAAGTTCTTTTATATAACATTCTTGTCCCAAACTGATGTTTTCTTGGTGCTGCAGTCTTCTTGCTTTAAAGGTTGCTTTTGCACATTTATCAAGACCAAATGTCATTCTTATATCATCAGAAAAAGTTTTGACAACTTGCAGTTGTGCTTTCAGTTCCTCATATGATAAGCTATACAGTTTTAAATCATCGACAAAGAGAAGATGGGAAGTCTTTACACTTGGTTGTTTTCTAGGGGCCAAATTATAGCCATGGCCTAAGCTGTTAAGTAGACAGCTTAATGGGTTAAGGGCAAGACAGAATAGCAGCGGTGGCAAAGAGTTACCCTGGAATATCCCCCTTTGAATTTTTATCCCTGGGATAATAATTTGTTCTTTATCATGGCTTTATTGCAAAGTAGTCTGCCGCTGTTTCATGGTCCCTGTAATGTAGTCCATCAGTGTAGGGTGTTCTTATACATTTTAGGTACTCTTTTATCCATGAATGTGGGATACTATCAAATGCTTTTTTGTAGTCAATCCATGTCATACTTAGAGTCTTCTCCTTTTACAGTTCTTCATTATGACTTTATTTAACAACAAGTAATCCTTTGTTCCATATTACTTTCTTTTATTGACCTTTTGTTCTATTGCCATAATTGAGTTTTTTATAAATGACTATCATCTCTGTCAGCATCATTTCCAGTGTATAGTTTATACGTCATTGAAAGGTGAGTTATTGGTCTATAATTTTTAGGGTAGCTTGCAGGTTTGCTTTTATGTAGGAGCATTGTTTTTCCTGTTGTTAGCCAGGTTGGTGTCTGTTCAAGGTGTGCATGTAAATAGTTCTTACTCATGGCTAAATATTCATGCAAAGATGTTAATCTTTTTAGCCAGAAGTTAGGTACTGCATCTGGGCCTGGGGTTTTCCATTTATATGCCTTTCTTCAGTTTGTTTCAATCTCTCTGGCTGTTATTTCATCCCATTTCATATATTGTACCTTTAAACCTCTTATTCTTTCTTTTACTTCTTCTATCCATTTAGCATATGTGTTATATTCCACAGGATCTTTATTAATAGTTCTCCAAAATATATCTATTTCTTTTCTTCTGTGGTCTTTCAATTCCTTTTACCTTGTTCCCCAATTTTCTATAAAATGTTTTTGGGTCATCAATAAACTGCTTATTTTGAACTTTTCCTTTATTTATCTGAGTATCTTCTAAGTTTTTCTGCCTGTGCTGAGATTTTTAGTTTATTTGTGATAGTGCACAATAGATCCCGATCTGTTCTAATACTGCACATTGCTTTTATCACATCTATCTTTCTAAATATTTTTGTTGATCTGTTCTCTCTTTTATACTCTTCTAACAGTGACACTTCTTGTCTTAATTGCTTTATAGTTTTCTCTATTTGACAATTCCATATATTGCCTCCTATATAGCCTGAAACTTGACCTGTCAAGATCACTTGAGTCACTTTTCAACTACAGCCTCAAAACAGGCTATGTACCAATTGAAAGGAAGACAGCAACGGTTATCCCCCTTCACAAGGGTGAACCAAATGACCCACCAACTATGGACCCATTAGTCTGACTAGTTTAATATGCAAAGCCATGAAATGAATTATCATAAAAATGATCAACAAAGACATTGGCAACTTACAGACACCAGACCAGTCTCAGTTTGGTTTTGTCAAAGAAACATCATGCCTACATAACCTGGTAGACTTCTTTGAGAAGGTAACCAAGGCAAAGAATGAAGGAAAAGCAGTGCTTACTGCATGCCTAGACCTGGCTAAGGCATATGACACAATACCCTGCTCAGGTATTGTGGAAAAACTCACTGAGCTATGCATAAATCTCTACACAGCTCACTGAATTTCCAGCTGGCTCATCAATAGGACTCAGGAAGTCAGGATTGTTGAAACCAAGTAAGTCATAGTACCACTCTACTCAGCCTTTATCAGACCCATCATTGAGTACAATGCTTCCTTTTGACATGTACCTGACAAGGCATGTGCAGTATTTGGAATTCTCACAGAGGTTCCTCACCAAGAGAATCCAGACTGTCAACACACTGTCCTATACAGATCGCCTTAGAGCTCTGATTCTATACTCAGTCTCCTACAGGTTGCTGAGAGGTTATCTGGGCTTGTCATTAAGCTAGCATTCTTAGCTCCAAACCTTATGGAGATTTTGCACGTCTGCAGAACAAGTAGCACTAGAAACACTAGATCCAGGGGATTTGAACTTTGCTTGTGACATAAACAGAACATTCTGGCAAAAGAAATATGTGACTCAAAGGATTCCCATGTTATGGAAAAAGCTCCTCATCCGTATAAAGATGTCTATCCTAATGTATTCAAATGCAACTTAGAGCATTGGATAGGAAATCACCAGTTCATCCTGGGGTTGGCCCCCATGTATCTTATAGAAAGTGGGCGACAGTAAACATTCCCTAACTAACATTGGATGAACAATCATAAATTCATCCTCAGGCTGGTACCCAATGTCTCTTATAGACCAAGGACAACAGTAAACATTCCTAAGTAACATACCCCCCACATAACTTTTTAGCACCCTCCTAACTAACATATCCTTCCTAACAAACATACCCCCTCAATTAAAACATGCATGTTAGCAGGGGATGCAGATGGGTTGGGTTGCATGGTCAGGCTTATAAAGGCCCTGGTGGTCATTAGTCTAGTATATACCTATCAACCCATGAACCTATTAATTTGTGTCTGCAATTCTTCCTTTCATTCCATTTTTGCCAGCTCTTCTTATCTTATTCTGTTTCCATTGTTTACATGTTATTCTTGCTTGGTTTATGATCATTGCTGGGAGAGTTTCTTAATGTTCTCTCTAAGTATTACATATTTTGCAACACATACGTAGCAATGTTTTATGAAAGATAACGAAGAGAAGCTGAAAGTGGGATAGGAATCTTTTCATTATATTCTTATCTCTGCTTTCCTTTGATGCCTAAAAGAATGCCTCAGATTTAATATCTCAAAATGCATATATATTCAAACAACACTTGCATTAGGAGCTGTACAAAGTATCAAGATACAGGATTTTGATTTGTTAATATGAGCAAACTAATAAAAACTCCTTAATGATGGGTTGAAGTTGAGTTCTTTTCATAATGGCTTGTGATGAGTCTCACTAATTGGACAGTGTCTCATAGTTGGATAGCTGCCGTTGTGGTGGCATGTGCACATTTGAAGATGATGACAATGACAATCCTTACACACACTGCTGACCATATAGTCAGTTACTGAAAGCTCTTCTAGTGAAAGAATAGACAAGCACATGCACACTACTATATGGCAAATATCAGCATTATGGTTGGAATGGAGGATTAAGAGCATTTTGGCTACTAAATTCTTAAGGACTGAGGAAAATGTTTGAGAAAAAAATCCAAACCAAATGAATACTTTCTTCTGCTGACTTCCTTTCATGCACTGTTTAATCTGATGACTAATTGGAAATAAGATTAATTGCAGTAGCACATGAATTCACCATCACTGTTTTGCTCTGGATACCTCCCCGTTCTTTATACAGGGAGGTTGTGAACCTGCAAATCAAGCTTATCTGCCAAAAGCATCTCATTAAGTACCTGCCATTCCCTTGTCCCAATTCTACTTAAAATGACAATGAATCCAACAGAAAAAAGTCTCTTCCTCTCTCCACAATGGTAACTGCATAGTAATCATTCATCAAACTATCTCTTCTCTTCTTACCTCATACCATAATGTAGTATGTAGTATGCATCGCCTCCCACTACCTTTTCACTTAAGAGAGCGTCCTTAAAATACCCAGCAAAACACAATCAGTTTCCATTAATGTGTTGTGGCTGATTGAAGTAGTGTAAAAAATATCTTAGATAATTGAGTTCCCTTCAAAAAGCCAATGGATGGGACAGTACTTCTGAGCATTGAAATGAACAAGATTTTATTAATTAATATTATAGGAGGTACTCAGTCCTCTTGAGAAATAAGAAATCTCACTGGACTTTGGGGAGAATAGAGTCATGTTTCCTGATTCACACATCTAACAATGCATCCAGTAGTTAACCTAGCTGCAATGTATAAGACCTTTATATATGTTTCCTTTACATTACATTACAGACCATTATATCTTTTTATATCCTTTGCCATTCAGGACTATATAACTAGTTGCTGTTAGCTCTTGTACATCTCAGTTCCCACACATGCTACTTAGGATATTTTCTCTCTAGAAACTCATCCACTACTCAATAATATTACATTGTAGTACTCCATTTCTATGATTTTCAGGATGCTTTCTGAAATACTTTCAATTGTTTTCTTTTAATTTTAAGGCTAAGATTTATTCACCCCTTATCTCCATGAACCTCAGATCCTCCATCTGTTACCAAATTAAACCCTATAAGATGGCCTAAGCTTATCAGCAGATCTATCCTGCACTAGACAGGGCTGTCTATTGAAGTTCTGTCTCGTGGGATTAAAATTCTAGTTTACTCTATTTTTTGGATTAGCATTTGGAGTTTGTTTCCTAATGTATCAGTTAGCAGTTTGTCTCAGTTCCATGCACCAGACTTTTTCCATGAATTAAATTATCAGCACCAAACTTCAACCTTTTATACAGACCCCACATAAGAAAAACTAGAGAATTATGGGCTTTATATACTAGGAGCTACATCACACCATGTGTGTGTGTTTGTGTGTGTGTGTGTGTGTGGGGGGGGGGGGAGGGTTGAAGAGCAATCACGGTTTGAAGAAACTCATTCACTGTACTCAACCCCTCCCACACAGGTGGTTTTGCTTCAGTTAAAGTGCCACTAGATAACAAATATGTCACTCTAGTATCATAACACAACACAGCAAAATAGGAGCACTTTAACTGTATAATGTAACTGCTTTCTGACTTTGCTTTTGGTCAATGTTATTAGTGAGGACTTTAATTGTCTTATGAGTGCTACAACACTAGGGGTCTATACTGTAACTGCGAAAGCCCATTTCAGCAAATACGTAAACGTCTACACATATTGCATGAACCGCGAATACGCCGAAAGCCCTAAACCGTGAAATTCAAAATCTCGAATTGGCATAGTTGGCCCTTCTGTGGTATAGCTCTGTAAGGTAAGTGTGCGATAGTTATGGACCTTAGGGTTAGGGTGCGGGTTAAGGTAAGTGCATAGATAGTAATGTATGTAAGGTTTAGTGTTGGGTTAGAAGTAGGGTTTTGGTTAGTGTATGTATGTGGTTTATTTATTTTATTTGGGTGGGTAGTATGTAGCTAGCGGTGGGGTTGGCCAACTGTGCCGGTTCAAGAGTTTGAATTTCACAGTTTAGGGCATTCGGTGTATTCGCGTGGTAAGTGCATAGATAGTAATGTATGTAAGGTTTAGTGTTGGGTTAGAAGTAGGGTTTTGGTTAGTGTATGTATGTGGTTTATTTATTTTATTTGGGTGGGTAGTATGTAGCGAGCGGTGGGGTTGGCCAACTATGCCGGTTCAAGAGTTTGAATTTCACAGTTTAGGGCATTCGGTGTATTTGCGGTTTGCGCAAAATGTGTTGACGTTTACGTATTCACTGAAACAGGCTTTTGCGGTTATGATATAGACCCAGACACTATTGTTATATGGAAACCAATATTATCTGCCCTCTGTAAGTTTCTTCACAAATTTATACAAGATGAGGACCTAGTTGATAGAGGAAGTTGTCAAATATTCAACATTTTTTACTCATTGGAGCCCAAATTATGAGCTTTTTTACAAGAGATTGTAAATGACATCTTCAGTTTGCACAGCCTCATAACGCATGTACTGTAGCTTGTCATGTTACATGCTAATGTAAAACTGATAATAAGAATTTTTGCAGGGTAGCAAGCTCCCCTGCACCTCCTATGTGTGAGGGGAGAGGGCTTCACCACACCACCTAGCATTATTATTCTTAGTCTGAGGTCACACTACCTTAGAGACCCCGGGATTCATAAAGCTCGGCGCAAGGCCGGCGTTAGGTTTGTGCCAACCGTGTGGTGTGAAGATGGCGCAGTAGCGCCAAATGCATATTAATGAAGGCTCGCTGCCGCCACGTGCATAGGAAAGGAGCGCGAGTGCATAGGACATGTTGAAGTGCCGCACGGAGGTGTGGAAATGTCAGCTGTCGACGTGCAACCTAAAATGCTTGCATATAACAATTTGCAAGCAATAGTAATCACATCTGTCAGTGTCCGTGGATACTGAAACGTATGCAAAGCATGCAAGACAGTTCCTGCAAACACAAAATGAAGAAGCAAACACAAATGCACGGTAGGGAATAACGGGTCCCTATCCCTCGAACAAATGGCATTGAAAACCATGTGCCCGTAGTCCAACGCAGTGTAGATAGTTATACCAAGTGGAAGTGAAATGCATCATGTTAGCGCGCCGCCAATAGGTACGTCCAGCCCAATGGTCAAGGTCACCAGCTGACCCATATTGTGAGGGAGAGTACACAGCTGGGCAGATGTGTCTATAACAAATCCATGATAAATGTAAATATCTAGCGACTGTATGACAGAATTATATCCCACAATGCATGTAATAGTCATATACAATAGGTATGTCCGTATTTAACATACCATATGTGACAGAAAATGGAATAAGCATGTAAACGAAACAGAAGGAGCATATAAACTGCTACAACAATAAGGCAACATGTAGGCTTAAAGAAACAGTATTATCCGTAGCGTTGACTGTGGGTACGTGTTGTCCAGTACAATCGGATATGTGTCCAGAATATATCCCATCCTGGACATAGGAAAAGGTGGCATCCTACCAATGATCAGAACAGTCGGCCAAAATCCGCTCATCTGCGGTCCAAGCCGTACTTGTCAGGATGTGTCACAGTTGAATGAGTATTTCCCGGGTGTGCCAACCATGTCTTGAAAGTTAAGTATGGGGGTGTACCTATGTGCGTGATGTATAGCATGTGGAAGGTGAAACATGCCAGGGTAGTCCACACAACCATACAGGTACCTGACATATGTAGTGTATGCAATGTGTTACCTTGACCGTGTCATGGGCCATCAACCAAAGCAGTGATGGATGGAATGTCAGGAATATGTCTGTGGGGGGATGGGTAATGGTATAATCCTCAAAGGTGAGACTGTGTCATATGCAGAATAGGTGAACTGGAGGTGTATGAGGGAGCAACGGGTGAAGCAGAAAGAAACACAAAGAACATGTATACACATCTGCAATACAACCAGACAGGCCATACTGTAGAACACAATCCCACAAACATATGAATATTAAAATGTGCGATACAAATGTACAGAAATATCACCGGCACATACCCACAGATTGGTCCTGATGGAACTGGCCAAATCAAATGCAACACACCTGGATGCATAATGGAATACCCAGCATCCCCTCCACAGCACACAACCCGCCCCCATACCTGAACGTCCACCAAATCCAGCCATACTTGGCCTACTAGTTTGGCGCAGCCACATCTACACATAGTGGCCACTACTCATATGTAGTAGGCAGTGTCACCCTAGGCAGTTTCAGGATTGCAAACTATGTATCCCTTGCATGTAAAACCCCCAGCACATTTTCATAACACCAGAAGAATGGTCAGTATCAGACTTGTTAAATTTTTGGATATCCCTCATGGGATAAGTAACCTGTGTAAACATTAGAATGGGTATCAAGACACGATGTCCAGTCCTGTAGACATCTGGACACAAGTTGGAATGTGCAGTAGTGGTGCACGAGACTGTCCAGCCTTAGATTGTCATGCAGAACCAACTACCCAGGATCAAACACCTGCCCGTGACGCACGTATCCCAACACGAATAATCGAGAGAATATATTGCACACATTCGCATAGTGGCACATGGAAATTGGGTGATGAAGGCATTGACGTAAACAGGATACCCCCGATCCACTGTGTGAGGGGCAGTCACTGTGTGGGTAGGTGTGTCCTGACCAACAATGATACAATGCCAAATGTCCTGTGATTGTAGGAAATAACTATGTACCATACTGCATGTAACAGTTGCCTAAAGCGGTCACGTCAGGATAGAAAATACGTAATTCATACAAGAAACAGACTAACAACTAAAGTGCCAAAGGTATAGGCTCACAGCTAGGAAACTAATGAATGTTATAAACCTGCACTGACCATGGGTATGTGTTGGCCTAAACAATCTGGTGTGCCCAGAATATATCCCAACCTGTACATATGACAATGTGTCAACCCTACCAATGGTCAGAGCATTCGCACAATAACTGGCCAGCCTCTTAATCACTCACAAAGCCAGTGACCTTTGGAGGAAAGGTGTTGAATGAGAATGACTACTTACAACAATGAAGAGTAATAGATGCATTTAACTGCAGAAAATTAGTAGTAATACGAATCTGTCAGCACGTTCCAAGTTAATAGTACTAATATGGTAGAAGTGTCCGTGATTGTCCCTGATTTGTCATAGCCTTGTCCCTGTCACTGTAGAAACTAGTCCCCAAGTATCACAGAGGTCCATACACATATGTACACCAACCGTCACATCTGTTGACAGGACTATTGCATACCTGTAGTGAATTTATAACCGATGTCCAGAATAATATTCATTGTATCTATAAATGAATGAAATAGTCAAATGTGAAGGGAAACACGTTGAAACCCCCCCACCCTGTATTATGTAGTGGAACCACTCCCTGCCCTATATTATGTAGCGCCGACCTAATAATGTGGTTAGAGGTGCCCAAACACCTGCATCTGTAAACACAGGTAGAATGTTAAAATCTGGACTAACTCTGTCCATGTGCTACGTCTGATATTTGAACAGTGCCAGGGCAGTTCTAGTCACCAGTCAGACAAGCCTAAACCCGGACCAGCACATGAACACCGAACCGAACCTTAACTCAGAATAAGTGGATGCATGTGCGCCTGGGCGGGTGTACGCAGCTTGTAGCATAGCAAATGTATGTCGTCTTGTACAGCTGTAACTTTTACATATATAGATATATATATATATATATATATATATATATATATATATATATAGATAGATAGATGTGTATAGATAAATATCCACAGACATAACAGAAATATGCAATTATATATATATATATATATATATATATATATATATATATATATATATATGTAATGAATGCCGAAAGACGAAAGCAAACATAAGGGTTGTGAAGGGAATCTAGAGCAAGTAAGGTATTATAAAGTGCTCGCAGCATATGTCAGATAAAGCTGCACAAGTGTGAGTAGAGCACCGCTTTTCACACCAGAGGCAGGGTTATACCAGTGGCCATAACATCGTTGAAGTGCTACGTCAACATTATACACAGACAGAATGTAGTACATGTTGTGACCACATACACTTGTAACCCGCAAATCGTTCGTAATCCATAACACCAGGAAAGGCACGTATGTGCAAATATGACTGGATGGTGAGCCTGTGAATACACGAGGTGGTACAAAATGTGTGTAGGGCCCCAGCGCTCTGGAGAGGGCAATGTGTAAAGGTGTGTCATGGCTGCAATATCAGGTGTATAATGACTGTTATGCATGGAAACTCAACACGGGTGTGCTGGAGAAACTATGGATCTGCGATTATGGACACAGGAGTGCTAGGGTATGTTGCGCCGGTTGCAATGGAGTGGCCCGTGGAGGTCAGCTAGTACGTAGGTGTGATTCCCAGATAGAGTGTCGTCTGTGTGGAGACATGCATGAATGGGCGTATCGTTGTCAGACGTTGTGCGTCAGGGCTGGCAGCCCAGCATGTAAAACCTAAACGCCACCCATGAGTGGAATGGAGTTCTGCCATGACAACCCCAAACCGGGAAAAGCAGAAAGACACAACTACATGTAGACATCAATATGTGGACGTACAATCTCAGTAACACAAACGCTCATTCTATTAACATTAATAATATGAATGTGCACAGAAACAAACACAGTAGCAGGAATAACAGGCTGCGCATACGAGTAATAGGTCGAATGACACTGTATCGCATCACACTTATCAGCGACACCCCAGACATGAAAAACGTGCGACATCTGTCCACTGTATAACGTGCAGTATACTGATCACAAGTTCACCGGAGTGAAGTGTCGGTGTCATAATGACTAAGGCAATAGTATGCTGTTGAAGCAGAGATAAAACCCAATACGCATGTGTAAGTGTCTATGTCCGGGAAATGTATAGGTTAACGGACACATAGATGTATATATAGATAAAAACATATATATATATATATATATATATATATATATATATATATATATATATATATATATATATATATATATATATATATATATATATATATATATATATATATATATATATATATATCATTTTATATATATATATATATATATATATATATCTATATAAAAAAAACACCAAGACCAATTCCAGCACCAAACAGGAGACACGAGCAGCACGTAGCTTAAATATAAGCTTTTATTGAGTAGTGCACAATCCCCAAACCGGTTTCGCTACTGAGAGCGTCATCAGTGAGTGCAGAATGACGTGACATCACGTATATTTATAGCGGGGATATACCCCGCCTCCTACTAATGTTCCACAGTATATCCATACTACGGCAATCACATACATATGGTAAAATCCATACATTAAACAAAAATTGCCAGCTTATTTTAAAAAAGTCATGCTTTAAACAAAGAATGGCTGCTCATTATACAGATTATACATATAATAATATAACCCTAGCCTGACCATTCATACAAACACTAATAAAGTGACTAAATTAATAATACTGCACACCATGTTTACACAAAACCAAAATCCCTTATTATGCTGATGTTTGATATCTATTGCATGCCTTAACTCAACAGCATGTTGCCATATAGGACCTCATATATACAAGCACGCATAAACTACAAAAAAACACACTTATATAAATATATTAAGTATTTTTATATATATATATATATATATATATATATATATATATATATATATTGATATGCACATATACATTTATACAGATATAGATATATATATATATATATATATATATATATATATATATATCTATATATATATATATATATATATATATATATATATATATATATATATATATATATATATATATATATATATATATATATATATATATATATATATATATATATATATATATATATATATATATATATATATATGGTCAGTCTTTTCAATCTCCCACTTCTTCCTGCACGTCTTCTTTCTTTTGATTACTTCCTGCACTTCTGCATTCCACCACCAGCTTTCCTTATGTACCTTATTTCCATACCTGGCTCGGCCACATATCTTTTCTGTAGTCCTAACACATGCTGTTTTTAGGCGCTGCCATTCTTCTTCAACTCCACCTATTTCCTCCTCTTCTTGGGGTGCTAGAGCCCTGAGTAATTCCTTGAACTGCTGTACTTTCTCTCCAGTCAACTTCCAGGTCTTCAGCCTGGTCTCTATTGACCTTACAGCCTTCTCTGACCACTGCTTGCAGCTGATTGTAGCAACTACTGGTTTATGCTGTGAACCGACTGTTTCACTGGGGATGACTTTGCAATCATGGATTCTACCCCAGTGCCTTTTCCTTACTAGGAGGAAGTCTACCTGAGTTGCATGTTGGCTACTCTTGTATGTGATCTTGTGACTGTCTCTCTTTCTGAACCATGTGTTGGCTACTATCAAGCCATTTGCCAGACAGAAGTCTAGAATGGCTTTTCCTTCTTTATTCCTATTGCTCCACCCATGTGGACCCAGGCAGTCCTCATATCCTGTTCTGTCTGTCCCGATATGTGCATTTAAGTCACCCATTATCAACATCAATTCATGTTGTCCTGCTTTATCTAGTAGGTCCTGCAACTGCTGTCTGAATGCACTCTTTTCCTCACTATCACAACCCTGCTGTGGGGCATAGGCTGAGATTATGAATACTGTCTTATCATTACACTGGAGTCTGATTGCCATGAGTCTGTCATTAATTCTGATTATATCCCTCACTGACTTCTGAAGCCTCTGTCTCACCACAATTCCTACACCATTTCTAGCCTGTCCACCACCTGAGTAGTAGAGTCTGGATCCCAAGCCAAGTGGCTTTGTTGCACTGCCCTTCCATCTCGTCTCTTGGATACATAGGATGTCCAGCCTCCTCCGTATCATCATGTCATCCACTTCTAAGCTGTGTCCTGTCAGTGAACCTACATTAAGCGTAGCAATTCTCAGTTCATGTTTGTCAGGTTGGTTGGTTTTATGTCCAGCTTTCACTCAACAGAGCTATCCCAGGCTAGGAAGGACTACTGGTTGGCTAACAAAGAAACTAAGAAAGAAGTTGCAATAGCAAAGAATAGGGCATCAGAGGCACTCTATCAGCTTCTGGAAAGTGACTCAGTAAGGGGCACAAAGAAATTATACCAGGTTGCAAGGCAAAGACAGAAAGATAAAGAAGATAGTCAGACACCCTTCATAAGGGATTCCAGCAACAACCTGCTTACCAGCCCACAGGACATCAAAGGCAGATGGAAGGAGTATTTCCAGCAGCTTCTGAATGAAGAAAGCCCCACAAAAGCGGTACTGCCCCAGAAACAGCCTACAATGAGAGTAGAAGAGGAGCCCAGCTTAGAAGAAGTAAGAGCAGCACTAAGGAAAATGAAGTCAGGGAAAGCAGCAGGCTCAGATGAGGTCACAGCAGATATGATAAAGATGCTGGGTGAGCTAGGGGAGAAATGGCTCCTGAGGGTACTAATTGCAGTGTGGAGAGAAAGGCATATCCCAGATGCCTGGAGAATAAGCATTCTAGTGCCAGTGTACAAGAACAAAGGGGACATCCACAACTGTGGACAGTACAGAGGCATCAAACTCCTACCACATTGCATGAAAGTTCTGGAGAGGGTGATTGATAAACGGATACGCAGAATAGTAGAATGTAAGATGGGAGATGAACAGTTCAGATTCAGATCAGGATGCAGCACAATTGACCCAATGTTTGCATTGAGACAGATACTTGAGAAGAAACTAGAGAAGAGGAGAGTCAAACTGGGCTTTCCTAGACTTGGAGAAAGCATATGACAAGGTCCCAAGAAAGCTGATCTGGGCAGTACTGCAGTGGTTTGAAGTCCCAGAAACATTGGTAGAATTAGTACAGGCTATGTACAAGGACCCAGTGACTCAAGTATGAACAGTGTTTGGCCTCATTGAGGGGTTCCCAGTGGGAGTGGGTGTACACCAGGGTTCAGCTCTGAGCCAACTGCTGTTCATACTGGTAATGGACTACATCAGCAAACAGGTTGGAGGGGTCAGAGCAACAAAGATGCTGTATGCAGATGATGTGGCAGTACAAGAAGACTCTGAACTAGAACTTCAGCAAAGGATAGGAGAATGGAATGCAAATCTGAAGGTACATGGGATGAAACTAAGCACAGATAAGGCAGTGGTAATGGCAGCAGATTGGGGAAATCAGAAGAAGCTGAGAATAGAGATAGATGGGAAGATAGTGGAACAGGTAAACAGCTTCAAGTATCTGGGAGGGGTGGTTGAGGAGAAGGGTAGTCTGAATGAAGAGGTCAAAGCTAGAATCAGAGGGGCTGCAGCCAACTGGCATAGAGTATCAGGTGTAGTCTATGACAGAAGAATGCCAAAGAAGCTGAAAAGTAAGGTGTACAAGACAGTGGTGCGACCAGTACTACTGTATGGTACAGAAACCTGGGCAGTAAAGGCAGAACAGTTGAAGAAGGTAAAGGTGATGGAAATGAAGTGCTTGAGAAAGGTGGTAGGATGCACACTGCGGGACAGGTGAAGAAATGAGGGACATAAGAGCAGAAGCCAAAGTAGCTCCAATTGCAGAAAAGATCAAAGAGAACAGATTACGATGGTATGGGCATATGTGTAGAAAAGCAGAAGACAATCTGGTGAGGGAGATTTGGGACAGACAGGAAGAAGGTAAGAGGAAGCGAGGGCATCCAGCAAAGAGGTGGATGGATTGTGTGAAAGAAGATCTGCGACAGTCAGGCATGAGTGTTGAAGAAGGTAGGAGAGTGGCACTGAACCGAGAGAGTTGGCGACAGTTAATACGATACCCCGACCCCATGTAAATGGGAAAAAGGGGGATGATGATGATGAATATATATATATATATATATATATATATATATATATATATATATATATATATATATATACACACACACACAAAGATATACTACAGACATATATAGATAGATATATATACACAAACAACAGGTATTGATATATATACATACACACAAAACAAATATATATATAATTTTAGATATACACATGTACATAACTAGGTTACTTTAGAGCAATTAGGGGTAACATATATACAGCCTGGGCATATGTGACTGGGAGGTCCAATAAATAAACGTTGTACCCCCCACACCGCCCAGCTAGGTAGGTCAGACATACAGACAGGCAATAAAGATTAATACACTGCTGCTGTCCAAAACACCGGCAGGAAAGTAGCAGTGGGAGAGATCTGCAAGGTCTACACTTTAAACATGGATAATGGTGTCCCTTGCAGGACCCCAAAAATGCAGTGTATGTGTCAACCTGTTGTCATCGATGCGAGCAGGATGTAGGTGTACATGGAACAGTAGGTTGTGCAAGTGTAATAATACATGTGTTGACAAAATGTACGACATGTGTCCCAAGATGGGGAGAGTCGGCAATGTGTAAGGGTGTGCTCATACCCCAGCTGCACTCACAGTAAGTATATGTCATGAGTGCTGTAGAGGGGGTGCCAGGTAGGTGGACCATGGGTATGCAATAATGGGCTTAAGTGTGCAGGTGCTGGTTGGCAGAGATGTAGTAGGCCCGCCTAGTGGAAGTCATTAATATTCCTATGTGGGCATAGTAGATGCCTATACGTCCCAAACCTGAAGAGCACATCTACCGGATAGTCTGTAAACCATCGGGGGAATACATAGAGACCAAATCAGTGCCATGTACCCGATTAGCATGGACGTCCATAGTTATGAATCAGAATGTAACAAAGTCCAACTAAACACTTCCAGAACTAGTGATATTAGGTGGACAGGTGGCAGAATACAGGTAATGACAGATGACAACATGTATGAGTCATAAATGGCATGTACCTCGACAAACGTGAATGAATACATATGCTCTGTGACTGTCAATGTGTCTGGTTAATAGAACCAATCCTCTAAATATGTCCCACAGGGTGTCATGCAGTGTTCCTGATACAGTGTTCATTCTCCCCCATTTGTATGTGAGGTCAGCTAGTGACGGAAAGTGCATAATTTGATGATCACCTTAGGTAGATGATAGCATAATAGATGAGGTTCCACACCCGTACACCTTTGAGTGACACACCCATCTGGGCAGTTGTGTTCTGCAAAATGAATGTTATGGCACATGGCCTGTGAGTTCGGGAAAGGAGGCCATATATTGTGTGTAGTGGTGTCAGAAATTAATTTGTTGTATCAAAAACAGCTACATGTAATAGGAAACAGTATTAGCAATTATAATGCTACAAGAATAACCTGAACGTATGCAAACCGTGGAAGTAGTCAGTTGACAACTGGCTGTGGGTATGTGTTGCCTTGACACATGTGATAGCTCTACATATAGGATCTATAGGGCCGCCACCATTCTGAATGGCCAAAGTGGGACCTGCTCTGTAGAAATGTCAGACGTACCAGAGCAGAACATACCTACAGCCATGCATAGTACAGCAATATACATATCAGCACAAATCAAAGCGTAATCTAGCAGCTGTAAAGTTGCTTATGCTACTACATATAACATATCGACGTGTCAGGTATGCAAGACCTGTAACAAGCAACCACTACAGACACATAGAATATGAAAATGTCCCCTAATCAGGACAGTTGCAATGGCTAGAGTATTGTCACATGACATATGCCTAATGAGGGACTGTCCCATGCAAAGTGGGAAAGGTGTTATTCCTACAGTCTCCCGTCGTGCAATCTGAAAGGTGGAAAACGTACAGTAGGTATGCGGTAGCATGACTCGCTGGACAGCTGCGTTAACAAAATCATATTCGCATGTTAACATTGCAGAGTATCGGTTCCCGTGTATCAGACAGATGGGAGCAGATCATATGAGGAACACGCATATAATATGATTACATCACTGGACAGGCCGCAGAGTTCGTACAGTCGAATGGCTGCCGTCGCAAAATGGTTAGACATACCCGATACTGTAGTCATGTAGTCCGACATTATACGCATCACAAGGGATCACACACACCCAGCGTGAGTGACAAATGTAAGCAGAAATGTTGGCGAGCGAGCGGCTGTAAGCGTGTTTGTCTACCAGTATGCCAGTAGTGCACTGTCAAAGAAATGTGGAGTCTAAATGGGTAAAAGGTGCTGTAACCAGAGATCAGCAGTGCTTAACACTGTGCAAACCCATGCACAACTGCTCCCACCTGCTGGAATGTGCCTTACCCAGTCTGTATCCAAAGGTGTCGGTCTGTCTGCAAACAAAGAACTGCCCTATTCCCATGTGGATAGCAGTACCTTGCGCACATAGCTCATGTGAATTAACAATAGACCATAGCATATGTACAGACAATAGACCACACACATGACCATGCAGCATAGTCATCCAACAGTATAGCAATGTACTGGCAGATATGTCCGGACTACTGGTGTATGCATGCCTGGCCATCCTGTGTTTCAGTATGACTGTTATGCATGTTGTCGACCGACATTACCATCATACCGTCATGTGTGTGTGCATGCCAAGTATGGACAACTGTATCGCATGTGTAACATGTCCAGATAGTCAGTACTGTGTTGCCGACCCCTCCATTCTACACAGACAGGTGTCATGCTGTGTCTGCAGGATAGCTAATGGTCATGTGGCATTGACATTTGCTACATGTCTGCATAGCATGGGGGGACATCCAACCGCATCCACAGTCATACACAGCACCGTGAGTGGTGCACATGACTCTCACATGTGTAGGTTGGACGGGGGGGCGCAGCTGACAGTTGTACACATCTGCCACTACTGTACTGGTATGGCAGGTACTCCATGTCAGTGTGTGGACCTACGTAAATTGCCAGTTGGAGGGATACCAGTGTACGTCAGATCCCAGCGTTAAATACCAGCACAGTGGTGTTGGATGTCCTAGCTTTCATAACCTACATCAAACTGCCTGGCCTGCTGTAGTCTGTGTGTGTCTTTGGGGGTTGTGGTCATTCATTGGGCATATACATAGGCCACTGTATATCATTTGTCTGTATTGGTCCACACCTGTCCAGCTGCATGGAACGTGTGTGGGCTGTACGGACACACATGTTGTTCAGCCCATAATCTGCAGTGGGTTGGGACACCCTGTGTACTACTGGCTACCATTGTGACCCCCGTATGTGCTACAGATGTCATGGTGCCACTATGGATGTGTACTGTCTGCTGCCCTAACAGTCGGCCACCAAAGTCTCTTGTATGCTGACATACATATCATAGCAATGGGTAAATACACATTCTAATACAACTGCCAATTTTTAGGTCGATAGACGTACCCTGGGGGTGTTCTGGACCTGTGGACGGTGCTGGAGGGCTGCCTATGTCGGATGCACACAGTGCACCTCCTATACATGGCCGAGCACAGGTAGTGTCATGTTTGGCATCCATTGTACTGTGTGCAGGTCAGAGAGGGGACATCCGTGGGTACCTACTGTGTCAGTGTATATGCCTTGTGTTGCCTCTTTGCCAAGGGCAGGTCATACTGTGCACGTCCTTTCGCCGACTGGGCCCTGCTCAGGTAGCTCCTTTGCCAAGTCACACTGTGCCTGTGCAGGCCTTGGCAGTGGTGTTGGGCCGTGTGGCCCTGCCCCATGCTGTTCCTGCTGCAACTGTTACTGCAGGATCAGAATGTGTAGCATAGCAAATACCATAACAAATTGTGTGCATGTAGCTAGTGAATACTGCAGGGCTCCACCGGATGTGTCTGGATACCAGAACCATGAATTGAGCATCCCAAACACATGATCAAGTACATGTCTTGCCTGTGCATCCGCCTCATTATGGTGTGAGTGTTCAAGTGTGTGTGCATTGCTGCTGGGTGTCATCAGCCACGACACCAGTGGTTACCCAGCATCCCCCACTAGGACACTGTAGGGGATGTCCATATTGGACAGCTGTGTCAGAAGCCATATATCGGACACATCATAGCTTCCAGGGCAGACAGCACACACGTTCAATCTAATGCCCTGGTCATCGCATATGGCCTAGCTGTTGGAGGGTATGCCCCTGCAGTGACTGTAGGCCCTACCCCGCTCACCCAGGTGGTGCTTTGATGTGTATGTGTGTGCAGGCTATAGCACCCAGTACCCCAGGGTAGTCATCCATGTGGTTGAAGAGATGCATATTGCTGGTCTACTAATCACGTGTGTTGAGGACATGTACATGCTCACTAGCATGTGTTGACATGGCGTCTGTGAACTGGTGCAATACTCTGGATGCCAATGCCTGTGAGATCCCCATGATATCCCCAGTTGTGCTGTGTGAGGTACCTGTGGCTAGTATACCCAGGCCAACACATACCGTGGTATTCACTGTGATGGGTTTCCCTCGGCCTGTTTGATGTGTCAGGTGTGGCAGGCACAGGTCAACAAGCCACTGTAGGAGGTCTCTGTCCACCCCATAGTGCTCCACCATCCCCAGCTCATGTAGCCCCTGGTAAGTCACCCTAGGTCTACAAAGTCTTATGTCACCCCAGTAAGGGATGTTCAGCAGCATACACATCCTCACTGCCCTCAGCCTCCTGCACATGTTGGTCTATGTTGCCTGCTGCAGCCCTTCTCATTTGGTTGGACTGTGTCATGAAATGTCCCCGCAGGTATACACCGGTGGTGTAGAGTGCGGAAGAAGCCTGTGTGTATGCTGCTTGCTCACATTACAGTACTGCTCAGGTGTGGGCTGGCCATGTCACCTGCTGATTGTGCTGATCATCACCTGTTTGTGCAGCGTGTACACCCTGACTACCCCACCACTGATGTTGTCCCTCCCAATGTCACCAGGCAGGTATAGACACACCCCTAGCTTAGGCATGCTAAGGCAGGAGCACTCCCGAGGCACAGTTCTGCAATGTACGTACAGTATGCCTGACCCCCCCCTCCCATGCTGTCAACTATATTCGAGCCCTGCACCCGGCTAACTACACACATACACTCCAGGTATCTGCATCACACCCTGGGGATAAATGGGATACACTATTGTCAACCTCATCTGCATAGTATAGTCTTCTAATGAATAAATATATGACCCATACCGAACCTCTAAATTAATAACCACTGCTTAGTGTCACTCAAATCCATACACAACTGGTAACAGGTGCCTTACTATCACCATATTCGATGTCCCATGGTCTTCCCAGCAACAAAATAACTGGTGTCTACACGACTACAACCTGGGACACTGCACACAACAGACGATGTGCATTACCACTATGCCATGGCAGATGTACATACATCCGAGGTTATCACGTACAGATCATCCGGCACAAACATTCAATAGTGCTGATGTCCCCAGACATATATGTTTATATCTATGTCTATCTCTCTATATCTACATATATCATATATATTATTTGTACACATATATACATAGATATACATACACACATATACATACATACATATACATGTACACACATATGTAGATATTGCATTTATATCACAACAGTGGACCACATCACAGCAAAGCATTAGACAGGCATGAAAAGGAAACTACATGAGCCACCTGCATCATGTAGTGTTGTTACTATCAAGACATGTGTGATCTGTTGCGTCACATGGGTCAGACTGTATTAAGGGTAAGAGTAGGGCTGCTGACATTTACTCACCAGGCCTATTGGTGAATGTATGTGTTGACAACCCAGTGTCTTGGCAGAATATGCGGGCTGCAGACACTATATACATCAGCAACAAAACACACTGAACACATCCCGCAGCTAGCCACCCACAGATGACAACACATAGGGTATAACTGCCAAACACACACACCTGCCATGCCTTGGAATCGAGCACCTACCTGTCTAGTCTACCACACTACAGCATTACGCAGTTACAGAATGAGCTACCGAGATTACTGAAACACAGCACTCCCAGAAGCATACTTCTAGGTGGATGACATCATCAGCAAAGGCAAAGATGCCGATAGGGAATGTATGGAGAGGGAGCCATCTAAAAGCATTACTCTGTCCCCAGGCAGCTGGAAACACACACACACACACACACACACACACACACACACACACACACACACTTGGCAGGGCTGGGAGTCGAACATACACCTAACTACCTTATTACACTACAGCATTACGCAGTTACAGAATGCGCTACAGAGATTACTGGAACACAGTACTCCCAGAGGCATACTTCTAGGTGGATGACATCATCATCAAAGGCAAAGACGCTTATAGGGAATGTATGGAGAGGGAGCCATCTAAAAGCATTACTCTGTCCCCAGGCAGCTGGAAACAAACACACACACACACACTTGGCAGGGCTGGGAGCCGAACATACACCCAACTACCTTATCACACTACAGCATTGTGCAGTTACAGAACACACTACCGAGATTACTGTAACACAGCACTCCCACAGGCATACTTCTAGGTGGATGACATCATCAGCAAAGGCAAAGATGCCGATAGCGAATGTATGGAGAGGGAGCCATCTAAAAGCATTACTCTGTCCCCAGGCAGCTGGAAACACACACACACACTTGGCAGGGCTGGGAGTCGAACATACACCTTACTACCTTATCACACTACAGTGTTACGCAGTTACAAAATGCGCTACCGAGATTACTGGAACACAGCACTCCCAGAGGCATATCTAGGTGGATGACATCATCAGCAAAGGTAAAGACGCCGATAGGGAATGTATGGAGAGTGAGCAGTCTAAAAGCATTTACTGTCCCATGGTAGACGTAGACAAACACACAGCAGTGGTGTGAGCGGGAAAACTGCCTATCTATGGAGCACTATTACAACACTACATGGGTACGAGACGTGCCACAGACAGTACACCCTTCAAGACAGTCCCAGTGTTTTCAATGTAGGAATCCATCCTGACGTGGGGTATGGACATCTGTTGCCTGCATGACCACTATTGCTATACAGGATTTCAATGGTCATGCCCATACACAGAGGCACATAACCAACACAAGGTGTCACTGGGCATGCTCACACACTTAGTAGCACACGTCCGTTTGGAATGTACTGTGTGTTCATCTACACAACGGCATACTGGGCATGCTCACACACTTAGTAGTAGCGAAGGGCTGTCTTGTATGCAGACGGATTCTAAACATGGAAGGGCACAGTTTGGAATGTACTGTGTGTCCATCTACACAATGGCATACTGGGCATGCTCACACACTTAGTAGTAGTGAAGGGCTGTCTTGCATGCATACGGATTCTAAACACAGAAGGGCACAGTTTGTCGATAGTGAACATTGTTAGCACGAACGCTGCACTACATACATCTGACACCGGTCGTCAGTGCTAGCTGTGTAGCGTTCGTGATCACAGCTGACAATCCAGATCCAACAATGGGGAATACAGACATCTCTGCAGTGAGGAACACCTGGCATTTGGCACAGTTGTGCACAATAGCACTACCACCGTATACCTCAGATACAGACATGTGGACCATAAGACCGTGACGGACCGCTCCAGGTGATACTGTCCCCATGTACATGAAGGCCACTCACATGTACTGACCAGTACACACTCAAGAACCATCACAGATGTCTCAGGTGCAGATCACAGTGGTAAATGCCGCATTCTACTATGTAGCCCTCAGACATCACCATGTCCTTGGACCAGCAACACACATCCATACATTACTACAACACCATGTTACTCATGACCAGTGGACTGTACATAGGTCTACAGCAAGTGTGCAGACTACACATGTACTGACAGGGTTCCATCATGTGGTATGCAATGCAATGTTACCACAGTTCATAACCAGGTCGGTTCTACACATAACAGTGGCCCTGGGTCTTACACAGCTGTAACAGATGACTGTCGCTGTACACCAAAAAACACTCATGTTTGGATATGACATACATGTAATCGCAGTGGATATGTACATGGCCCACACACACACAACACATATGTACATAGCATAGCTTTTCCTGTCCTCTGTGCAGACAAGTGGCTACAGCAATCACACGCATTCACATGGAAAGTAGGTCCATGGCTGTTGAATGCTAACAGTACATAAGGTAGCAATGTTGACTGAGGTAACATTCCCTCTGTACTAGTTACCCATGACAACCAACATATCATACAACACTCCATGTGTCATGTATGTCATCACACATGTCCACCAATTGCAATGCATACACATATGGCTACATGACAGGAATGTAGGACCAACACACATGTACATGTAGTGGTGTGCATGCAGCTACCATGCATGTGCAGTAGCTGATGTATGTTCATCTGTGTCTAACTACAACATGCAGTTGCAATGCAGCCCCATCATTGACACCTGTATATGGTGAAATACTGACAGTACGGTAGGATGTACATCAGGTATGGATGGATGTGTGTACATAAAGCGGTGGTCCACCTTTGCAGATGGATGTTTGCTGAAGACAGCTCACAGGTGTGTCACAAGCTATCCTACCATTACATGTGCAAACAGTACGCTATGTTACTTGAAGGTGAAGACATACAACCTACACAGCAGTCAGGGTGTTACTGACTGTACATCACTTGACACCTGTAACACTTACATCCTCCCGTGTGCATATAGCAGCACAATTGCAGAAGGTAGAGTTGGTACACATAATGCAGCCAATACAGCTGCATGTCTGTCAGAAGCATCATCATATAGCAGGTGTATGATTCACAGTACTGCCATGTACGTTTGCTTGTGTGACCATATATGACACGCATGGTGGGGAATACATCCCAATTGTTACACACCCCTGTACACTGTTGTAGAGATCTGTACATACTGCAGTGTAGACAGCAAGACGTAGGCAGGGGTGGTGTGTGTATCACACACATGTCAGCTATCTGTATGTGAATGACATTTGTGGATTCCACAGTGTGTGTGTGTGTGTGTGTGTGTGTGTGTGTGTGTGTGTGTGTGTGTGTGTGTGTGTGTGTGTGTGTGTGTGTGTATGTATGGCTGTCTGGTGCATGGAGTGAGGGTGTATGCTACCATACAGAACAGACAGGATCCCTAACCCCTCATGGTGATGCAGTCTACTACCCTGTTGATGCCATCGGTCTCAGCCTTACTGGCTACCTGTACATGTTCATTCTCTGTGTCGCATTGTGTGGGTGCACAGTACTGTGAGGGTGATTACCACATAGGCAGGGGTCCTCACCTCAACACTATCGAGTGTGCATTATAGTGTTGTTGACCCCATGAGTGTGGTCATGTTACTGTGTGTTTCTGTGTATGTCTGTTTGTGTTCTCATCCTGTAATGTGACAGTGTATTACTGCTGCACAGTGAGGCTTCATGCTATCAACTGTCCTCTAATGTTGACATCAGCCAGACCGCTGTGTAAACCCCCCGCACCATGTCACCATACCTGTGATGTGACCCGGTATGGATGTCACATGTCTAGCCACTGTAGTCTATTAAACAGCTCACATGCTTCTGGATCAGTAGATGTGTGGACGTCGGTGGAATAGTAGCCTTTCTAACAGTGAGGTTGAGGCTACGTATAGCATGCTGGTATTGCCATACATGCCTGTGAGTACTCCACATTTACACATGGGAAACTGCAAACACTGCTACTTATTGACACATGCAAGTAGACCTTAAGGAGGGAAGCAGGGCATAATTACCAACATGCTGTTACTGTTTTTACCAAGACACATACTATGAACATATAACAATGCATTCTAAACCTGTACTACATGGTATGTCTGGTGCATGTCAACAGTACACAACAAATGTAATATACACTTCTCACTATTCTGTTCACCCTGTGCATCAGCCATATGAGCATGTCCCTGCACCGATGGTGTGGATGACAGGAATGCGGCACAGGCATCATCATATGCACAGGGTGATAATGTTTGCCAGGGGCATCGGCTGCACCAGTGGATGACATCATGTGTGTGGGCTAGGGCCAGTGATCTGATTGGTCATGTGTGGTCATTATGCATGTGGGTGTTGCGGTGCCCTACAGATGTTTCTGCTGTGTGCATGTATGTGTGCACACAGTTCTGCCATGTGTCCAGCCTACACAGGGGTATTATTGACAGCTCCAGATTGTACAGGCCAGGGTGTACAGCTCACTGTGTCCAGCCACAGCCATGTGACCAGTGCCTGCCAGGGGTTGCACGGGCACTACCAGACAGAGGTACAGATTGGCTATTGTCCGATGACACATGTCCACTGGAACCGTATCCCCGCTGGGAAAGTCCAGGGCCAAGTCCACGTGGCCTGCTGTGTCCTTGTGTGGACAGCGCAGCACCAGCTGCACTGCTACTGCTACCGGCACTGTGGGAGCGGGCATGTGATGTGGCTCATTCACGTTGACCTGCACCAGGTGCTGCAGCTGGCCTATGTCCATGTGGCCTACACCTCACTCCTACCAGATGTTCCAGCACAGACATCTCACACTCGTGGATTGCCATGCCATGGTCAAGGATTCCAACCATGTCACCCAATCGCCTGTCCAGAACATCAGCGATCTGCTGTTGAGCATTTGACAATGCCTGGATGTTGTCGTTTAAAGAACAGATAGCAGCCCTCTGAAGCTTCTGCCCTTCTGTGTTCTGCCGTTCAGCACGTGTCTGTGCCACCATTACAGTCTGGAACATGTGTCTGGTGACACCGGCTGCTGCACTCTGTCCTACAGGTGCATGTCTGCCAGAGGTCCTCCTACGCGCAGCACTGGCCACATGCCTGTGTGGCACATCTGCAGTCATTACACTGACACCATGGTGTGGAGACACACCTTCTGTAGCCACCACACGTTCCTGTTCCAAGCTAACACACGCTGACTGTCCTTCCTATATGGCCACTGGTGATGGGGTATGTGTTGGCATGAGAACTGTGTGCGGGGAAGAGGGGGACATAGCTGGGATGGCAACCATTGGCACAGATTCAGCCCCTGACAACCCTGCCTGTACCTCATGCATATGTTCATCACTGCTAGTATCTGTGGGGACACTAACATCAGATGGACCACAGGAGGGTAACACACCTACATCACCTGTGAATGCAAAGAAAGACTCTACATTACAATAGACACACAGACACACACACACACACACACACACAGATACACACACAGACACACACACACACAGACACATACAGACACAAACACACACAGACACACAGACACACCATGCATGTGATTTGACAGACAGCATGCAGCATGCATGTGATACAGCAGACGGCATGCAACTCAGACATTAATAATGGTAGTTAGCATACCTCCCTGGGTTGCACACAACAGTAAGCAAGTGTCATATCAGAAGCTATGCAGTTCACACAATCATGGTAGTAAGCATGCGTCCCTGTGATACACCATGTGGACCAGCACAGGTTAACAGTACACATGGCTGATGTGACCTTGACATTGACATGTAGTATGACATGTAATCTGCTGACGTGTGCATTGACATGCATACATGTCTGACACAAT
The DNA here is from genome assembly GCF_019279795.1 of Protopterus annectens. Lineage (NCBI taxonomy): Eukaryota > Metazoa > Chordata > Ceratodontiformes > Protopteridae > Protopterus > Protopterus annectens. The sequence continues at coordinate 322,428,953 of NC_056734.1, read as the reverse complement.
GGTGTCCTGGCACATGTATAGCTGTGTAATGGGTATCACATTGCAGTGCTGTCTGTATGCCCAACAGATAGAAAGCACTTTTAGCAGATGTGCATGAGCATTGAAGGGTAGTATGAGGCGTCAACATTGCTATACAGTGTGAAGTACAGACACTGTGCCATTGCATGGCATCATGAGGCACCTATATTGCTATACAGTGTGTAATACACACACAGTGCATAGCCATGACTGCGTGCATACACATTACATAACTACTGTGGATTACGACCCACGTCGCTGAGGTGTATACACACTAAACCATGCTGTGTCATGTGACAGGTCACTGGAAGACCTACAGATGACAGCCCTGCACAACTACTAAAATGTCTTAGCTGCCTGTCAACCATGTCCACACATGGCAGACTTGTCAATACACCATGTCCCACATGACATTTATGTACCACACACACGAGGTGCACGGCTGACAGTGATGTCCAACAGCAGCAAGGGAAATGTACGGTATCTGTGGCCTGATGTGGTGTCTATGTCTGTGGAAGCTGTACAGGTGACTACTGTCATGCTATGACACAGTCATGATGTTCAACACATCTTATATGGTCGAATTAAGTGACACCTCCACAAGCTGTGCACAAGCTTTTAGGATGTCCAGTGTTCCACATCGACTATATAACCATTCAACAAAGGCTATAGTTGGACCATGTGTGGACAATGTGCAACAAGGTGTATACACATCACATCTACTGTGTGACTGCATGTCTCTGGCCATCCTCCATGGCCATGTGTGAACATGTGTTGGCCAAATGTTTGTGATGGCTGTCTATCTCACATGTCTGTGTTGTCCCATATGACATGTACCCATAGATGTCAGATACGTCACTGTCCACAGGGTTATGCAGACAAAGGGGTGTATGTTTGGTATGTGGGGAATGTATTATGGGATAGTGAGACAATATTGCAGCCGGAACACTACATGTCTGGGGCTTGTCAGATGGCACATCACAATGTGTGCACCCATTTCAGGAGCATATTACACAATGGTGAATCCTGTGGGCTGCCCATAGCCAAGCTCACTGTGTGGTACTGTTTGCGTACCACACATGTGTTGTTCCAATGTATAGTACATATGCCTACATTGAACAACACCTCCACCGTTGTATGCACAGCCGTCCACACATCTAGCAATGACAGATACTGTGGTTTCATGTCGGTGTTTCATTTAGTTTGTACATATTGCACATGGGTAGCCAGTGTGCTTGATGACAGATGCGACCTGTATATCATGACTGGACCATACATTATGTGTACATGTGTTAACTGGCCACATGGCGAATAGATATATGCATTAACATGCCTGATACTGATAACTGTCCCACCTGCAACGGACAGATGTCTGTGCGACACGCCAGAGGTACCTGTATAGGGGTGACACAGCAGTTTGAACATTATCCATTACTGTACGACAGGTACAGGGTGCACTGTGCATGTTAACACATTCGCCTGTACAATAGCATATAGTATGCACATGTGTGCATACACAGGGTAGCATACTATAGTATGCGGTATGTGTGTAAACATACCTTGCATATGATGTTACATTACATATTGTACAGTGACACATGCAACTAAATGGGATATAATAGTCATATGTGCAGTAGTGACTTACCAGGCAACTCCAGGCTCAGTGGTTGGGAGACACCCACCTCCACGATGGCAGCTAGTGTTTGTGGATTCTGTTCTGAGGGTGTCCCCAGGCTGGCCAGTAGCTCCTTGGTGGGTGTGAGTGGGGGCTGGGTTGGTGGCCCACCACCTGTTCCACCTTGTTCCCTGGCGATTGCGTTGGCACGCCGATTCGCATGTCGTATCAGGTCCGTGCAGTGTCTGCGTACCTGCTGGTAGGTGCGGTTATGGCCACCCACATCATTAACCCTCCTGTGTAGTTCCTGCCACAGGTCGTCATGCTGCTGGGCATGCTCTGGCACATGGCTGAACAACACCTCATAGTTATCATGGAGGTACGGGATGAGGGCATCATCCTCCAGGTGGCTATATGCTGGCAGGAGTGAACGAGGCATTATCTGGAAGACATACTGATGGAGACAGGTCACAGTATCACAGAGATATACAGAGATACAGCTGCACATACATTTGTATTACATCTAGTACATATGAACAGTTATCTTTGCAAATCGTCATGACACTGAAATGACTGACATGTTTGTGTCACACACATGTAACACCCGTTGTGCATTGGATATCATCACCACATATGTGTGTCACCTCATTACATTGCTCATACTCAATGTGAATGCTGTCTTGATGTGTGCATGTCTGTTTGCCTGTACTGGTGTTCTAACCTATCAGCACATGCCTGGATGTGTCCACAGTAATGCTGTTGACCTTGATGCTGTGTATATGTCACATATCAACACATACACTGCTTTAACGGACATGAGCAGTGACAATGCACACATGCGCATGGAAAACATTACATGCATGTGTTTTGCCATATACATCTACACGGCACTGTACAGCACTTCAACATCCTGCCACGTATCGCCTGTGTTGCACATGTGATACACATGGGACAATTGCTAGCCGGACGTTATTCGCAGGGATGGTTATCAACTATAGCATGTACATGCAAGGTTTTCTAGCTGTATCCAACAGCCATTTTGCCACCGCCAGGTGCATCAGTGCCACATTACTGATCCAGACAGTTATTGATACATCTACCATGTGGTCATCGCACCATGTATGACAGAGATGACATGTGCAGCTTTGATGGCAGGGTTGCATGGTATGGCAGGAGTATGTAACATGTATGGCACAAGTATCTGTCCAGCATGTGGCGATCCTTGTAGTGGGACGGTGGCTGTCCATGACGTATGTCTTTCAGATCAGGATATGTACGTGTAGCATGTCCAACATCACAGTGTAGCACATGTCTTTATGCAAGGTAGCCAGCATAGTGGGGGTGAGGATTGTGAAGGCTGGTATCGCCCATCCACGCATGGCCAATACCCCTTAAAGGTGATATGTGATCCGATATTGGTCACCCGAGTGCTGAGAGTATGCCTGTCCAATGATCTCCATGCTCATGGATGGCACCCTGTCATGACATGGGTGCCTCATATGACTACCTAATAGGCCTGGAGACATCACCAGCTCAGGGAGGTGAACTGCACAGCACCATCCCTTACACAGTGTCCATAATGTTGACCACTGCCTAGTTGGTAGTTAATGGGTACAGGGTTATTCACCTAGCGGTGACAATGCTATTATCAGCTGTCAGATTGTGCACATATGTCACGCACCTCACCCACAAAGCCCATTCTGTATGTTGTCCACAACACTGAGACAGCTATTGCTCCTAGGTCATGGCCATTCACATCCTTACATATGCAGATGCCTCCCATTTGTCTGTGTGGTATGGGCTACAATGAGGGGGGATGCACCTCACCCACAAAGTCCATTCTGTATGTTGTCCACAACACTGAGACAGCTATTGCTCCTAGGTCATGGCCATTCACATCCTTACATACGCAGATGCCTCCCATTTGTCTGTGTGGTATGGGCTACAATGAGAGGGGAGTACAAAACATTAACCCTGTTTTACTGTAGCTGCCACTGGTGTGAAATGCACATGTCACTCAGACACCTTTTGTAGTGTTGCTTCTGTCAACAGGCCACTGGTAGACCACTCCTGTGACATACGAAGGTACATCTAGTATACTCAGTGTAGCTGGAACACAGTATGGGTGATGATGTCCTATGACCTGTCAAAGGTATGCTATGCAGTGTGAAATCATCCGTACTGTCATCTACATCTGTACTGCTAACATCTATGTTGATAAAGGTTCATAGACTTGCAGACCATACTCAGCAGGGTAATAGTGCAGTGCCTCCAATTATGACTGGTGTCCACGCTTGTGAGTTGCAGTGGGTTTATATTATCCAACACCCTATCTGTATTGCATATTCATGCTCAGCACTTGTTCAGAACATGTAAGCACTTCATGAGCTACTAATTACTGTAGCACCCATTCCAACTAATTTCTTACAAGTACACTGTCTGTCCTTACACTTCCAGCTTGCTTACAGTACAACAGCTGTTGTACACAAGTAACTCACATATCTTGTGAGACATGGTTGAATATACAGGCATGTCCAAATGTCACTTACCAGTGTTATTGCCTGTCTATATGATGAATATGGCAAACATGAGGCAATAGAGCAATTGTCTCATGTACACAGTCAATGCTCAACTCCCAACATACGACACTACAGCCTGTGGGAGATGCACATATGTAGCCATGCTGGGGGTAATGCTCTCACCAACCCAGACTGAACCTGACATTCATGTGGGGACATTTAACATTTGCAACACACCCCACTCATCACATAGTCTCAGTAGATCTCCACCACCACAAGCCACACATAGTATGACTACAGCATTTGCAGAACCTCTCCATACTCTCTGTGTAGGCAACAGAGGCAGCCCCCATCACCAAACACAACACCAATTACTTATAGCCCACAGACTCATGTGTGCCCATCAACTACAGCCAATAGGGTGTCATAACATACCCAACACACCGGTCATAGGTGACTCTGTAGGCGGTCACACTGATGTCCCACTCAGCAGGCTACACAAGGCGATAGTCACTTACATCTGGCTATCGGGTAACAGGATCCGCAACATAACCTATGCACCCATGCCACACCTCACCAGGTACAATTTGGCTGTCATTCTCCATGTTAGTGTGACTGCCCTGAGATGTAACTTCCTGGACTACATGTACAGGGACATGCAATAGCTCTCCTGTCTTGTAGCCCAGAAGGTATCGCCCAAGCCCTGAGAAGCATTCTGCATTCATCCAGACTGATGCCACTGTACAACTGTACAAGAACTGAATGTTTCACTTCAACAGTTGCCTATGCTTCTGCTGTCATTCCACAGGCATCCAGTATCTGTCTGCTTTGAATGACATGGTCAACAAAACACGATACTTTGGCACAGATGACCTGCACCTGTCAGCCCTGGGAGTACAGATAACATGTAAGGCTCTTGCTGTTCCTATACTGCCTGTCTTGGACAGTTTCCAATAACATTCACTACCAGAACAGGAACAGGTAAGCAAAACCTGGGGTACTGTTACTCAATGCTTGACTTCTTCATCTCTAATGCACTCAGGCGAGGCACTGCTTATAATGGACCACTTCGATATCTCTGCAGTGACTGGGACCTGCCTCTAGGCTCCGGAGAGCACACCTGCACTGACAGGTTGCACGCAGACCACACCTTTCAGTCATGTAACCAGCTGGTGTGTCCATATTTCACAAGGATGTACACACCTCTAGGCTGGTTCCTTAGCACAATGCATCTGAGGTGATCCACGTGCAACTAACTGTGGCCAGAACTGCTATACACATTGTAACTTGCTACAGATTCAACAACATACCCCACGGTTACCGGCCCTCATTTCTTGGTGTACTGGACAGTAGGGTTCAGACAGGTACTATTGATGTGAGACTGACACTACCCCACACTTAACTGGGATACCTACTCATGTACCGACACATTAGGCCAAAGCTTTCTGGGATTCATAACCTCCACTCGGCTGGATCAACCCATACACACCACCACTAAGACCAACAATATCCTAGACATGGACATTACCAACATGTGACTGGTGTTCCACACCTGGGGTTGTCCCCTCATTGGTAGTTCCCGAACATATGCTAATCACCCTTGTTATCCACATCCCGGCACCACACCCTTCACGGAATACACAGTACAAGATTTCTACAGTGCCTACTTCAGACGTCTTATGACAGCGGTAGTAAACATCATGACACCCGTGCAGATGGACAATGCACTTACAAATGCTGAAACATACACCAGTGCACTTCATTAGCACTTACACGATTGCATGGATCATGCTATCCCAAACAGAGCCATGATGGTAACCACCAGATAACGGACACCACTGTGGGGGTCCAGTTCCATGCACATAATGTACAACAGAAGGTGGAGGCTGTTGCAAAGTGGAGTACAATCCCATGGGTGGGGTAGCTCACTGGTCAGCCTCAGTAGGAATCCGGGATCCCTTATCACATCCTCCAAAGCTAGCTACGTAAACATTACTGCAACACATTCCAAGGACTACCACAAAGCATTATGGAGGTATGTCAGTACTCAATGGCAATACCCACATCTGCTCTGACATACAACGGTTAGGCAGGAACATTACAGACTGACTGCTATTGGCAACATCCTGGCAGATAGGTTCAATGCTAACTTTACAACCTCTCACTCCCTACAGGGCCAAAATCCTTACAGGAATAATGCAGAGTTCCTGTGGTTACAACTACGCAGTTCCAACCTGCACTCTCTAAGGCCTGGAACACAGACTCCATGTGACCGTCCAACATCCCAGGCTGTGATTTACACAAACCTCAGAATGACATGGCTCCCCACTTGGCCACCAGATTCAGTAATAGCCTTGTATCAGACATTGTGTCCCCTGAATGGCACACAGCAACAGTTATCACACTCCACACAGGTGGCACCACAATGAACCACAGGGACTATTGCCCTATACGCCTGACTGGACTGTTCTGCAAGGCTATGGGGCACACCATCATGGAAGTCATTCACAGAGACATTGGTGGCCTCCAGACCTTTGATGCCACCCGGGTTGTATTTGTTAGGGCCAGACCATGGCTCCTACACCTGGTGGACTCCTTTGATACCATTACCAGGGTAGTTGATGATGGTAAGGGGGTCCACACAGCCTACATTGTCCTCTCATTGGCTTTCAGCACCGTTCTCCATTCTGGTATTGACAACATACACATCCACCTGCACATCGACCCCTACATCTCGGGATGTTATGCAAAGTGGCTCATGGACAGGACCCACACAATGAGGGTAGCATACCATGGTACCTACTGTAATTCAGTTACACTTGGCGTACTACAGTCCTTGGTCATAGGGCCCCTCATGTTTGGTATATGCTTCCTTGAGGTACAGGCTAGCACAGAGGGACTTTCCCTGAATAGGTTTCCAGACGACTGCAAACAAGGAGCCATGATTGATCCACTAGCTGATACAGACACCCTCCATAAGGGTGTCACTGTGACGGATATCTGATGTCAATAACATGGCCTCAAGCTGCATGACACAAGGTGCATAGACATCCCCTTTGGATTACACCAATCACCCACTGACTATCACATAGGTGGTAGTCCCTACATACATGTGACATTATATGGGATCTTAGTACACACGTATATAGCACCCACTCCTTTGATAAACATATTGCCAATGTGGCATGGATATCCTTCTATGTGGCCACCCTTATCTGTAAAGGGTTTGTAGCTGGAACAAAGGCACCCATTGTACCTCTATACTCCTGATGTATGACACACATTCAAGGGTACAACACCCCTTTTGGGGTGTACCTTATAGAACAGCAGTGGCTTTACATACCACAACATTAACACACCATGAGGATTATTGACCTCCGAAGGATGACATATGCGGTACAACTACGGACACCATGACTGTACACATTTGCATACTGCATACTCAGGGGTGACCTCTGCTGAGCATACAGGGCCCATGTCCTCAACAATATTTATGGATATACTCCACATAAGCAACATAAGCAAAAGCCACTGAGAGCAACATGCTCATGGATATGTGCACAAACGCAACGATGAGTGGGACGTGCTTGAGGGATACATTCCTGAACCAGACACTCACCATGCTTTGGAACATGATTCCTATGTATATCAAGCAGGGACACTCACTAGCACTCTTCATGAGATACCTTGATGGGTGGATGGGAGACACACATGTATGCCAGGGATCACTGCAGTGGCTGTACTGTACACAGGTGCAGGTAACACATGGCTCTGCTGTTCACAGACAGGACACTACCCTAGGGAGGTGCCGCCGGTGAAAACACTGTCGTTGGGCTTACACATAGACTTGGCCAGACAGCATAGTACCTCACTATGAACCTGTGAAGCTATTACATGTCCTTTGTGCATGGATAATTGAGTAGCTCTTCCATTTCAGTTAGCTATCATGCTGTTACAGTGTCCCGTGACAAGCCATATGTATCCTGTTATTTTGTATTGTACATGCCAATAGACAATACCTTTTGTTTGCATGATATAACAATTATGCTGTGTAAAATATCTGACATATCTACCTACAATACTGTACATTACACATATTTTAAACACTATCCCATAATGCAAAGCATACTTGCACAGCAGGACCACCTTAGGCATGTTATTCTCGTTATATGCTCATACACATGCCTACTGTGACAGTATATCAACACATATTATCCCCTGCTATGGCACGTACTTGTTGGACAAACCCTGCCACAAACAGCAGGTGGTGTGGAATTGTTGTGTTTAAAGCCCTCATGTAGCATCTCTTGTGGTGTATGAGATGTTTACCTTGTGGCCCATAGCAAGACACACAATTTCTGCAAGTGTTACTATGCTCAACAAGACATCACTACATAATACCTTTTCCCACTTTATGCAGTGCGTACACTTTAATTAATGCAAAATAGGCTCTACATACACTAACATACTGAGTGTTCTACATACCTTGTTAGCATTCTGAGTCTTCGTAAATATCTCTCTTACACCTTTACTGTTTAAACGGTTCTATGGTATGAGCATATGGTTTGAATGTATGGCAAGGCAGCCTTATATATGTCGATACCTGTAACATGTGGTATCCTGCCGCCAATTGGTGTTCCTGAGTAAATTATTACATGCACATCAGCTGTGCAGCTACTCCATTCGCCAATTACATGGCAACAGTGGGGTATAATTGAATTCTCCACTTGGGCGTTGCTCTTTTGCCCTACCTTCGGGGAGACGGCCTGTATGTGTTTTGTTGTGAGGAATTGCAACTGCTATTTGGAGAGACACGTATATTTTGAATTCATGTCCCCCATGGATTGTGTGTGATGGCTAGAGTATGTGGTTCTACATGTGAGTGTACCTGTCATCTCAACCGTCTAATAAGGGACTACTGCAAACAAAACCTGTAACATTGCCGTCTGTTCCATTATACAACAGCTACAATTTCACATGGCGCCATTACAAATGTGTCCCTCACAAGGTATGTTAATGCTTCTGCAGATGTAATTGAGTGAGTGGATGTTTGTGATGTTATTGCAGTCTGTATTGCAATTGTTTCGGGTGTGGGGAAGATGTAGGTGGGTGTACATAGCATATACAGGTTTGTGGGGACTGCATTTCTACATATTCCATATATGTGTGTGGGCTCCTTCCCTAATTGAAGACCTATTGTTTAGTAGACTGAAACTATGGTTGTTACGGGCTTATACATTGAGCCATTGTTAATTGGTTTCTATATAGCATGCAGGTGAGGTTGATACTTCAATACCTCCAGAAATACATCGATATGTAAGGGAATGTTACTAAATGACAGCTGTCTCGTGTATTTCTGTCACAGATATTTGCACTCATTGCAGTTGTGTTGATGACTGAACCTCTTTGGCATGGGTTGCCACCTTTTCAAATGGCCATAGTGGGACATTTGCAGGACACACATCAGTGTTTACAGGCCGACACATTCCCACGGTCAGTACACAGGATAGAACATACTTTTATCCTAAATACATACTTAATCTTGTAGCACTTTAGCTACTTATCATGTTTCATGTAACATTTCTGTATTTTAGATACAGGCATAACTATTTAATGCAACTATTACATAATATATGGGATATAATTATGTCCTACAATCTCGGACATTTGCCCTTTTTAATATTTTTTGTCAGGACACAACTGCCCAGGGAGGGGCTGTCCCTCTTAAAGTGGGACAGGTAGTAGCCGTATGCCTATGGCCAGCTATGACTACACCTACCGTAATGATCTACCTCCGAGTTAGCACTAACAGACACACGATGCAAACACACACACACACATTACAGTCCTACAGAAATTCACACGGCACGCACAACACACACATACACAGACTACAATAATCACAAACACAGTTGAACACAGTACCTACCTGGACCGCAGCACCGGCAGCGATAACTAAATGTCCCTTAACATTGTGATAATATTACTCTTGGTTCTAGTGTTCTCGTACTGTGGTCTTTCAGTCTTTAAGCCTCGTGATTATGCGTGTCGGTATGTGACACATTCGATAGTTGGCAGTATCCTATTTATTTGTACCTCCATGGTTGTGTACATGTCGTTGACCTATCTATATATTTGCAGATATAGGTGAATACATATATATCAACATATATCTCTCTATCACCCTTTCTATCTATATTATATATATATATAGAGAGAGAGAGAGAGAGTGAGAGGGAGAACACACCTTTTGTTGTGTACATGATGTATACTGTTTCCTGGACTCCGCACGTTTGTGTTTTAACCTGTCACAATACACACCTGCCATTGGTACATCTCAGGTAGCTTAGTGTTAGGTGATTGTGTACATGATTGTGTGTTCTACTCCTGGCAGTGGTCGTTTTACCCTTCAGAGCAGGCACTATTAGTACAGGGGTGAATAATGCTAGTTTCTCCTGTTCTGGACATCGTTGACCGTGATCTGCGTGATATTCAGAAAAGTTTAGCCCTGTTTCGCGCATATCCGTATAGTCATGTTTAGTCAACACTTACAAGCACTTGCCAATGCATGATCCCGCTGACATGTGCTAAACCTAATCTGATGACCTGCATCCAACATCCATTATCCGTGCCTTCGGGATTACGTAATGTCCCTTGCAGGACGTGGGACCGGGAACATGCACGACAGTCAGTGCATTTACCACTTGGGCATCTGGGATTTGTACACGTGTTATGGTGTTTTGTATGTGGACTGTACTATGGCTGTTAGTCCATACTGCAATCAAATGTGTAACTCAGTTAGTTTACATATGGATGAGACCTATTAATAGTATGTCCAAGTGTTGTTTAATGGATGTGCTCCAGCATTGGGAATGTATGTCACAGTGAGCCACACACTATAATGTGCTACACCTTCACACAACCATAGGTGGAGCATGCTGGGGTGACAGATACCTGTCATGGGTACTCCCCATGCTTTGCCACTACATCCCTGATTACATTATATGGAGGCCCTCATTAACACACCAGGTAAGCCATGCAGAGTGTGTGGGGAACAGTGATTACACACATGGATCCCGCAATTGGCTCTGCTCCACTGAGGGACAGTTGGTTAATCAATATGGTGGCGACAGCAGACACTGTTTGCCTCGGTTGATGAATGGCCTCTGACAATCGGGCAGGTACCTACCGATGTACCTAGGAACCTATACATACAGTATCAACATATGCTGTTAGGTGCGGGTACTGTTCAGGTGTTGACATTCCTTGTTCCAATAGTTGTTGTGTGTGCAATGGTTGAGGGCTGCCTATGTAGGATTCACACAGTAGGCCACCTATACATTACAATTTACAGGTGGTCGTGTGTGTGTGCCATCCAGTTTACTGTGTGTGCAGGTGAAGAGGTGTGTCAGTCCATATGGGCCTACACTGTCAGTGTATGTGCTATACATCCCCTCTTTGCCAAGGTGTGGGCATATTGGGCATGCCTCTGTCTGCCTACTGGGGCTGGCACAGGGTGTTCATGGTCTGAATCCCTCTGTGCCTGTGATGGCCTTGGCAATTGCGGTGGGCTGTGAGGGCCTTCACCATTATGTCCCTGCTGCAGCTGTTTCCGCAGGATCATATTATGTAGCATGGCACATACTATGAAGATGTGGGCACATGTGCCTGGAGAGTACTGCAAGGCTCCACCAGATATGTCCAAGCAATGGAACCATGATTTCAGCATCCCAAACACATGCTCTATGATGATTCTGGTTTGTGCGTGTGCCTCATTATGGCGTTCTTACATGGGTGTGTGTGCATTTCTGATGGGAGTCATCATCCACGGCTCCAGTGCATAGCCAGCATCCCCCACAAGGTGGTCATGTGGGATGTCCCCCCATGACAAATACCTGATACAGCTGTGAGGCATGCCAGATATGGGAGTCATGGTAGCTTCCAGGGCTGCCAGCACACACATCCATAATAATGCCCTGGGCATTGCACACGACTTGGCAGTTGATGGAGTGTTATCCCTTGTGGTTTTTGTAGCGCCTACCATGCTCACCATGCTCACCGGGTGGTGACTTGATATGTATGTGCGTGCAGTCTATCGCACCCAGTACCTCCAGGTAGTGCGCCACCTGGTGGAAGAGACACATATTGCTGGCCAACTCCTCCTGAGTTCGAGGGAAGTTTATATGCTCATTGGCATGTGGTAACATAGCATCCAGGAACTGGTGTAGTACCCTGGATGCTGATGCCTGTGAGATCCCCATTATATCTCCAGTTGGCCTTTGAAAGGTACCTGTGGCTAGTATTCGCAAGCTTACACATACCTTCATGTCCACTGGGATGGGTTCCCCTCTGTTGTTTCTAGATCTCAGGTGTGGCCGGCACAGCTCAACTATTTGCTGTAAGATGTCCCCGTCCACCCTGTAACGCTCTACTATCTCCAGATCATGTAGCCCCTGGTAGGTTACCCTTGGTCTGAACACTCCTCTCCTCCTCTGGGGCCTGCATTGGTTGTCAGCATAATCCTCCACAACACCTTCAGTCTCTAACACATGGTGATGAATCACAGCTATGGCAGCTCCCAACATGTACATTGTAAAAGTTCCCTTTACACCGATGGTGCAGTGTTTGGAAATACACAGGTGTGTGAGGTGCCTTCACACTTTATACTATTGTGCTGTGAACACTGATGATGTCATAGGGTGTGTATGTACCATCGGAGCTACAGGGTATCTTATGTGATTTACCACAGGTACTGCTATTGTGGTGTCTTTGGTGTTGAATTACATTTGGCTGCCGTGGATTACATCTTGCCCTTCCCGTAACATTTCTTAACATTTCCCCTCCCATTTTCTGGCATGCATCCAGCAGCCTGCTTTCATTTGTACTTTCCAAAACCTGGCTTATCTTATGAAATGTGTTCTATGGCTGATCTACAGTAGGTTTGCTTTGCTCTGCTATGACAGTTCTCTTTTCTTTGCAATCTGACACCTCCCCTATCCTGTTCTGCAGGTTGCTGCAAGCTGGCTTGTTAGCTGCAGTCGATTGCCCACTGTGAGTTAATAGGTGTTAATTGCTCAGTTGTACTCCAATTACCCTATTGTGACGCGTGCATCTGCTTATCGGGTTTCAGGCACCTTTTCATCTGCATACACATGCGCTTTTGGGCACCATATGTGCTCTCAGCTAAACGATGCTATACCTACATCCCCACCCCTATCCTGTGGCTTTGCTTAGCAATGGGCAGGCCAGATTTGCATTGCTCCAATGTGCTTACAGCTACAGTGGCACACCCCACTGCTGATATCATGTATTCCTCCAAACCACTCCTTGGTGTTGTAGTGCTGCGCCGTATGGTACATCCTTAGTCTGGCGGGACGTTTGCGATTCACTATTACTTGCCTCATTTGCATTGCATTGACTACTAATTCATAGTTACACTGTCACAGACCCTTAGCAACCCTTGCAGCTTGGTTGTGGTATACCATGCATACCATTGAGTATTATGGTGAAATCATGATTTGTATTACATTGCGATTTAATGACATTTGTGTATATTTTCCTTGTGTTCCCATTTGTGCACACATGGCCTGCGGTTGTACTTTGCATTACTGTGGACATGACATTAAATGTTGTTTTTTAGGTGTTGTGCATCTTTTCTTATGCCATTGGCTGTATATTTAGCCATTGGCATATGTTAACTTTGTAATACATGAGTCTGGTCCGCTTTCATAGCTCCGATGTTCTGTTTGGAAAAATGTAAACCATTTTTTTTGGTTTACATTTCTGTGGGCTTACGCTATGCCTGCACCACTTCATGAATCGCTATGTACCTTCATTTGCATGGTGCAGTACTGCACATGGGGTGATTAGCATACCTGAGCCGAGGGCTGCGCAGATCTGGCGTACGCTGGTAGTGCACGTAGATTTGGATCGTACCTGAATCGCTCGGCGGCCATATTTGGCATTATACCACCTACGCTACTCCTGCACCTGGTGCAAGCTTCATGAATCCTGGGGAGAGTGATCACCTGTACCACTCTTTCTATGAGTTACACTGCTTTTGGGAAACCCACAGTGCAACATCAAGTGAATATTACAAGCTTTCCCCATTGTATAGTGAGCTATGAAAGATAGATCGGTTTGGACAGCTGATACTAAGGTTAATCAAAGGTATTCTCATGTTTTTGCTTGTTCCAGTTTACTTGATTAGACACAACATTTTAATAATGTATTTCAAAGTAAATGATTTTTTTAATCTGTTCAGTTTTTTTAGCATATATTAGTTAAAGCAAGAATATATGTCTAAAGCAGTTAGATAGTGTTATTAATGCAATATGACTGCAATGTCTCATGCATTATATTGAAATGTAGTGAATGGTTTTACTGAAATAATGACTATATATTAGATCACTATGTCAAAGCAATGACACCTGACTTTACTTATGGAACATGAGCAGTCTTGAGAGAGCTGATAATGTGAGTGATGGAGAAATTCTAAGGTCTGTCAGTGCAGTGAGTTGAAATGACAAGCTGTTTCTTGTAGGCCAGAGTTGATTCCCTCTACCTGCTATGTAAGCAGAACAGTTTACTTAACCAGACAGTGCTCTGAAGCACTTATGAAACTAGTATAGTCTCCTTGACCACCTACATACCTAAAGATTAAAAATATGATAACTGAATGCAAACTGTTATATGATAATATGTGAGATGAAATTAAAATAGATTTTTTACCAAAATAATACAATTATTTTTAACACACTTATGTTGTTGTTGTGTCTTTCGGCTTTTCCCTGTTAGGGGTCACCACAGCGGAGCTCCGGTCCGCTAATGATTGGTAGTTGATTTTTACGTGCCGAGTTACCAGCCCTGATGCACAACCTTCAACGAAGGTATGCTCATTCACACATGTCTCCATGCAGAAGACGCTGTAGCTGAGAATCGAACCGGACAGCGTCTTACTGTGAGGCGACAATGCTACCGCAGCACCACACACTTATTCAAAGCATTTTTTCAATAATATATACAGTGGTCTTCAGACAGATGGAAATGAGAAGAGATGTAAATCTTCATATGCTGATGAAGTATGTTTACATCATTTGCGATTCAGTCAGATTTTCCCACTTCTCCATGGTGGTGGCAGATGCGCTATATAAAGAGAAGCCTCACCATGTACAATTTTCACCTAATAATAATTAATTGTGATGTGTTTCATTCCATTGTTCCTTGTCAACATTCTATAAATGTGTTCTATTGCTTTTAAATTAACCTTGTTGAGCACATCAGTGTTGTGCTGCAGACATTGTTAAGATGGAGCAGTGGCCACACCACCTCTTGTTATTCCTGTTCCTCCAATGTCTGTATCATAGTCATCCCCAACGATGGAAATAAGGTACTTCTCATCTGGATTTAATTGGATAAGATTTATAGGCTCACTCTGCAGTGGTACAGCAAACTGCATTCTGCCTGGCCTTGCTTCCAGCACATGCTACCATATCATTTGCCCTTTTCTTGCTCTGTCCCAGTGCTCAGTTTCTACTTTGAACAGCATTGATTTCAACAATTACATGACTCTAGACGTTATTCCTGCCAGATTGTCTAGGCCCTCCTTTACCAAAAAGAAGTTTACCATATGTTCTAAGTGCCATGAAGACATGATTTTCCTCATGGTTGAAGTTATATTTTCTGTGTTTTGATTCCTTATTTTCCATTAGTACTACATGTAAAAAAGAAGCATGACAGCAATATTTAGATATGATCAGCTTTTCCACAAAACACAAGTCTTCCTACCATCCACAATAACTGTTACTTAACACAAACTAACATAATTACCTAATCAAAATTTTAGTATTACAATGCAAAATAGTAGCGTGTTATCTACAGTTCATTCAGGTCATGAATGCAATCACTTTTGGCAGAAAAACATCATTATTCAATCCTCTGCTCCATGTAATGATAATACTGCCATTTTTGTTCCTCAGTGTCACTCCAAAAAGTCAGATGCATCACACATGCCTGTTGATATCCTTAGTGCAGGAAAACCTCTCTAGTAAATTAATGCATTTATACACATATATGCACAACCAATAAATTATACCAGAATAATGATCATTTTTCTGTCATCAGTAATCATTTTGCTTGCTGCTGTCATGAAATCCAACTCCAACTTCAGTGCTATCATAACATGCACAACATTCATGTAAGTTCATGGCAATAATGAAACAATATTTTTAAGTGTTTCTTATTAAATAATAATATTTTGTTAAAATGTTTTCTTACTGTTTTAAGTTTGCAGTATTCTGCTGCATCTGCTGCCTATCTCAACTATTGATGAATTACTGTGGTGATGCTCAACTTAATGGCAAAATTCATGGCCATTTACACATCTTATATCCAAATTGGTCTAATTTATGTGCAGCTTTATGAATCATAGTAGTACAGAAATGTGTCCTGAGGTATATTGGCGAATTTTAGCATTTCACCAAATATGAATGCATGTGCAAAGTAACATGAACGCATTTCAGAGTAACACGGATGTGTTTTGGATAGTTTTGAAGTCCTCAGCACTCTGAAGCTATCCCAAGCTTTAGTGGGAATGTATGAATGACCCTTGACTAGCCACAATCAAGTAGTTAAAAAAAAATTGAGTCATTTAAATGTCAGTTTTGCAGCAGTTTGAAGTGCAATCTTTATTTATCCAACATTGTGCGTCACACCCTAGCACTTTAAGCAAACCATAACTTCATAAAAGTTAAAAGTAACACACATAGTGAAATTGATATGCCCCTCCAAAAATAATTAAAAAAATCTGCTGTACTACATAGTACATACTGGTGTTAGGTTACAAAAAAACTATAGCAATAGGCATTATTAATAACAATTATTTATCATAAATTTCCATTTTAGTGAAACATAGAAGGGAAAGGTAACTGGTTTCCTTTAAGAAAAAAAAAATATGTGCAAAGCAGGTTTGTTTACACCAAAAAATCTGCTGTACTACATGGTACATACTGGTGTTAGGGTACAAAAAAAACTATAGCAATAAGCATTATTAATGCAAATTATTTATCATTTATTTATTTATTTTATTTTACATTTGTTGACCGGGCTAGTCCAACTGGACACAATATCCGTTTTCAGTAGAGGCCCGGGGAGAAAAGCTCCATTACAGGTAAATACACAACAATTTATCACGTTAGGCATAATATTAGTCAAAATATAAGGTAGAAAAAAGAAAAAATTTTTCAAATACAAAACAGATACTCATAATAGGAAATAAACTTATACTATATACAACTATATTAGACTATATAAAAGACGTAACAGTAACACAGGATACAGACAGAACAAACTTAACTGGTAAAAAGCCCAATTCTTAGATAATAACTCTCAAAACTCCTGAAAGTTTATAGAGGAGTTAAGTCAGGAGGGGTAGGGTGGAAGAGCTGGGAGAGTGTGGACATTATTTTAGTCAGGATTAGCACATGGACATATCCATTTTGTTTTGAGATGTTCTTTAATGTGTTTTTTGAAAAGAGAGGTAGAGGTTAGATTAGTTATTCCTTGAGGAAGTTGATTCCAGATTTTCCCTATTGAGTTTGCAAGTAATGAATCACCAGCTTTATTATTTGATTTAGGTAGTGATACTAGTAGTCGATTTGCAGAACGGAGTGTGGCTAGGTTTCTATATGGTATAATCATTTTTGAAAGGCTGGGGGTAACCTCAGGGTAGTGAAGGGTCTTATGAATGATAAGTAGTTGTTGATAGAATAACTGGTTATTTAGCTCTAACCAATCTAGTTGTTTGAGATTAAGACAATGATGAGTTCTTAGGGAGTAGCAGTAATGAATCTGGCTATACTATTGTAGCAGATGGAGAGTTTGGTAGTGTTACTTTTGGATAAGTTGGTATAGATGGGTGAGGCATAAAAGAGGCAGGAGATCAGGTATCTCTGTGCAAGGGTCTTTCTAGTTTTAGGGGTAAGAAAAGGTTTAATTCTGTAGAGTGTCCCAATTTTTTGTTGACATTTTTAACAGTGGTGTTAATGTGTTCATCATAATTGAGATGGTTATCAATAGTTACACCTAGCAGTCAGTGGTCTTGTCAGGGTTAATACAGGTTGCATTATTTGTAGAGATAGTGAAGAGTGGAGTGGGAGATTTTTGGGTAGGAGTAAAGAGGAGAAGTTTAGTTTTTTGGGTTAAGTAGGAGGCAGTGTTGCAAAAACCAATTTTCCACATTTTGGAAGACTGTTTGGGTCAGGGACTGGAGGGAGGAAATATTTTTTTCAGTGCAGATTAGCGTTGAGTCATCAGCATATTGAATGCAGGTGGCTTGTGGTATATTCAGATATAGGTCGTTGATAAATAAGGAAAAAAAAAGGGGACCTAGGATAGATCCTTGTGGAACACCAATATTTACTGAGAGTAGGGAAGATAGGTTGTTCTCCCAAAGGACTGCTTGTTGCCTGTTGTGGAGATAGCTCTTAAACCACTGTAAAGAGTGTGGGCTGAGAGAAAAAGGTTTAGTTTGTCCAAAAGTATATTGTGGTTAACCATATCAAAGGCTTTAGAAAGATCTATGAAAAGTGCTGAGGAGAAAGAATTATTGTTCCTATTTTTATTTATGGAGTCAGCGAAGGAAAGGAGGGCAGTTGTAGTACTGTGGAAAGGCCTAAATCCATGTTGACAGTTAGCTAGAAGTTTGTTTTGTAGAAGGTAGCTAAGCATTTGTTTGTGAATACATCTTTCCATTATCTTGGCTAATGGGGAAAGTAAGGCAATAGGGCGAAAATTTGAGAGTTCATTTGATGAGCCTCCTTTATGTAGGGGAATTATATGAGATATTTTCCATAAGGTGGGGATTGTTCCTTCAGTGATAGTCCTATTTATCAGTATAGATACGGATATTGGATAGCTTTAGCAGCTATTTGTAGGTATTCAGATGGGAGTTGGTCAGCAGATGGGGTGCATGGTTTGAGTTTCTTAAGAAGCCTATAAATAAGGGATGTGGCAACGGGTTGGATTTGGAAGTCACTATATGAGGGAGAAGAGATTTTTGGTAAGGTTACAGATGGTATAGGTAATGAGTTAGCTAGGGATTTAATGGCTTCTGTAAAATAGTTGTTAAAGGCATCAGGGATCTGTGTAGCATTGTTGGGATGAAAGCCTGTAGGAGTAGGAGTCGGTGAATGTCCAGGTTTAAGAAGTTTATTAATGTTTGCCCAGAATTTTTGAGGGGAATTTTGACTATCTTGTTGAAGGTGAAGATAATAATCCTTTTTATCTTTAACAGTATCTCTTTTGGTGGCATTCCTTAATTGTTTAAAAAGGAGATGATCTGATGGGCATCTACTGGCTCTCCATTTGGTCCAGATTTTATTTCTAAGGACCATTTTATCTTTTGTTTGCTTAGACAGCCATGGGGCAGGTTTGGTTCTTATTCTAGTAGTGTGATAAGGGGCATGATGGTCAAGGATTTGAAGAAAGTTTGTATTAAAGTAGGTTACTGCTTGATTAAGTTCAAGGTAAGTTAGTGGTGACCAGTTACATGCTTGCAATTCTGTAAGAAAGTTATCAAGGTTAAAACACTTTTTTGAGCGGGATGTTTTTAGTTTATGAGTATGTGGAATATTCACTTTTTGTCTTATGACATATGTAAGCATATGATCACTGATACAATCATAAATTTCCATTTTAATGAAACATAGAAGGGAAAGGTAACTGGTTTCCTTTAAAAAAAAATATGTGCAAAGCAGGTTTGTTTACACCAGACTTGCCAGTAGTATCAATAGCTGCTTTAATGGCAGTGCTAGAAAAAGGAGTTTAGTTAAGGTGATATCACACCCCACACGGATTAATACATATCTGACCATACTTTCTTCATTCTTGCTCTGGCACTTCAAAAGATGGCAACTCCTCTGAAGGCACAAGGTCTCACTCCTAGCTGGTCAGATAAGGTGACCTTGATCATGGTCCACCTTCTCTATGATTATTATCTGGATAAGACTGAAGTATACACAACACACACTACTATCTAACAGGGGTTGCGTGACCACCTGTCAACCCTGATATGAATATCCCAGTCCAGCAAGCAATGCCATCAGAGGTACCATTATTTGCAAAAACGTAGGGCTGACCAGTTAGTCAAGTGTGTAGACTAAGTTTTGGTTAGAAGGCCCAAATTCTATATTAAATAAGATAAAAAAATTGGTTTCTTAAATGAGTCATATTAAAGATAAAAAACAGTATAACAAGTTTGCATAACAGCAGGTATTTTCAAAGAAAGTATGTGTACCTGAAAATATTACTTGTAATACTGTTATGACATGCATAGGAAATCATGAGCATGTTTGTAGTTATACATGTATCATTTTAACAAAGATGAATTTCAGTAATGCATTAACAGATTTTAATAATATACACAAATTTCACATAAGTGTATTAAAATAATAATCTCTACAGGTAACTCTGTAAATCAGGTACTGGTTTACAGGTACAAGTAGTTATGACTGGATTTATAAATAATGAAATTAAAATTACAGTTATACATTTAACCTTTATTAAAATGGGAGCAGCCACGGTGGTGCAGCAGTTAGCGTTGCCACCTCACAGCAAGAGGTTCTACGGTTCGATCCTTGGCTGGGGTGCCTTCTGTGTGGAGTCTGCATGTCCTCCCTGTGGTCGTGTGGGTTTCCTCCGGGTGCTCCAGTTTCTTCCCACATCCCAAAGACATACTGTAGGTGGATTGGAAACTGTAAATTGGTCCTAGGTGTGAGTGTGTGCCTTCTGTGGAAGATTGGGCACCGGGCTGGCAACTCGACACTGTAAAACTCCACTGCCAATCATGAGCAGACAGGTGATCCACTGTGGCTACCCCTAACTGAGAAAAGCTGAAAGAAGAAGAAGATCATTGGAAAACATGACTTATAATACTTACATTCCATGAAGCCATTTTTGTGTAGGCCATAGAAATATAACTAAAACATATGCTTAACACAGTTGCTTTGTTTAAAAGTATCTCTAACTTCACATACAACATGGCTGAAGTCTCACACACCACAACCTAGTCAGACTCCAGATTGGGGGAGGTGGTGGGAGTTGCTCTACCAGGTGAATGACCAGCACAACTTTACTAATAAATGCTGTTTTATTTCAACATTAACTATGAAATCAGATACCTATACACAGAAAAGGAAATCAAACTTTCACGAATTGCTATATTTCTGTGTTTGTGAATTAGTTATAACTGAACATTGTGTTATATGCCTTTTGAAAACTACATTTCACACACATTTCATACTTATTAATTTCCTCTTGAATGATAGGGAATATTGGCACAGTATTGTACTAATGTATACAGCTGTGCATGTACAAGAGAAAAACAAAACAAAAAGGAGTTATTGCTTAGACAGGAATAAAGGCATACATAAGATGTGCAAATACAGGTAAACAAGAATTACCTTCTCTCTTTTAATTATAGCTGTGGAACAAATTAACCACAACTGTCAGCAGCAGCAACAAAGAGTAGAAAGGCTTGTTAAATATTTTGGTAAATATAACTAAAGTCCAAGAGATTTTTTTTTGTTGTACTAGTTTATAATATGAATAAGAATCATTTACAATCATTATAGTACTGTAAAAATAAAATATAATTATGTGTGTGTATACAACTGTTGTACTATTTTTTCAATTATTTTCTTTACTGGTAATAAGAAATTTGTTTTTATAGATTTGCAGATGAGAGAAATGCAGCTGAAGCCAATTTAGTGCAAGCTAATTTTATTTCTTTTATCCTGATTACTTTGAATTATTACAAAAAAGTATTTTTAGTATTGTATTGAATGTGATTCAACTCAAGATACACACATTCCTTCAATAAGCCGCAAGCCCTTGCCATTTTAGTTCATCACAGGCATTCATAAGCACTACTCATGCGGCCATGGTGGTGCAGCATTTAGCCTTGCCTCCTCACACCAAAACATTCTCCAGTTTGATCCTTGGCTGGGGTGCTTTCTGTGCAGAGTCTGCATGTCCTCCCTGTGGTCGCATGGGTTTCCTCTGTGTGCTCTGGTTTCCTCCCACATCCCAAAGACATGCTGTAGGTGGATTGGTCACTCTAAATTGGCCCTAGGCATGACTGCATGCATGTGTGTGCCTTCTGTGGAAGGTTGGGTGCTGGGCGGACAACGTGACACTGTAAAACTCCACTGCCAATCATGAGCAGACAGGTGATCCACTGTGGAGACCCCTAACTGGAAAAAGCTGAAAGAAGAAGAATTCATAAGCACTAATCATATTATTCTTCCCAAGTACAAAAGCACATCCCAAAAATAAACTCCCATTGTATGCATAAATACATCCCTTACGTAAGTTTTACTTCAATAAAGATTTTACTGCACTATGTCAATAGTATATGGAATGGCACTTAAACAATATTGTATGCATTTATTGTGTTTTTTTCAATTTTGTTTCTCCCCACCTTTTTTTTCTTTGATTTTCTTATTTTGATTATATATTTCTTTCTCCTTCATTGTTTTCTTTTGCCCCCATTTATTTTACGTTGTTTTTTTTTTACAGCTTCTAATCCCTCAGAAGCAGGCCATGCATGTACCTTCCAGGGCTAGGGACAATTCATCCCTCTGCCTCTCCACGTACACCTTTTGTAATTTTCTAATTTTCAAATTTTGAAACCACATGTTTAAAGCAAAGTCTCAAGTGAGTTTTACAATAAGATAAATCAATGAGAAACATCAATTGGAGCAGCAAGAAACAATATACAAAACAAAATTAAAATACAAAAAGCCTATTATCAGAAATGGAAAAAATTAATGCAGAATTTCAGCATAAGGTCCCCATTAGATTAAATATATTTAGATTGCATTATTATTCTCTAACTCAAAAAAAGCTTACAACATTAGGTCTTACAGAAAAAAAAATATTCAAGAATAACTCACCTCAATGACATATTTATCTTTGATAGTAATAAGAAGTATATCAATGTGGAAGAAGTTCTAGTCTGTTTGAAAAAAAAAAAAAACACCACAAGAAAATGAATGCACAAAATAGTGGTGCATAAAATGAAAACATAATCAATGCATTTTTAAACAGACATATACAAACATTTTCAGAACAACTATAAATGCATTAAAAAATGTTTATCAGAGATTAAAGAGCAAATGTAAAGACTGAAGGAAAGTAAAGCTCCAGTTACTAGTGGAATAATTTTTGAATTATATAAAATATTGCTCCAGAATGTTTATATATTTTACAGAAAGTATTCAAGGAAATTAAAACTACATTTAACATGCCTGCTCCATCACAGAAAGATACAAGACTTTATCTTTTTCTTTTATTAAACTAGGATAGAAATCTATCTCTATGCTCTTTGTATAGACCTATATCATGACTGAATGTTGATCAAAAAATATGTATCTCAACAAGAGATTAAAAAAATAGTACTTACATTAATACAAGAAGACCAGACTGGCTTTATCTTAAAAAGGAAAAGGCATGAAACATCAAAAGAATAAATAATTTAATTGATTATTCTAATAACAATATACAATAATGGGTCTATGTGAGACAACTGAATTTTCAGAAACTGGAAATTCATAAGGTCTCAACCATATGATTGAGTTTCCAAAAACTAGAACATAAAAAAAACTCACAAAAATTACACAAAAATCTACCTTTTTTGCATTTTTGCAAGGGGCAAGACTCACTGTTCCCCCTGCACCCATTATATATCAACTTCGAGATCAGACTACAGTGAGGAAAATGGTAAATTATCCAATCCTCACTGTGCAGTGATCTCCATTCAAAAGCTTTGAGTTTTCATAAATTCAATCATATGGTCTCGACCATATGAATTTCAAGTTTCTGAAAACTCAATCAACTGATAGGGACTGGCAATAATTAGCCTGGATCTTGGTAAATCATTTGAGTAAAACTGGTTTTACTTAACTACAAAATTAGAAATATACAGATCTTCCAAGTAATTTTATCTCTCTTATTAGTATATATATATATATATATATATATATATATATATATATATATATATATATATATACATATATATATATATATATATATATATATATATATATATATAAATATATATATATATATATATATATATATATAAAAAAAAAAATATATATATATATATATATATATATATATATATATATATATATATTATAAAAATATTTTTCACTGTTGTCAGGAATGATTTGTAATCACTGTAAAACTAATACTTAATTGACTGACAAAGAGATAAAGTTTTTGACGGGAACCAATAATTAATTTAAACAGATATTAAAGAGATTAACAATTTAGGGATTGCCTTTATCTGCAATTGTATAGAAAAATCAGCAAAAAAATTATAAAATGATTTTAGACATTATAAAAACTATAAAGAATTGAATAAGTTATTTTTTTTCAATGGAAGATGGGTTGATTTTAATCGGCTTCATAGACTTTTTATTTTTTTCTTGTGTTGACAATTATTCATATTGTAAAAATGGGCCCTTAGACTGATTTAACCAGTTCACTCAGGGACAATATTTATGCTTTGTGAAGAAACTTTCAAAAGTTAGGACTTTGCAGATGGACATTCATTATTTAAAATAATGTGTTAGATATCATGTTATACCACAAGGACTTTGAGTGTATACATTTCCTAATGAATTAGGTTATAATAATAGTATTTATAATGAATTTACTATTAATTCGATGCTTCTGAGTTTGTGCTTTGAGTGATAAAATACAAATGGATTTATTATTTGATTATTACTATTCTCGTTACAATAATGTGTTTGTCACGAGTATATAAAAACTATGAAGAGGTTCTGAAAGGTAAAAATAAGAAACTGACCCAAGATACTAAGTGACATAATGATAAGACAGTGTATCCCCTGAATAAAGTAAGATTTTCACTCATCTAATTCTTCTGGTGAAGATTTTTCTTTAGAACCCTTCTGGTATGCACCACTGAGTGGAATTACCCAACATGTGTGAGATAATAGAAAACAGAGAATTGTATAAGCAGAGGCCTTATGATTTTAATTAGGAAAATATATTTTTAGTATTTCAGAATTACATAGATCAGAACAATTTGTGAACAGAATACAGCAACCTATGGACACAAGCCCAAGGAAGGCTATGCAGGCAAACTCCCCTATTATTTACCATCAAGAGATGAGGTAGAAAAGGAAATGGAAAAACAAGAGATGGTAATCATAGCAAACCCTGCTGGGATTAATTTCTCTCATCAGGGGTACAGTATATTTAATTGCAGTAATAGCCCTGCCACTTCAGAGCATTTTCCTATATGTGAAAGGTTTTTAAGTTTATACCAACAAAACCTTTTGATGTTTCAGATTCAGTGATTGAACAGAAACTTTTTTACAAGGAAATTTAACATTGTTGTTCATTTTAAAGATGGTAACTTGAATTATAATACTCTTACTGATGAAGGACCTTTAGAAGAAAAAACCTTTATAACCCTATACTGCACCCAGTTATTCAAGCCATTGAGAAGGCTAGTGCTGAAAATATCTATGAACTTGCTGGACAAAGTAAACATCCAAGAAAATGTAATTCATATAAAAAAGAAAGGCAGTCCTAGACTCCTTAAGAGCAGTACGATTCATATTATGAAGCCTTGGGAGCTGTCATTTTGATGCTATTGATTACTCATGTGCTATGTTTAACATTCTTCATGACAACAGTGCATAAATTTCAGTCTCAAAAAATGAAGTTAATATTGCCTATAATAAAACTTTACATAAAAGAATTTCTGGAACCACTTATGATGTCTTGAGGATTCATAAACCTAAGGTCCCTACAATCTTTGGCATTCCAAAAATTCACAACAGTGTAATAAATCCATCATTTAGACAAACTGTAGTGGCAGAGGGGATTAAAATATATTCCTTGGCCATCTTTATTGATAAGCTTCTTAAGCCCGTATTTCAGAACAAGTTTCACATGCTAAAGGACTCATGGGACTTTCTTAGCAGGCTTATGCCTGACTTGTGGAATAATGAAATAGGATTTCTTATTATAATGTAATGGCTCTTCCATACTGGTTGAAGGAGGCTTGAGTTTATTTCATGATAGTTTGGTCGACTATGACTTTTTATCAGCATCTAGGATTGACTTAATAATGGAAATGCTTTCCTTGGCACTTGATAGCAATTTCATTCGTATTTTTTGAAGGGGGATTTTAAAACACATCAAAGCATAATCATGAGGACTGTTTGCTACCAGGTTTACAGCAATTTGGTTCTTTTAGCTTGGGAGAAGCTTTATGTGTTTAATTGCTAACTTTTTACTTGAGGTATCTGGATGAAATTTTTATTTTTTAGGAAGATCCTGAGAATACTATTCCCAACTTTGTTGATTACGTCAGTAGCCCAACTAATTACTTTAAATTCACTTTAATTTTGATGAGAAGGTTATAAACTATTTAGAAACCATGATCTAAGATTTTAGTGAAAGATTTACATCTAAAATTTATGGAAAATGAACTTTTAGCAACTTATACTTACATTACACAAGTGCCCACTCTTTTACTTTTAAAAAAAGGTTTAATAAAATGGAACTGTATAAGAGTTTTCAGAACAACCTCTACATTTGGAAAGACATGTAAAGAAATTGACAACCTTTGGGATATGTTTTTAAACAGTGGTTACTCAAGCAACTTTGTAAGTAATATTAGTAAGGATATGTAAGAGGCAGGTTAATGTGCACGTGTGTGTCTGTGTGTTTGAATGTGTACATTTATACGGGAGAATGAATGAGAGAAGGTACCTGTGCCAGTGTGATAAATGGGCTTCCATTTTTAAATATTGAAAGAAAGTGCTGATTTGTACTAAAGGTAATTAAAGGTTAATCAGAGGTATGCAATTTAACCAACAACGAGGTCCTTCTTCTTTAAATCGACTGTGTCTCTGAATTGCATTTTTTAGCACTATGTAAACAGCCCCTTTCAGCCACAGCTCTGTCGGTGGAGGTGCTCTTTCTGAATTCCCAGGAGTGTTGAAAAGCTGTGAAAAATGGAAACTGTCACAAATACAGACCAAAAGGATTAAGTATCCAATATTCTTGTAATAAGAAATACAAGAATTATCAGTGTTAAGGCTGTCACTTATAAAAAAGCCTTTACCTTTCCTTAGTATGGGTGCAATTTTAATGTCATCTGGATGGATATTCCAGAAATATATTACTTATACTGAAAAAACTTCAGAAAAATGCAACATATTGGGTTTAGGGTTGTGCATATTACTGACTGTGAATAGACAAATATAATGATAGCTCTATTTTGTTTCAATTCTTTAAAGATATGTTCTGGACAAGGTTTATCAATATTTAAATAAAGCCCATGTTTGCAGCTTAGTTCTCAATGTAACTTAGAACTGGTTTGTTGGTGACTTCCATATGCTGATTCTTGTAGCATCTGTGTGATAAATTTGCATATTTTATTCTGGACTGTCTGAAATCAGGGAAATTATTTGGCCGACGGAGCTGGTATGACTGGCAGGGCATATTCTGGGGTAGGAATGAAAACTCTTTTGGACAGTTCTTTTCAAGATTCTTTTTTTAGGCAACAGTCAAATCAATAGGATCTATGTGTGTGTGTGTGTGTGTGTGTGTGTGTGTGTGTGTGTGTATAGATATATAGATATATGGATAGATATGTGTGTGTGTGGGGGGGTGGGTGGGAGGTGGGTGGATGGGTGTGTGTTATTGCTGCAGATTCCATGAAATGATGTGAGAAGGTGTGAAAAAAAGTCTCACCAGACACCAGGGTACTTGTAATTGTGTACTGTAATTAAGAATAAACCTTCAGGACCAGTAATATGCAGCATCGCTTTCAAGTTAACAATTTTTTTTTTTTGCATTTGAAGAAGAATGCTTTTGGTTCTCACCAGACTTATCTTCAATCCCAAACTGAACAATCTATTAAATACTTACTGTACTCAACTGTTAAGGCTGAGTCTGTTATGAGAAAAAAAAAATGAAAAAAAAAAGAATTATGTCTTCTGTATAAAAATCTGTTTGTTTTAGTGAGACCAGATATCAGCTAGCTTGTTGATGTGTAGAGTCCTGTTGCACCCACATTTGACTTGTACTGGGGAGGTACATGAAAAAATTGTCCACAATATCATAAAAGGTTCTATCCTTAAAGTAGTTCATAAACCAGTTTATCTGTTTCTGATATAGTCTATGATCACTTAGGAGTTTTTAGTGTAAAAAATAACCCAAAGCTTTGGTTGAGTCTAAAAATATTGCATCTATTGACACTCAGCTATCCACAACCATATGGATGAAACTAGACAGAAGTAGAAAAACAATGCGTGTGCTTTAACCTCTTTTGAAACTGCATTGTTGGTCTTTTTGTAGTCCATGTCCTTCCAAATGATCTTTATTCTGTGTAACCATGATTTGTGTCAAAATCTGGAATAGCAGCAACCATATGGAAATTTGTCTGAAAGATTTCTGAGATGTTGGGGATTGGCATAATAGTTAAGGTGTCTGCTTTACAAATATATGGTACAGGGTTTGATTCTCACCTTTGGTCACTATCTAGATATTGGGTAGGTGTGCAATAGTCTGCAGGCTGATTGCATATTATTTACCTATGAACCTCTGTCTCTATATATAAGACTTCACATTAGATTTTTGGCCCTGTTTCAGAAGAAGACTACAGAGTTATAGATATGAGGGGGGCAAGTGGAAAATATTCATGGTGAGAAGTCTGATAAAGAATATATAAATAAAAAATCTAAAAACAATTATAACTAACCAACTTTGATAGGATTTGGGTACCTTATGCTTCATATGACTTGCATGTCAGTATCAACTATAACAACCAAAGCATGGGATGGTCAACAATGGTGATGAAAGATAGAACAGCCAATTGCAGCTCTCTTTTCCAAAAGAATGGCAAAGGTCACTGACATTGCCTGTTCGCTCCTTGGTAATGGCTAGGTAGGTGGATCATGGTAGTATGAATGACCTCTCTGGACCTGACATGGGAGATGAAATCCATACTTTACCAGTTTGCATAGGATGGTGGTTCTGCACCCCATCCCAGGGTCACTGAAAGACTGCTGTCCTTCTACCTCATTTCCATTTATTTAGATAAGGCTGGAAAGGCTGTGTTTCCTGTGTGGAGAGCTACCCTAGTAGCATATTCAACATTCTTAACCTTACCTTCTCCCAACATGCTTAGCAAACACTGTGGGCTTATAACAGGTAAAGTGAGTTGAACTGCATGTAGACAAATATTCCACAGGAGAAGGAAACAACTCAAAGACAGAACAGAAGCAACCGAGGAAAACAAAACTCACGTATAAATATGTATTTCAGAACACATTTTTTGCTGGTATGTATTTTGTTTATATTGTAGTTTGTGTGGTGTGGTTGCAGACAGGCTTGTTCAAGTATCCATTTTATATTGGCATTTTGATATATGAAACAATTTGTTGTGAATTTGTGCACAGATATGTTTTCATGTTTAGTGGCATTCTTTGGCATTCATTTAAGTTGATGTATATGCTTGTGTATGCACTAGAGTGTTGTATATGATGTAGTTAATGCTGGGTTTGTTTTGTGGTTGGGCTTTTTATGCTATGTTGCATAGTTGTTTGCATTGTTTATGGAGAGCGTGTGTTACTTTTGTGTTGTGGGTGGGCAGGCTTGTTGCATTGAGAGTAGGTGCTCTGGTACATCTTTCTTTGCTGCTTGCAGGACATGCTTTATATACATTGTTGATTTATAGTACAACATAAATATTTAGCAAGCATTGGATTAGGTATAGCAGTTTCTTAAAGTGATTCAGTCTTTTACTTCAAAGTTCAAAATAGCATAATTTAAATCTTATTCATTTCTTCATAATTAAAACTTTTACGGAAATATGATGTAGTGTTCATTATTATTTTACTATATTGTTTATTTATATAAGAAAGTTGTATTGATGTGTTTAATGCATTTTTCCCCAGGTAATTTATTTTTGTTCTCTTTCTGTCTCCTGGATTGACTATCAAGCCTCTTTCTCATTTTCACAGTTTGGCCATTTGTTCCCTGGAGGTGATTGCCTCATTACACCCACTTTGGTCTGTGAGACAAGTGCAGTTTAGTAAGAGTGGACTGTTGTCCATTGTGGGTTATCAGGCGATTCAGCATAGAAAAACATTATATTCCCACTGTAGATGCTGGCTACTTCCCAGAGAGTGTTTAATGGATGAATACAATGAGGGTGACTTCTACTTCCAAAAGAAGTATCCACTCAACACCATATCTGAAGGCAAATCTCTATTGGGGATTCAAAACAAAATGGAGTCTGCACTCTGGACATGAACTTCACAACTTTTCTCCTTAGAATGGCATAAGAAGTAAACCATCATCTTTCATTTTTCAGCCTTGGATAGCTCTTTCATTATCCATGCCACTGAACTGACTTATGTTATCTGGGCTGTAGTCAGGGTGTTATCTATGTACAGAAATATAAATGTGCTTTGTTCAGTTCTGTTTTTATTTGAAAATTGCAGTTTGTTTTTCTTATCTCTTATTTTTTTTTTCTACATTTTGTGACATCTTACACATTAGTTCTTTAGTTCTTCTGTTGTTTTACTAAAACAAAATTGCTACTGTTTGGGCCTGGAGAAATCATTACCTCAAAGAACAATCTTAGAATTAATGATAATGCAAAACAATTTTGCCCTGTGACCATTTATGCCTTGCCAATACAGAGGATGACATAACTCAAAACTGATCTACGACAGTCCATATGTATCAAAACATATATATTTATGTGTGTATATGTGTGTGTGTGTGTGTGTGTGTGTGTGTGTGTGTGTGTGTGTGTGTGTGTGTGTGTGTTCATATTGTATTTATTGATTGCTTCTGTCTGTGATGTATACTTCTCATAGTCACCTTACCATACTGTAAAATATATACATGTTTTTTTTTTTATTTGTTTTCCTTATTTACTTTTCAACAGGCTGAGACTGAAATCAGTTTTTTGTGATAAGTGCACTAGCCTGGATAACAAACTCTGTTACAACAAAGAACATTTGTTGGCAGTTAGTGTTGATGAGTAAAGCTCTGAGTTTTGTTGAGCCTTCAAAGTTTTAACAGAGAAGGTAACTTAACTATTTTTCTGGCATTTTCACTGTCAGGGGAAGTTTAATTATCCTAATATAAACTGTCAACTTTACAATTTAAACAATATACAGGCCATCTTAGACTGCATTGGCAGAAAAGATGTAGAGCATGTCTTAGCATCTCAAACATGGGAAGTAGTATTTTAACATTATTTTAACACCTCTGAGAAAATTTGCATGCATGTATGTATTCTCTCTATTGCTGATTCATTTAATGATAAATACTAAATTTCAAATTAAAATTATTTCTAAAGGATAAAAAATAACTCAACATTTTTTAACATTTTTGAACTTTACAAAATAGGGTTCAGTTTGCCACACATATATCACTTTCTGTAGAAAAAGACAAGAACTACTCAAACAATGACATGAAACTGAAACTGTTGATATTCATTCATTTATTGCTCATTCATTTACAGTACTTGCTTTATCATACTGTGGGTCATGTAGGAAAAATAATCTATCCAGTTTCTCAACAGGCAAATGACAGTGAACCCGTTTTGTTTGGGATGTGAGTTGCAGTGTGCAAATAAAATCTCACACTCACAGGCACATGGCCCTTTACAAACCCCCTCACACACACACACACACACACACACACACACACACACACACACACACACACACACACACACACACACACACACACAAAACCCTATGGAAGCCTTCATGGCTCATTAATTTACCAATCTTGCCTTTGAAATGTTAAAGAACATCAAAAGCCCCAAAGAAAGCCACTCTCTCCTGTCTTTGAAATGTTAAAGAAAATCAGAGGTCTCAAAGTAAGCCTATGCAAGCACAATGATGACATGCAGAGTCTGCACAGAATGTATCCCAGTAGTGACCCAAACAAGGGAACAAAGCACTGTTTGGCATAAATCGTATGTGCTGCACCATATTAAGGACTTATTCTATTATATACTCAATGACTGCATTTAATAAATTTCCTCCAGTGTGAGCTAAGTTCATAGCAGGTAAAACAATTGGAAAATCACTCTGGACAAATAATATAAAAACAAAAGAAATAAATGAAAAATAGATGACCAATATTTTTATGTGAAATACACAAGCTGTAATAGCAATAGAAATCTATAATATCTCAATCAAAAAAATCTTCATCCAATGG
This sequence comes from Protopterus annectens, assembly GCF_019279795.1. Lineage (NCBI taxonomy): Eukaryota > Metazoa > Chordata > Ceratodontiformes > Protopteridae > Protopterus > Protopterus annectens. The sequence goes on along the minus strand of NC_056734.1, from coordinate 322,396,499 downwards.
TAAAAAAAAATAGGTTTGATAAAAAAGTCTGATTATTATGGCATACAAGGGGTACATTTTTTACAACCATTAAAACAAAATTTGAAATAAAACACTGGACTTTACAAAATTATGAATGTGCAAACGATATTTCAGAACTGATATCCTAGAAGTATTCTCCCACTTAATACTTTCACAACTGACACATGATGAAGATTCAATATGCATGTAAAAACAGGAAGAAAAGGTAGTACCTTTAATTGCTAAACAGGTGATTGGTGAGGTGGTTGCTAAAATGCAACATATTTAGTTGGGCGAGAAAACACAGTTGGCTATACGCAGGCATAGATTAACACTGTCATTTATTCTGATATTTAGTAAACCAGACCTCAGAGTTGCTTTAACAGACATTTCGAAGCAGGCCATAATATATTGTCCTTGTACACAGCTGTGAATTATATTATTTATTTATTTTTTCCTATTGAGAGCAGCAGAACCTTGTGAACATCAGATTATCCTTCCTAAACTTGCTAGCATTTGTTGAACTGTGTTTTTTAGATTTAATGAAGCAAGAGTCATATTTTCATAGTATGAGCCTGTGCCTTGGAAAAGCCATGTTATAGTGCTGCTCCACATGCTGAGATAGCATCCTATTACAATTAATATCAAATAGTAATATAGTAAACATGGTTCACAGATTGCTGCATATTAAAAAGAAAAAGAGACAGAGAGTGGATCTAAGAGATGCATTAATACATTCATAAATTATAATAGTCATAAGTGCTAGTCAGTAGATAGTTTTTCTGAGGTTATTGCTTGTCATCTTTATAGTGTGCATTAATCTTAGCAGAGAGGGGCTTTGTATATGCATGTGTGCAAAATGATGGTCTATAAAGTGGAATGAGTGATCACTCCTTTACTGGAGTCCCTCAACTTCAAGATTACATACTGGAAGTCAAAGAAAGAAAGAATGGATGAACAAGTGGTACTGAAAGAGTGAGCTGGATTTAATGTAAACAAATATTGTGTGCTACAATTTAGAAAGAAAATACTGGATGGCATTTACAGAACTCGCAGGCACATTACAAGAATTGCTAAGAAATCTTGAAACCCCATTCATATGTAACTGTCAGGTTCGACCACAATGTACCAGATATGATCAACTTATAATACATTTGATGCTGCTAGCTATTACCAATGACTAAACTTTTAAGCACAGTCTTATTCCTCTATACATGGTTTTGCTTGTACCAGTCAGAGTTAAATGTGTAATTTTATTTATTATTTAGCAAATCACCATATCTGACTTGACAGAGTAAAAGTGGTATTTTCGGGTCTATATTACTAAATCAAAAGGCTTTTACGCCAAACACCTCTTGTCAAAATTAATTTCTGTGAATTGCGCAATTTCTCCTAGGGCAATGTAACAATTGCCCAGTATCACAACGGAACACACACCACACTAAATCAAACCACCCAAATGTGGGGCTTCACCTCCATATCCCCCATTGTGAAGAGCTGTGCCTCCCAAACCCCCTTAACTATATATACCAACTCCAAGATCACACTACAGTGGGGAAAGGGCAAAGTTGTGGAGTTGGCCAACTACTTCTTTACCCTGGGAAAAAATCCATGATTCGCAGAAGTAAATTTCAACACTTTTGTGCTGATGGAGAGGTGTTCGATGTAAAGGTCTTTTGATGTAGTAATGTAGACTGGGTGTTTACTATGCTTAATTGCAAGCCATTTAATCAACATAAGATTAATTGCTGCAAAAAGGTCTAAGACTAAAAAATTGTACTGCCCTGTAGTTACACTCAAAATGTTACCTAGCATTTCTTAACAATTCCTTTTACATGGTAATATTCTTTCCGTTCTAGGTCTTAAACATAATTTTATAAATCACAGTAAACACAGTTACTATTACATTTGTAATATTTTTGTAAACAACTTACAACAGCTCAGCAACCGCTCAAGTTACGCACGTTCTGTCAGCAGCATTTTACTAATCTAGCTGAGACCATTCATATGAGGCCAAGGAGTTCTCTCTGCATTATTTGGTTGTAGAGATATAGAAAAATGTGAAAATTAGATCTATATAAATTAATATCATCGAAACAGCAGTTAATATCTATTTACTTGCACTACACAGAGGTCAAATATTAATGCAGTCGAGTTTACCATTGTGTAAGCTTTAGGATGAAATCTTTTAAAACCTTGTACATTGCATCAACAATTCCAAAACCATGCTAATATGAACAAACAATATTTGGTATTTGATGGTGTCAGTAGGAGTTAACTACAGATGCACCTGGAGGTGTCACTTGGATGTAATGAGTTAAGGATGCACTCTACGTCTGTGCATGCATGCGTGCTTTTTAGTATGACACACTCATGCAGATTTAAATGTTAAAACTGGCTTTTGTTATTTTAGCTCTGATGCCAGAAATTATATTTCTATTTTAAGGATGCACTTTTTGCTGCTGGAAATTACACTTCTACTTTAAAGACAATCTCTGCATCGGTGTACACACAGATTTAAACTTTGGAGCTGCCAGAGAACTTGGTTCTTTGCTGCCTGATAGCATGGAATGCACTTGCTGTAGACAACAAGATAGACACATCCAAATGATATCAGACATTATTCCTTATGGCATGCAGAAGTACAGAGGTATGTGTGTGTGTGTGTGTGTGTGTGTGTGTGTGTGTGTGTGTGTGTGTGTGTGTGTGTGTGTGTGTGTGTGTGTGTGTGTGTGTGTGTGTATGTGTGTGTGTGCGTGTGTGTGCGTGTGTGTGTTTGTACCTTGCTTACAGGGGCATTAATCCTCTATACCAACTACCTTCATTGGGTGCATTTTCAAGGAATGAGAGTTTTAGTGCCTTTTCAAAGAATGAGACTTTCAGTGCCTTTTAGAAATGAAAGTTTCAGTGCCTTTTCAAGGAATGAGAGTTTCAGTGCCTTTTAGAAATGAAAGTTTCAGTGCCTTTTCAAGGAATGAGAGTTTCAGTGCCTTTGCAAGGAATTGCTAGTTTCAAAGTAAGAGAAGTTTACTGTTGCTTATGCTATGTCTGGTTTCAATGTGGCATCTCATCCAGGGACAAGGTGGTTATAACATCTCTGTATTCTTCCCTTATAAGACCCATTATTGAGTACAATACACCTTTTGGCATATACCTCACAAAGCACATGCAGCAGCTGGAGAGACCACAGAGGTTCCTCACCCAGAGAATCCAGGGCCTCAAACATCTACCCTACACAGCTAAAAGCTCTGTCCCTCTACTCACTCTCCTGCAGACTCCTCAGAGGTGACCTCTGTCTGGCATGCAAAGCAATCTCAGACCCTGCCCTGATGGGACTGTTGCATATTTGTAAGTCAAGCTCCACTTGAGTAACCTGCATGTGTGCACTCAACCTGGTCTGTGAGATCAATAGGACTTGTAAGCAGGACAAATTTGTGTCCCAGAGACCCCCCCCTTTTATGGAATAGATTCCCTCTCCATGTAAAATAGAGTATCCTTTTTAAGCACAACCTGGATAACTGGATGGGGAACAGAAAATACATCCCTGGGATTCCACCTGTGTTCCTGCTGGACAGTGGCATAGGGTGTTGATCTGTTGGAACATGGGCTAAATTTTTGGCTAGGCTTATAAGGGCCTCAGGGCCAATAGCCTAGTAATTTCCATGATCCTCTGATCCTATGTTTAGCAAATGGCTGTCAGAGTTTCTGCTATAGGATTTGAAAGCAACAGGTAAGATATGAGCCTTTGAGGCAGAAGTCTGAGTTCTACTCCCACACCATGTAGATGGATTGCTGATACTGCAGTGGACACTAAGGGGAGATGGACATGCATTGTAGTCCTGATTATCTCCTCCTTTGGATGAAATGTCCAGTAACTATGAACCTGTTGTTAATTTCGCCAGCCATTCTCTGTTGTAATATTACCAGCTTACCAATTTTTTTTAACGTAACCTAGGCAATTTATTTTTCAAGGGCAGCAGGCACAGAATGTGTACATGGAACACTGATATGTAAAGTGGTTTGCCAGCAGAAATCACTAGTTACTGCTCTCTTTAATGTGGAATTATTCACATGACTTTTACTTCTGCAAAGATTGTACATATTGACTGATATCTGTTGATTGTAATGACAGAAGTTTGAGTGGCCTTTTATGGGTGAAACTTTCTGAAATGGGTAGTTTTGTCATTACTGGCTCATATGATTTGTTTAATTGCTTACTGGAAAAAACTACAGATTTAAAACACAGTCGAACAAGTGGTGCTATTTTATATAAAGAACATAATTTAGTACAATCAGGAAGGTGAGTCAAAGAACACATGCATGTATACATGGTCCTAAAAATGTATGCAAGGGGTCTGTTGTTTGAAAACAGCCAAAAGGTAAACTTTATCTGCCACTGGCCAGATGCATTTTCTTTGAATGTGGGTTTCAATGCCATTTCAATGAATGTGAGTTTCAAGGGTGGAAAAAGTTACTGTTCATACTAAATCTGTTTTCATTGTAAGACTCTATTGTCTTGTTTACAAATGGCTATCATGGTCTGTGCTTTAGGATTTGAAATAAAAGTTTTAAATTAAATCCAAATATCTGTAATCATTGTAGAAGTAAAAGGGATACTGCGGTGGTAGTGCTGCGGTAGCGTTGTCTCCTCATAGCAAGATGTTGTCCCGTTCGATTCTCAGCTAGAGCATCTTCTGTGTGGAGGCATACATGAATGGGGCCTGCCTTCGTTGAAGGTTGTGCATCTGGGCTGGTAACCTGGTATGTAAAAATCCACTATCAATCATTAGCAGACCGGAGTTCCGCTGTGGCGACCCCTAACCGGGAAAAGCCGAAAGACATAAACACAAACATTGTAGAAGTAAAATAGAAAATATTATATGCACTGTCAGGTTTGTACAGTGTTTATGACAAGTGGAGAGAAATAGTTAAGCAATAGGACACTTGAATGGCTGCCAGGGGGCTGCTGGTGGGAGATGGTTACTATGGGGGAGGATGCCTAGTCCAAAACCTTTCCTAAGATCCCATTGTCCATGATCTGGCTCTGACCAAGCTAAAGAAATTAAGCTATAAAGCTTGCCAAAATCATTGTGGCAATTTTTGACACATGAAAATGTGTTTTGAAAGGCTTGATTTAATCTCTCTCCCTCATAATAGCTGTGATCTTAATATTAGAACAGTGAGAATAAAATACTTTAGATAATGATGACGTGTATTTCTGCTGCACACCTTATATTTTTACAACATGCTTATTAGTACCAAATTCTCTTATTTTGCCTGCTAAAAACTAGCATTGAAATTAAAATGTCCCTTTGATTTCAGCTTTTGACTTTGTATTGTTTGAAAAATGCATATTAATGCAGACCATCTTATATTCTTATCAGCTAAGTTACTATTGCCAATTTTGAAAAAGTGTTCCCAGTTTCATTTTTTGTCCCTAATTGCCTTTCCTTCTGATAGTAGCAATAAGAGAGATCGGGAGGTAAGGTGAAAGTATAAGTCTGAGCAATTTCATAAACAAATTCATATTTCAAATTTCATAAACATACTCAAAACAACTCTCACTTTAACATCACAGCAAAAGACAACACCACTATATACCCAACTGAACACAACAAATTGCTAGGAGTGGAAATAGACAATAAACTAAAATCTGACATTCCCATATCCATGACCATAAAAAGTCCACAAAAAACTAGGAGCGTTATCCAGAAATAAGCAACTTCTCACCAAAGCAGCAAAGATTTCAATAGCAAATTCCCACCTTATCTCCCCCCTACTTTATGCCTCTCCAATATATATCAACCTAAGGCAATGTGATCTAAACAAGTTAGAGACCTGCTACAACAAAATCACCAAATTCTCCACAGGGGCATCCTACCGTAGTCACCACTGTCTCTCACTTGCTGAACTGGGATGGCTTGAACTCCCTCACCTCCTTCAGTGGTATCAACTCTCACTCGCCCACAAACTAGTAAACCATCCACTAAATGTCCCATCCCTACAGAATCGACTCCAATCCTATCACACCACCAGACCACTAAGATCCAGCAACAAAAATCACTTGCAAATCACTAAAGCCAATAACTCTACTGGTGAAGCACTATTCTCTTGCACCATAGCAAAATTATGGAACTCCCCCCCACCCACAATTACCTCCATACCATCATGCACCCACTTCAAAACTTTACTAAAAGCACACCTAAAAACATGCTGGCTATGCCCTTTCAACTCCCACTCTAATATCACCCACCCACTCCAACCACTACCTTTCTTTCCACTCCACTAACTACCTTGATTATAGCAAGCTCAGATGCTCAGAAGCCTAGTACTTATTATACAGCAGGAACTTCTTATTGTACCATTTGTTAATGTCTGTTATGTACTTCGCAGATAAAGATTCTAGTTGTCTACTGATGTACTATGTTCATCTGTAAATATGTTGTAAGTAATTGCTATGTTAAATTGTTAATCGCTATGTAATCCAATGTAACTACTGTCTGTTTATTTTAACTGTGGAGCTTTTCTCCCCGGACCTCCACTGAAAATGGACCTACGTCCAGTCGGACACTCCCGGTCAACAAATGTAAATACATAAATAAATAAATAAATAAAAGGCAGACATTTAAATTTGAGGCAAATACAAACTGGGTCTGATGGCCTTTATCCTATTCATTTATTTTAGGTACTAAGTCTGATCTACTAATATGTAAATGTAAACATAAAAAGACATGTAATTGCCCTTTTTCTATCATTTATGTCCATCGTATTGCTTCATAAATATCTTCCTGCAGCATTATTTCTGATTATAGTCAGTCTGTCTTGCTCCACAGATAAAAGAAATGAACACAATTTCCTCTGAATGTTTTGTACTTATGATCCTGACTCAACAACTATTTTTGTAGCTGTGTTTAGAATGAAAACTTAATGTTCAAGATTCTTAAAGATGTGTCTTACCAAACACCCCAGAAAGTATAAGAGCAGTAACAGCAAAAACACTCACACTGGCAAAATGTGAATGGAGGGGATTAAATGAGCACTGACAGTTTATCCCCCCAATTCATTCAGTTAGGCGAAGCCTGAAAACTAAGAACCTGTAGCGACACTGCCTTGTGCTGATGTGACCACCTAAAACTGGGTTTTGTCATTTTTCTGTTAGAAATTAGCCACATGAGGCATTTCAGCAAGCCAGCTACCTAGTCATCAAAAACATTAATTCCTTAAAGTAATTGTAACTACTAGTTTGCTCATACCAGAGCATTGCTCAAGTTGCTTGTCTTATTGACTTGTTCAATACCTACGTTTTCCTCACTCACCCCTACTAGAGCAGTGGCCATGGATATGCACTTTCCTACTCTCTCTGAGGGCGGTCTGGTTGAGATGGGTTTTCTGAGGCATTGTAGCAATAGCCTCATGTACACTGAAAACCCAATTATTCTTAATAAAACAGATAGTGTATGGAAGAGGTGTAAGTGTACTTTAACTCTGGAGACAAAACTCTGTCATACAACCAAAACTAAATCTACAGAGGTTGTCCGTGACACTTGCACCACAGCTGCCACACAGTGTAAAGACCCTACACCTAAAACTTCTTATGCTGAGGCACTGACAGGTAACCTTCTTGAAACACTAAGACCTCATGCACAGTACAATCAAAGAAAGGGTCCTCAGCCATTATGTAAACACTCTGTTAAAACAACATCCCCAGCTACACAGAGTAACGCTGTATCCAGCATCTCCACTACTAAGCTCTTTAGGCAAACCAGCACACAGCCACATTTTCTGGTCACTGATGATTCTATAGTGAGGTACACTAATGCCCCCTTCACCAGACTTAGTAAAGAGAGAGTCATGGTTAGCTCACTTACTGGGGATAGGATCCATCAAGTCACACAAGCACTCAGGTAATTGATTACAGGTACAAATATGACCTTGTCATAGTCATGTGGTTTTAATGACCTGAGACATACCTCCCTTGACTATATGAAGTGAGACATGATTGAGCTCTCTGATTATGTGTCTTAGGCAGGTATGAGCCTAGCACTGAGCAGCATACTACCTTCTCCAAGGATGAAGCCACATTACCAACAGAAAACGAGTGATTTTAACAACAAGCTTAACTTCTGGTGTCAATCTACCCATAGTGACTTTTTCAGCAATGCTAAACTAATAAACCTACCGACTTAACTGAACCTGTGAAGGAATATCTGGAGGTGGTACTGCTCAATGTTAGAAGTCTTAATGAGAAACTTCACTCCCTGCAAGCCTTCATCACCTTGGAGAATGTAGACATCTGTGTAGTTCATAGGTTCATAGGAAGGTACTAGGCTATCAGCCCTGGGGCCTATATAAGACTAGCCAAAAAGGTTCCCTATCTTTCGCCACCCAAGAAAATTATTTTCCTGTGCCCCTGTCAAGCAGTGCCACAGAAGTGATCCCAGGAGTAAATTTTCTATTTCGCATCCAGTCGTCAAGATTTTTCTTAAAGGCGGCTAATGAGGAGCTTTGTTCCAGAGCATGGGAAGTCACTGGGACAGGAATCTATCCCTCCAGCGTGTTCTGTTTATTGTGGTGACATGGCTTAGGTCCCTGGAGTGTGTGGTTCAGAGAGATTGGGATTCCTTTAAGTGCAGGATGTCCAACAGCTCTGGATTTTACATAGCTTTGCATGTTAGGCAGAGATCCCCTCTGAGTATGCGATATGCGACAGAGTAGAGCTGGAGTTTTTTGAGACAGTCTGCGTATGGCATCTGTTTGAGGCCAGTAATCCTCTTAATGAGGTATTTCTGTGGCCTTTCCAATTGTTGTAGATGTCTTCTGAGATACATGCCAAATGGGGCATTGTACTCTATAATAGGTCTGATGAGGGATGGAGACATAGTTTAAAGTCGCTGACAGTACCCCATTGCATTGCAAGGTTATAATGCCTTTCACACTTTTAGACCAGCTACTCCACAGAAGAAAATTAAAGGTGCAGGAGTGTCAGTCAATATTAAGACTAATCTCGGAACCAGACTAGTTAAAGTGTATGACCCACTGTAACTCATACATATGCAGCTCACCATACACAAGGTGTCTTTACTATATCTTTGTAACATATACTGTAGGTCCCCCTCCATGTCCCAGGAAACCCATACTACCAATCTCAATGTTCTAAAGTCCCTCACTGTTCAACCTAATGCAATATTCATGGGGAACTTAGCTATTTTTTTATTTATTCACTTTTGTTTATTAGGGAGGTCTGACTGGGTTTTTGGCCTATTTACAGCAGAGAAGAAAAGCCCCTCTGTATACTGGGAATCCTATACCGCTACTAATGCACAAGACCAGCAATTCTTAAATGTTGTTAATACCAACATCCTGGAACAGTTGGTCCATTTTCCTACCAGGGGAACAAACATCCTTTATCTTGTACTCACGAACACTAGGGGGTTATCAATGTTCCTCACTCAATGTAATATCTTCACTCTTCAGATCTGACCATAAGGCAGTATTTCTTGAAATAAAAATTAAATCTGGCGATCCAGTGAAACCAAACACCTTTAGGAACTCCCAGTAAATACCATACAATACACTGAGCTATTTACAAAATCTCTATACAGTCATATTGATAGCTGTATAGAGTGAGTTGTGCCCACTCATAGAAAGAATAATCCCAACTCAAAAGGCAAGAGACAAGGGTAGAATCACAATATTAATTGATTATACAACAAAAGAAAAAAAATCTTGGCCAAGCATAGGAGTAACAAAGCCATACACACTAAAAGCCCCTTGACCAATCTAAACAGGCAGCAAAGAGAGTTAATTAATGTTTCAAAGGCTATATTTGAAGAAAAAATAGCTTTTCAGGAAAAGGATAACCACAAAGCTTTCTACAGCTATGTCCATAACCTCAGAAGAAATACACAACAATGCAAAGAACGTATTGTAAATGCCATCAGCCACACTGGACTGGAGACCATTGCCAACCTTGTATCTGACAGGTTCAGCTCAAATGTCTTCCTCCACTCCCCCAGTAGTGCAAAGGAAATATCACATTACACAATCCTACCAACTATTACTAGAGAGCAGGTCATTAATGCACTTTCCAAGGCCAAAAACATTGCATCGCTGGGCCCAGATAACATCCTGGGAGGTTTAATAAACAGCATGAAATCTGACCTCTCTGGTCCACTTGAATCACTTTCAGCTGAAGCCTTCAGTTAGGTTTTGTGCTCAAGGAATTGAACATGGCTACAGTCATTCCTTTGCATAAAGGAGGTCCAACCACTGATATGGGTAACTACAGGTCTTACCAGTCTCATATGCAAGGCCATGAAAGAATCATCATGGACATGATAAATGATGACATAGGTAAACTACAAATGCTGGACCTATCTCAGTTCAGCTTTGTTAAAGGAAGGTCATGCCTATTAAATCTGGTGGACTTTTTGAGAGACTCACCAAAATATTATATGATGGTAAGACTGTGCACACAGCTTACCTTGACTTGCCCAAGGCTTTTGATATAATAGCCTACTCAGGCATTATAGACAAGCTCACTTATTTAGGTATAAAAACTGTTATCACCCACTGGATAGCCAACCGGCTCACTGGTAGGCCCTGGGAGGTCAAAATAGTTGAGGCCACCTCCACTAAGAGGCCAGTCACTAGCGGAGTTTCCCAGAGCTTGGTACTGGGCCCACTCCTTTTCATTATCTATTTCCCTGAAATGGAAGCAAATGCTGAAGGTTTATGGCTGACTAAGTTTGCAGATGATTGCAAGCTGAGGGTTATCATCAGCTCTCCTGCAGACACTAGCATTCTTCAAGAAGGGTTATCTCTGACTAACAAATGATACCAAAGCCATGGTCTTAAACTCAATGCTAAGAAATGTATAATTGTAGCCATTGGGAAATCGAGTCTATATTATAACATCGAAGTCTTACAATGTCAAATGTTATAATATCGAACTCATTAGATCGAAACACCAGAAAACCGAACAGTCAGAATAGCGATTTTTTTCCCAAGGAAAGAAATTTGCTGTTCCAACAAACATACACACAACACAAGCACACCAAAATAAATAATCCACACACATACACTTAACAAAACCCTACACTAAACCATACATACACCACTAGCTATCCATTTACCTTAACCCAACCCTAACCCTAAGGTCCCTAACTATCGCACACTCACCTTACCTGCTCCCTAACCCTAAAGTCCCTATCGAACACTCACCTTACCTGCTCCCTAACCCTAAGGTCCTTATCGCACACTCACCTTCGTTTGCACACTTACCTTAACCTGGTACGTAACCTTCTCTCCACAGTTGAGGAAATAGCAAAGCTGCAGAAATGGCCCACCGAATACTTTACCTAGGATTTTTGGTCATTGCTGCTGCATTATTTTGGATTCTGCACATAACACTCAACTGTCTAGATTTTCCCTTGCATTTTTGGTTTGTTCCTCAAAAAAATTGGTTTTCTGGCAAACATTAAGGAATTATAGTCAGTAAATAATGACAGACAGTAGAGTTTCAAACTTTGTATCCTTCACAAAATGTATGCCTGTCTGATTTTGGGGCTTTGCCCAGATTTCCTGCTTCAGCAGGATTCCTGAGCACATAGTTTGGAGAATTATTTTATTGATGAGTTGCTGTGCTGGGGAAAATTAGAACATTGCAAGCATAACATTCTGGATTATACAGATATGGAGGACTGATTATGCAACTGTGCATTTCATTGTTAAAGAATGGTCTGCTGAAGGTGTCAAAGTAACACACTCCATGTCTTTGATGGTTCTGTATAGTCTAAGTTACAGAGCATGAAAGCCTGACAATGTTTATGTTTGGTGATGTATAGTTAGGATATGGATGGACTTTTACAAAAGAGGGTAACTAGGATTCAGAGGGTAAATGAGAAGGGGAACTAGAAAAAGCAATTTAGAAATCAGAGCAGATGGGTGATTTGACAGACTGTATTACAGGCAGCCTAATTTTTCCAACAGGTGTTGACACATACCCAAAGTAAAGTAGAGATCAATCAAACCAGGCCAAAGGTCACAACATGTAGAGGATGATGGCTAATGTTCCATTGTGAGAAGGCCCCTGGCAGAGAGGGAAGAAAACTCAGAAAAGCAGAGAAGAGACCAGATTGGGAGATTTAGTGCAGCCACAGCCCACTGCAGGTAACATTATTTGCAAATCTTATGATATTTAATTGGGGAGCCGACAGTTGAAGGATGAACACTTAGTTGGTTAGGACTAACAGTGATCACGATGACCATAAGATGCCTAGGCACATACATATTCACGGAGACAAACCCAAAAGTTCTTGACACCCTTGTCAAGCACACAGCACAGCTTACCTTCCAAATCCTGGTGTAAATTTGTCCATGCAACTAGCAACAATAAGAAAATCAAGACCACTGGTTCAGACTCAAAAGTATTTTATTCTCTAGCATCTTAGAGTGTAAATTTGTGTCTACTCATATAGTTATCATGACTGGCTTTAACGGTAGTCAAAGTAGTACTTTGTTTGACCTGTACAGGCAACTTATTGCATAGGTGAGGATACATTGAGTTAAGAACCTGTCCCTCCAGTGAATCTTGTTTATTTGTTAATATAGGTTTAAGTCTTTAGTGTGGATGTTTGTAGAGCCACTGGTTTTGTGAAGAAAGAGGAGATCAATTAGTTTGTTTTTCATAGCTTAAAAAGCTAGACACAGGTGACCTCAGAACAGTCTAAGGAGAGGCATGCCAGTATTTTGGGATAGTTTAACGACTTAATACTTTTAATTTTCTCATTAGAAATCATTGGGGTCTTTCCAGCTCAAATATATGCTTGGATTTAAACAAACCAAAAGGGACGGGGCACTGTATTCAATGATGTATCTGATAAGGGAAGAATGCGGGGCAAAGATGACTTATTTGGATCTTGAAGATATTCCCTTGGTAATTAACAAAACTAGATAGAAAGATTTCCTGACTAAGGTGGAAATATGATGATGAAAATAGACAGTGAGAGAGAGAGTGAGAGAGAGAGAGAGAGAGAGAGAGAGAGTTGTCCCCATAAGTATAAAGGTCTCATGACTTCAGTCTGAAGACGAGTACCATTTATAACATGCAAGATGGGAGCAGATGTTTTTGCAGAACACGAATATGCTGCACTATTTTGTATTTGACTTTAGACCATCTTCAGTACACCAGGTATGAGCACATTGCATCCTTTGATGGAGCTTTTTAGTATGAGTGGTTGTTCAGATAACAATATCCAGCTTGCAGTCATCAGCAAACTTTCTTTTAGATGCAAAAGGAAGGCTGAGGGTGTAGGAGCTGTTATAAGATGGTAACTTGAAGGTAGGGCATGGGAGGTTAGCTCTGCAGGTAGAGGGACAGCAACCTAGGTGATGTAAGAACTGATACATGGGATGGTAGTCTATTACAATTTCCCTTGGAGCAGTTTACAGTGATGGGAATGTAGGTGAGTTTGTGATAGACTGTACTGATGGTCTGCAGGGTGAGTAGGCTTTGTAATGGAGTTGAGGCATGTTTACCATATCACACATCATTGCAGTGGTAAAGCAAAATATTTGGAGCAATATGTTGGGGGTGATTATAATTAAGGATAAACAGAATGGCCTGACTAAGGCACTTACTTTTCTGAGCTTAGGGCTGATGATGAGGTGGAATAATTTCACTTGCAGCAGGATCATTTGGAGAAGTTGCAGTTAAAGCTGTGTTTGGTGATATGATGGAACTTCTCCAGTAATTCAACTTTGTTTGTAGGGCCATTGGGTGAGGTAGGGAATTTACAAGGTCATTTGTGAGCACATTGAGAGGCAACTGAAGAAGCAGCATACAGGGAGGATTACTCAGAGAGTCAAGGAGGATATGAAGATTTGCAATGTGCTTTTGGAACTGTTCAATGGTGTTACGATGTTGAAAGAAGAGGAGTTTTATCAGGCAATTTTGCAGTGGATATGAATGCGGCTGGGGCGCTAGGCATAGGAGCATATTTTAAAGGGAAATTGTAATGTTGTGGTTGTACAGGTTTTTTTTTTCAAAACAGGTTTATTGTTTTAACATATAAGAGAAATATCATAACAATTTTATACAAGTAATTAAAAATAGGTATTATTATAATATTCAACAAAACAACTAAAGTATTTACAAAGACATCCACTACAATTAGATCAATTAATTAAAGGTTGTACAGGTTTTGACTAAGTAGTCACTAGGTCAGTCTCAGTGCAAGTTTTAAGAAGTTGATGTTTTACTGTCTTAAGATTAATTTGTCATTGACTACTAACTATATAACCTGTTAGCTTAAATGTACTGTCTGACAGTTTATCTTGATTTCAGTTTTGCAGTTTTTGGGCTGTTATTCCACAGGCTTTGATATAGTCATATACAATCCCAGGAGGACATATGGTGAATCGGCAGTATGCAGCAGGATGGTTAATGCAGCATCTTTCAGCAGCTTCTACTAGGTAGATGCATAGTCCTGAATTGTTAGTATTTTACATCTTTGTTAGAGACTTGCCTCTACAAATGACTTAGCCATCCTGCGGGAAGGTTTGTCTCAAATAAATAACTGGTGTCAAAATCATGGTTTGAAACTAAATGACAAAAAAGGCATTAGTGTATCCTTTGGGAAGTCATCTACCCCAGGGAACTACTACATTGGCAATACACCCCTAAGAGATGACCCGCTTATTTGGGATTTGGGAACTTATGTGGACAGTGACAAAACTTTTGACCAGCATGTGTACTGTTGTAAGAAAGTCCTTCTATATTGCACAGTTAATAAATAAAGGGATTGTGTCTAGATCTGAGGATGTCATGGTCCCCCTTTACTCAGCCATCATTAGGCCATTCATTCAATATAATGCCCTCCTGCCATGTATTTATCCAGGCAAATGCAACAATTGGAATTTCCACAGAAATACCTTACTAAAAGGATACAAGGCCTAAACAACATGTCCCACAAGGACTGACTCAAAGTCCTGTCACCATAGTCAATATTCTACAGACTGCTAAGCGGTGACCTGAGTCTGACATAAAAGGCATCCTCTGAACCATTACTCATAGATTTACTGCACATTAGCAAGTCAAATGGCATCAGAAATACTCAGTTTAGGGATCTAAACTTCTTCTGCAATATCAAAAGAACAGTTTGGAGGAACAGATAGATTTTTATATAACAGTGCTATGGAACAGACTCCCTAGCCACATAAAATAAAATTAATCTCTGTCCATTTCAAGCACAACTTTGATCCTAAATAGGTTCATAGGTTCATAGATAGGTACTAGGCTATTGGACCTAGGGCCTATACAAGCCTAGCCATAATGATTCACTGGCGATTGCTTCCCACAAATATTTACTTTCCTGGACCCCTGTCTAGCAGGGCTACTGATGTGATCCCCGGGGTGAATTTCCGATCACCCTTCCAATTGTCAAGGTTCGTCATGAAGAGGGCCATCGAGGCACTCTGCCTGACATGTATGGGCAGCCTATTCCAGAGTATGGGAAGTCTCTGGGTCAGGAACCTATCCCTCCAGCATGTTCTATTCATCGTGATGACAAGGTTAAGATCCCTGGAACATGTGGCTAAGAGGGATTGGGATTTCTTTAAGTGTAGCATGTCCAACAACTTTGGGTTTGACATGGCCTTGTATGTTAGGCAGAGATCGCCTCTGAGTAGGCAATATGTGACAGAGTATAGCTAGAGTTTCTTTAGACGGTCAGCATAAGGCATCTGCTTCAGGCCTGTGATTCTTTTTGTGAGGTATTTCTGTGGCCTTTCTAGTTGTTGCAGATGTCTTATGAGGTACATACCAAACGGGGCATTGTATTCTATAATGGGTCTAATGAGGGATGAGTACAGAAGGACAATGTCCTCCTTTTTTATGCATGAAAAGCCCTTAGTGATGAGGTGTGTCACATAGAAGGATTTTCTAACTGTTGTGGCTATGTGGTTATCAAAGGTGAGACCACTGTCCACCTGTGTCCCTAGGTCTCTTATCACACTTTTGGTGTTTAGTGTACTGCCACCTATGTGGTAGTTCACAGGTACATGCTTTTTCCCAAATGGGACAACTATACATTTTTTGGCGTTTAGCTTGAGCCCATGGCTTTGGCAGCAGGCATCTGTTTCGGTAAGGCCCTTTTGTAGTATATCCATATCAGCTGGGGATTCAATAATGGCTCCCAGCTTGCAGTCACCTGCGAACTTTGTAAGCCAGAGTCCCTTAGTGTAGACCTGTACTTAAGAAAAGTAGATGCCATACAAGAGTGGTCCCAGGACAGAACCCTGCGGTACACCACTTGTCACTTGTCTGGAGCTGGATTTGGAGTCAGCTACTTTTACAGTGTGTGTTCTGTCAGTAAGCCAGTTTGCAACCCATGGAGTGATGTAGGGATTAATGCCCAGCTTAGTACATTTATCTATTATTCCAGAGTGGGGGATAGTGTCGAAAACCTTGGTGAGGTCCAAGTAAGCTGTGTGACCCACCTTACCCTGGTCCACAGCTCTGGAGACTGATTCGAAGAAGTTGATCAGGTCCAGGAGCCAAGATCAGCCTTTCATGAACCCAAACTGGGTGAGGTCCAGTGACTAAAGGTTGCCAATGTGTTTGTTTATAAGTTCCATGATAATACCTTCCATGGCCTTGCAGATCAGGCTCATCAGAATGATGGGACAGTAGTTCCCTGGATTTAAAGTGGATCCCCCCTTGTGGAGTGGGATGACTGTAGCTGTGTGCCACTCTGTTGGCACAAAGCCTGAGGTGAGGCTATGATTAAACATGACACTTAGGTGAGGTGCCAGTTCATTTTGTAGTTCATGCAGTACACAGCCTGGGATGTCGTCTGGTCCCATGGATGCTGTATTCTTGGCTTTGGAGAGTGCGTTTTTTACTTGAGTGGCCGTGGTTACCAGAATTTGGCATTCTTTCAGTATTGAGATGGGCCCTTTAGGGGGTGAGAGGGGGGTGAAGTTGGCACTGAATCTTTCTGCAGGGATATTGGCAATATCCTTGGGATCAGTATATCTAGTGCCATTCTGCTGTACCTCAGAGCAGATCTGAGTATTGCCATTTAGACTCTTGACATAGCTATAGAATGCCTTGTGGTTGTTTTTGGAATCTTTGGCAATTTTGTTTTCATAACTAGCTTTGCAAGATTTTATGAGGGATCTCAGCTTTCTACTGAGGTTGGTGAGGGAGATTTTTTTTCTTCCTCTTTTCTGCAACAGTTTCTTCCTTCTATTGTACGGCTTGTTGATGGCAGGGGACCACCAGATTGACTTCCTTTTTTAGAGGACAGCATCTTGGTTTTATTTGGGATGGCTCCGTCCATGCAAGAGTGAATGTGCTCATACAGAACCTTAGTGTAGGATTCAGCAGTTGAAATTCCAGTTCCCATCTGCATGGGTGTCATGAAGTTTGTTACTTCTGACTTGAGAAGCATGAAGTTGGCTTTGGAGAAGTTTTTTTTACGGAGGTTACCCATGCATTATCCCATGTATGGGTCCCTTCAAATTATCAGTAATATGATCCCAGTTATTCTCATTAGAGATAACATATAATTATTGACCATTGGATGGGTAAGAAGAATCTATCACTGTAAGGAATAGGGTACTTCAAGCACAAAGAAAAGGAATTTGGCTAGGCTTAAAATGGCCTGCAAGGCAGCTAGCTTAGTATTTATTTATGAACCTATGGACCTACATCACAGGCAATAGTCAGTGGACTAGATGGCCAGGTTTGTGGTTTACAAGTGGCAGTTTGGTGAAGCAATAAGAAGAATCAAGGCCACTTCATGGCATTTGGTGTGGCTGCAAAGTTTTCAGTTTGTATAGATTGGATGGAACATTGAGTTTATGGATGGTGAAGGACTGAGAAAGAATAAGGGAATTGATAGTGGATACGCATTTGATGATTGGTAAGCTAACATTTAGGCTGTTTGGAGCAATACAACTCCATTGGGCAGGTTATCCTTTCATCATTTATTTCCTGGTCAAAGTGGAAGGTAGGAGTGGCAAAATGACAAAAAGCGGCAAAAAGGAATGTAAGATGCTGCACTGGAGAATATATTAGTTTTATGTGTGAGCAGAATGAAGTAATGATGTTAAGCAGGGTAATTTAGTTACACTTAATAAAGAATGTGAACACCGTTGGTGTAGTTGCATTTACAGGTGACCAGTGGTGGCTGTGCCTGCCAGTTTTTTATTACATGAGCATTATATGTGTACATGACATGTATATTGTTATAGACATGTGAAGTTCATGTATTATGTAATGTTTTGACAATAAAGTAGGTTGCATTCCAGTTCGGTGCGATTTTTGTGTCTGGGGAGGTTTCATGGATAAAACTACTTTACTTAATGAAAAAAAGAAATGTTTTAGAATGAATGCTTTATATATATGTATATAGATATACACACACACACACACATTTTCTAGATATATATATATATATATATATATATATATATATATATATATATATATATATATATATATATATATAAAATAGCTATATGAATGCACTTCAAAATATTGAGTAATATATGGTCAGACATCAAACCCAAACCCTACGGTTGGACAATAGAAGAAATTTCCACTTCCAGCTGTTCTGTGACCTGCAAAGTAATGCAAACAGAAGTGATCATATGATTATTTGAGAGCTTCTGCCATCATTACACACATTTGACATTGTGAATATAAGACTTCATGGTGTGCTCATATATATATATATATATATATATATATATATATATATATATATATATATGGGTCCTATTTATTTTATCGACCGTACTTTGTCGAAATTACTTTAGAGAAAGTGCATTTTGTCGAACATGCACTTTTGCTAAAGTAAACAGTTTGCATGTGGCCTTAGTTGTATATCAACGTATACTGTTGATGTACAATTAAGGGAAGTTTTGTTGAGATCACAGTATAGTGGGGGTAAGGAAATATTCCCTTTTCCCCACTGTAGTATGATCTCGGAGTGAGAATATTAAAGTAGGGGGGTGTGGGGGATGCAGGGGGGCTTGCCACTTGCATAACCCTTTTTAGTGCGTTATTTTACTTTTTTAGTTAGTTTTTGTTTTTTTTATTCTGCGAAAGTGCATTTTCGATGGAATGCACTTTCGCGGAAGTGAGTTCGACGAAGTACGGTTCGATGAACCGTATTTTGATTTAAAAACTTAGATCCATATATATATATATATATATATATATAAATATATGTGTGTATACATATATATATGTATATATATATATATATATATGGTTCCCCTTCACAAGATCGAATGAATGGAAGCTCAAAATGCATAAGCTCAAGACCAGAATCTCGAACTTCCATTCCCTCGAAATTGTGAATGGGAAGTTTAGGGTTAGAAAAAAAAGAGTTTGGTTACCTATTTGCAGGGACTAGGTCCCCCTGCACCCTTGCACCTCTCATCTAAGAGCTGCGTGACCGCACTATAGTGGAGGACTGGGAAATCTTCCGTTTTGCGCTTATGCATATAGTGCAGAATGGGAGATTTCCTTTTCCTTCACTGTACTGTGATCTCGGAGTAGGAATATTTAAGTAGGGGGTGTGTGGGGGGCACAGGGGGGCAAAGCCCCCCCTGCAAAACTTTAGAAAGGTTTTTTTTTTTTATTTCCCCTTCACATTTTCGAGTTTCTGTAAACTCGAGATTCTGGCTTCAGGATTATGAATTTTGAGTTTATAGGAATTCGATCTTGTGAAGGTGAACTCTCTCTCTCTCTCTCTCTATATATATATATATATATATATATATATATACACACACACACACACACACACACACACACACACACACACACACACACACACACACACACACATATTTAATATAGAGAGACAGTGCTCCTAGATTAGATTCAATCCACTTTCTCATGCATTTTACTGAAAAAATATAAAAAGCACAGTACTTTACTTGTATGCACTGAGTGTAGCACATTTATTTTCTTGGATTATTTTTCCATTTTATGATTAGACTATAGAATTCAGTATTTAAAACTGACTAAAGCTGAAATGTTACTTTCTACTAACAACTCACGTTTAAAGTGGCATGTTTTAGAAAGTGAAAATGCACACAAACATACATATTTATAAAGATATAATAACATGCATGCACACACATATGCAACTTTATACACACAAAACAGCAAATAAAAACTTTGCTACTAATGGACAGTTTCATCAGAAGACTCTGAAGAATAAAAAAACACTATAAGTAGAGAAAACAAACCAGGAGCACTTGCATGCTTACTGCGATTGTTTTAGAAGAATATTTATAATATACTTACTTTGGTAATTAGCACTCAGGCCAGTGCTCAGGAAGTTGTTGTGTTTAGCAGACAGGGACTGAGAAAAAATCCCTAATGAGATGCAAAACTCTGGTTTCCATGGTTGATTTCCTTTGAACAATGGGTTTGAACAAAATGTTACATCAGTACTTTGCTGGCTGCACTTGTTTCTCATCAGTTTTAGGGGATGAAAACAAATCTGGAATAAATTTAAAGACTGATTCTATTTAAAAAAAAACTATAAATAAGGTAGCATTTTAAAAATATTATAAACAAATTATTCAGAATAACACAGCAAGGGTGTACTGTATTTACAACTGTAAAACCAAGGACACCAGCAACGGCTAACAATAAATGAAGCATTTCTGACTCAAAAAAAGTGTTCATGTCAGTTTAATGACCTACATTCATAAATTATCATTGAACTGGATATTATGTTTCTTGCTTGTTCATGTCAATTGTATTCCCTGGTCACAAGAAAAAAAAGCCTGTGGTGTCCTTGTCAATAAAACAACTTTTTTTTTCTTCAGCACTGATATACATGTATTGTTAAATGTATTCAACAAATGCAAGAATAACAAAATATTTTTAGTCTAACATTTATAGATTATATAACTGATGCCTACTAATATTTTGTTGATCATTAATTCCCTTTCGACCATTTATTTATGCATCTATGCATATGTTTGTTACACTTTATATTCAGGTCCATGTGAAGAAAATCATATGTTTTAGGCACAGGCAGTCAATGCAGCAGTTCTAGACCAATGGGCCCTCATCTAGCTCTCGGTGTGTGTGTGTGTGTGTGTGTGTGTGTGTGTGTGTGTGTGTGTGTGTGTGTGTGTGCGCGTGTGTGCATGTGTGTGTGTGTGCTCGTGTGTGCGTGCGTGTGTGTGTGCGCGTGTGTGTGCATGTGTGTGTGTGCTCGTGTGTGCGTGTGTGTGTGTGTGCTCATGCATGTGTGCGTGCGTGTGTGTGTCTGTGTGTGTGTGTGTGTGTGTGTGTGTGTGTGTGTGCGTGCGTGTGCATGTGTGTGTGTGTGCTCGTGTGTGCGTGTGTGTGTGTGTGTGTGTGTGTGTGTGTGCGCGTGCGTGTGTGTGCGTGTATGCTGGTGCGTGCTTGCGTGTGTGTGTGTGAAAATCAGCGTGCTGTTTGACAGATTTGTTAAGTTCTGTGTTTCTAGGTTTTGTAATACCATCTATTTCCTTCTGTCTGTGCCTTTTCCTCAGTTTATCTATCTAGTTGCCTACTTAGCTATAGCTATGCAAGTTCCTTTAATGATGTTTACTTGTAAACAGACAGAATCAGAAACAGAGAGACTGACTCACTTTTCAAAACTTGTCATTTTTTCTGATAATGTCAGTCTCAAACACTGATGCATCAGCAGCTTTTTCTTCCTGGCATCTTCAGATTCAATATAATAATAATAATTCCCTAAATGCCTTTAACACGTAGAAATCTAGCTCTCAGTACATTGCCAACAGTGTATATTTACTTATAGAGTTCCAGGCAATTAAAGTGCAACAACATGAATGATCTCTTGATCAATTAATTTATTATGTAGCGAATATCTGCTACAAATACTTCCATATTTCTGTGCAACAGACAAGTACTACCTTAATTTTATTGTCTTCTAATACTGACATAGCAGTGCTTGCAGCACAATACACACATACTGTACGTGTTTAATAAAATGCAACAACTGAGCATGCATTTTGCATGTAGAAATGTGTGCTCATCAGTTTTTGTGTTGCCTTCCATACGTATAACAAGAACACTATGTTTACCAAGTGATACCTTGTAGACTCATCGCCCTCTCCTCCATTACACTTGGGATTGACAAATGCTCAAGCAGAAAATCACATAAACATGCACACATGTACACATATACACACACACAAACACATAGTCACACACACACAAACACATAGTCACACACACACACACACACACACACACACACACACACACACACACACTTGCACACGCACATGTCCCAAATGCACACATATACCACATATATGTATACATGCAGACAGATACACATACACATAATACACACACCCACTCTCACATAAATGCTTACACATGCATTGACACACAAATTCATATGTATGGGATGCACACAATTTTCTCTACAGTATGTGATACTGTTTTTCCTTGTAAAAGCTACAACAAGAAATATAGCTAATTTAGCTATAAGTTCAAGAAAAAATGTTGATTGAAAAAAACATCCCTTTTCATGTTTTCTCAACACTGTATCAGCATGTGTGGCCTCCATGAAACAGGCATTCAGCTATATTTTAAAAATGTTGTCAGTGTAATATTAAAAGAATCGAAGTCTCTGTTCTACTCATCATCCTAATTTTTCACAGTGTTCTTCTATATCTCTGATTATATTTTTGGCAAAGGTCTCAGAGTTTTCTTTTAAAGATTTTTAATTTGATTTTCTTTACATCCTTTAGTCATGATTACTGAAAAGGAAGGAATATGTGCATTATGTAGTCTAGTATTTTACATGTTTTTAATTGATAATATCAGAGATGCATTTCATCTTGTTTTGTACTCTAGCTTTTATGAACTTTTGGGTGTCTTATTTTTTATCACATGTATCCATTACTATGTCATATTTAATAGAGTTGGAGTTTTGAAAATGTGGTGAGCTCTGCTGGACAACCTAGTTAACTAAACACAGATTAATAAGTAGAAGGTAAAGTACACTTCTTCACTGTTAGCCTTCATAATATGAAACACTGACTAAGCCCATTTATATATGCCCAGTATCTGAAATAGAAATAATTCTTCATACTTAAGCAGATACAAGTAACCTTATTCATTATCCTAAATTTTATCTTCTCCAAGTAAGGCAAGCCATCCTTCAGACCAAATCCTCATATTTTTTTACAGTCAGTTGACATCGGGTACTGTGTTTCTCTGGCAATCTATAATGGTGAGCATTATTTTTGCAAATATTCAGCCTCAGCTGAAGGTTATCCACTAGTTTAATATTTGCCAAAGTATATTAAAGGGTCAGAAGGTGTAAAGACTTCAGAGCGACTTGCATAAGTCAGATGTTATTGCAAGATTACAGTATTATTGTATAAAGGACCAGGTCATGAAGTACCATTTACCATTGTCTATAAACCACAACTATACTGAATGAACTAAAAAATATTTCTAAAACATGTTCTATTATAGGCAGCTTCCTTCCTATACCTCCAGTACAATAATTTTTCTAACACTGAATTTACAACATATGAGAAAAACAGCAATATCATAATATGGCAGAATTAGATGACATCAGACAAGAGAAATGGAGACATATTTGTGTCTGACTATAGTCAGTTCCATGAATACCAAACTACAGTAATTGTGGCAAGGTGTAGAAAAGAGAAGAAGCAAGCCACAAGAGCTATTCTCAATGTAATAAACACCCAGTTTTCACCACATAATTGGTTGCAGGTAAAAGCAATCTGGAGTGATAAATATAATTAAGCAAAATAGCTATATCAGATGAACAAGGGAGGAGGAGATTGACCCAACATACTGGAAAATGGATCTGTATGCCTCAGCTC
Organism: Protopterus annectens; assembly: GCF_019279795.1. Taxonomy (NCBI): domain Eukaryota; kingdom Metazoa; phylum Chordata; order Ceratodontiformes; family Protopteridae; genus Protopterus; species Protopterus annectens. Next base: position 322,372,592 of record NC_056734.1, on the reverse strand, counting down.
AGTGATTATAAGCTGCAATCCAAGTAGCACAATTTTCCCAAGCATTACAGCACATTAAAAAAAATAATAATAAAAACTATGCATGTTTTCTCATTTGGTAAAAGCATGCATAGAAATGCTTTGTTTGCAAGGTGCAGCCACTGTCCCTATAACTTTCTTTGGGAATGTTTGCCCCCACACCTGTCTTACCAGTATATTACAATTCAATGATTATAGAAATATGAGAAAGGTGTAATTTGTGTGGACTTAGTGCTGCTATTTATAAGTTTAGATGGAATAGATGCAAAAGCCTCCACATGGGGTTACAGGAGGACTGTTTCTCCACAATATAATTTGCAAATATTTTATCATTCCATTGATGTGTTGGTAAACTTCTGCTTTGTAATTCCTTACAAAGCAATTAATCTCGAGTATTGCAGTCGATGAAGACTACTGTTTTTATGTGATGGGATTGCACTAAAAGTAGCAATCAATTATCTCCATTATCTGTAACAGCACTATTATTCAGGAAGTGACTAAAAGCGAAAGACGAGGTAAAGACTCACTGAAAAGGGACGATATGAATATGTTTGGCTTATTATGTTAAGAAGAAGAATTTTACAGTTTTTACGAATAATGCAAAAACAAATACAGTTTAAATAATTGCACCAGATTGGACATAATATGAAAACACTGGTTAAGAATAGATAAGTCTTGGGGCCTCTACTGTTTAGGATATACTTTTCTGAGGTGCAAACCAAAACCAGTGGTCTGTGACTGATCATGTTTGCAGATGACTGCAAGCTGGGCACTGTCATAAATTCCCCTAGTGATGTGAGCATCCTCCAAGAGGGCCTTACCCAAACTAATGACGGGTGCCAGAAGCATGGCCTCAAACTGAATGCCAAGAAATGCATCATTATCCCCTTTGGGGAAAATGTCATTCCCCACTAATGATCACATTAATAACAATGTACTAAGCATGCAGTCAGTAGTGAGGTACTTGCCACCCAGGTTGATAGCAGCCTGACTTTTGAATACCACATTGCCTCCATTATACAGAAGGCTTTTTACATGTCCCACCTCATAAATAAGGGTATTTCATCCAGGAACAAGGAGGTCATAACATCCTTGTACTCCTCCCTTATCAGACCCATTATCGAGTACAATGCCCCCTTTGCCATGTACCTTGTCAAGCACATGCAGTAGTTGGAGTGACCACAGATGTTCCTGACCAGGAAAATCCAGGGTCTCAAACACCTATCCTATACAGATAGGCTAAAAGCCCTGTCACTCTACTCAGTCTCATACAGACTGCTCAGAGGTGACCTGTGTCTGGCATACAAGGCCATTTCAGACCCACCCTTGATGGAGTTGCTACATATCTGAAAGACAAACCCCACTCATGCAACCCACATGCAAGGCCTTGACCTGGTCTGTGATATTAATAGAATTTGTTGGCGGGATAGATTTGTGTCACAGAGATTCTCCCATCTCTGGAATAGACTCACTCTCCATGTCAAGCAGAGTACCTCTCTAGCCCTCTTTAAGAGGAACCTGGATGAATGGATGGGAAACAGAAAATATACCCTGGGATCCCACCTGTTTCCCTGCTGGACAGGGGAAACAGGTGCTGACTTTGAGGGAACATGGGCAAAATTCTTGGCTAGGTTTATAAGGCCTCTGGGCCAATAGCCTAGTATCATTCTATGAACCCATACAAGTTATATGACAATAATTCGATAATTAGACACTTTAGCTAGTTTACAGAGAAGTCACATTAGTGTAATACAAACAGGAATTGCAAGGCAAACTGAGCAAAAAGCAGGCTAATGTTATATTTAGACAGAAAGCCAGAGGAGAACAATTGATAGAAGTAAGAAAGTGAGTGAAGAAGGAAGAGTAAGGAGATGTAAGGTATTAATAAGTATTTGTTCACATTTAGTGATATAGTTTATCCTGGTGTTGAGCATGAACAGAGCCAACATTTGGCTAGGAAGCATTTCAGAATGATTTTGAAGGATGGGAGGGAGGGTGTTGACCTGATGTATAGAGATAAGGAGTCCCATGCTTAAGCAATATGGTATGAGTACAGACAATGCCCAGCAGATTTGATAGGTTTGCGGACAGACAGGAGTTTGTAACTGGATAAGAATGGCCAATTAGAAACATAATTGTGTAGAAAGTTATTTAGTCCTAGACAAGTATATGGATTTTGTATAATTTTATAGGGGGTAAAAAGCTGTGTATATGTTAACTGATGGGGTAGTTCTAAGCAATTTAGGCTTTTTAGTGTTATACAATGGTGGGTTCTAAAAGGGAATTTACTCCAAATTTAACAAGTTTGTTATAGCTTTGTTCAAGTTTTGATTTTTGTGTCGCCTAAAGGTTACTAAGGACGGGAGCACCATAAAGAAGTGGGGAGGAGATAAGTGCTTTAGTTGCATCGGTGAGAAAGATTTTGGCTCTATAAAGCATTCCTAGTTTTTGATGATTTTTTCTTATGCATTTTTGTATATGCACATTAAATTTAAGATTATTATCAACTGTCATCCCTAATAATTTGCTATGATATGTGACTTCTGTGGTTCTATTATCAAGAGAAAGAAATTTAAATTTTGTTTGTTTTTTTTTTTTAATGGGGATTTGGGGAAAAAAGTAGTATTTTTTTTTTTTTTAGGGTTGAGCATCAGCTGTGAGTTGCAAAGCCATGTTTCAGTTGCTGTTGAAGCTTCCCGAGTAATTTTTTTGAGGTGTGGCACATTTGTAAATGTACAAATTGGTGTGGAGTCATCTGAGAACAGTATTAGGGAGGTCTGTTGTGTGGATTTGTGGTGGGTCTTGGTGAGAATGTTAAAGAGGAAGGAAACAAGGTTAGAGCATTGTGGTACACTGGTGATGACTGGGAGGTATGGGGAAAGTGTGAGTGCCATTTTAATGATGATACCTATTGGATACGTAGCTTTTGAACCATAGAAGGGTGGGATGCTTGACCTAATAACATTTGAAGAAGAAGTTGGCTGTGACAAACTGTGTTTGCCATTATCTTTAGCTTTATTGACAGTATCTATATAGGATAGAAGTGCAGTGTTAGTACTATGGAAAGGAAGGAAGCCATGTTGTGTGAAGGATAGCACTTTTTCCTGCATGAGACAGCTTAGCAATTGTTTTTAAATACATTTTTCAAGTATTTTGGAGAAGGGGATATGATTGCTTTATGTCTAAAGTTAGTAATGTCTGCTGAATTTCCTCCTTTGTTTAGGGAGATAATGTGCAACTTTTTCCAGAGAGAAGGAATATGGGATTCCTGGACTGACCTATTTATAAGGATATTCACTTAAAATGCCCATAAGTTGAAGTAAAACACTGTTTAAGTTTGTTAAAGCAGAGTTTATATAGGATGTGGGCACAGGTTTGAAGGTGACAGTGGATGTGGTGATATGCAGCTACTGGGCAGGGTTGGGATTAGATGTTGGGGAATCCATGGTTAAAGATGCTATACTGTCTATGAAATATGAGTTGACTTGTATTGCAGTTTCAAGTGATGAGTTATTGGGAAAGGGCTTAGGGTTGAATTTATGGCCAGGATACACAATTTCTTTAATGGCTGTCCAGAATGTTTTAGGGTTGTGTTTACTATTATTCTGAAAGTTATTATATTATAGTTTTTGTCTTCATTAATTTGTCTTTTAGTACGATTGTGAAGCATTCTGACGTTTTCAGGATGTTGTGGTGTTTTATATTTATGCCGTTCTTTTCATGCTTTTTCGCTATCCTTCATTAACATTCTACTCTTTCTGGATAGCTAGATTGCATTATCTGTTTTCATCTCTTCCTTCCAGGAGGTTCAAGACTATTTAGGATATTCAGGAAATTTGTATTGAATTCATTTACAGCATTTTCTAAGAGAATGATCTTTAAAAATTTAAAGTTAACAAATGCTAGGTTATTAATGAACATTTCTGGGTTAAACTTGGAAAGGTTGCATGTTGTTTAAATGGATGTGTTGTGTGAGATGTCTGGTTGTGTAGACTGGGAGATGATCATTGAGATAATGAGACATTGTTCCTGAGGGGGTTGGTTGTACAGATTGGGAGATGATCACTGAGACTGTCAGACATTGTACCTGGGGTGGTGTATTTACTAGGGTCTGATACTAGGATCCAGTCTAATTGGGTATTTAATGCCATGAAATAATGCGTGGGGCTATTGTTTAGTTGTGTGAAACCAAATACATTGATGCTAGATATAAGGATGTTAGAGTTTATGTCCAACCGATTGACATTCACATCACATAGTAGTACCATTTCTTGTGGAATTGTTATGGATATCCAATGTTGGATATACACTCAGGCATAATAGATAAACTTTCTCAACTAGGCATCAAGCCATATGTTACCAAATGGGTAGCAAACTGGCTCACTGATAGAACCCACCTAATCAAAATAGGGGAAACCACCTCAAGCAGTAGACCCATAATGAGCAGTGTGCCCCAGGGATCGGTCTTGGGGCCACTGTTATTCAGGATGTACTTCTCTGAGGAACAGGGCAAAACCAGTGGGCTATGGCTGACTAAGTTTGCAGATGACTGCAAGCTGTGTGCAATCATCAATTCCCCAAATGATGTGGGCGTCCTCCAAGAGGGTCTCACCCAAACAAATGACTGGTTCCAGAAACATAGCCTCAAGTTGAAGACCAAAAAATGCATCATCATCCCCTTTAGGGAAAGTGCTGTCCCCATACATTATCACATTAATAACAATGTCCTAAGCACACAATCAGTCATGAGGGATTTGGGCACCCAGATTGATAGCAACCTGACATTTGACCACCATGTTGCTTCCGTTGTACAGAAATTTTTCTACATGGCTGACCTCATTGGTAAGGATATCTCATCCAGGGACAAGTAGGTCATAACATCCTTGTATTCTTGTCTTATAAGGCCAATTATAAAGTACAATGCCCCCTTCAGCATGTACCTTGCAAAGCTCATGCAGCAACTGGAGAGACCACAGAGGTTCCTCACTAGGAGAATCCGGGGCCTCAAATATCTTCCCTACACAGATAGGCTAAAAGCCCTGTCCTTCTACTCAGTTTCATACAGACTCCTCATAGGCGACCTCTGTCTGGCATACAAAGCAATCTCAGACCCCACCTTGAGGGGACTGCTGCATATCCGCAAGTCTAGCTCCACATGAGTAAGCTGCATACATGGCCTCACCCTGGTCTGTGACATCAATAGGACTTGTTGGCAGGACAGATTTATGTCCCAGAGACTCCCCCATCTGTGGAATAGACTCCATCTTAACATCAAGCAGAGTACCTTATTACCCCTTTTTAAGTGCAACCTGGATAACTGGATGGGAAACAGAAAATACACCCCTGGGATTCTACCTGTGTCCCTGCTGAACAGGGGCTTTAGGTGTTGATTTGTATAAACATGGACAAAACTCTTGGCTAGGCTTATAAGGGTATCAGGAACAGTAGCCTAGTAACTTCCTATGATCCTATGATCTTCCAATGTAATTGTATTATCGCCTTGAGGGATGTAAAGAACAATAATACACATTGCTTATAATTACTTTATTTCAGAAAAAAAGTAATAAGAATTTCTGCTGAATTGAGTTTTGGTATTGGTTTGTTTTATGGGGAAATATGGTAGCTGTTGGGAAATATTAAAGCAATTCCACCACCTTCCCTCTTTATACAGTCATTAGGGATGATATTATAGCTGGGAGGTATAATATTGGAGTTGATTATGCTAAGTTTACACTAAGTTTCATTTACAATGAGAATATCAGGCTTGTGTTGGGTAATCTAGGTGTGTAGTTCAGCAATTTTATTTCTTATGCATCTAACATTTGTGTCAGCAAAAATTTAAATTACGGGGTTGAAGGTTGATCACTGTAGGGTTAGAATAGCATATGTGGAAGAGAATTGTCTTGATGTTCATTGTGATAGGTGGGGTCAGGATTAAGGTGAGTGTCTCATCTTAGAAGGATTTTACTGTGCTGGGGAATTATTAATAACTTGTTTTTGGAGAGTATTTTCCACTTATTTTTGTTTTGGTTTGAGTTGTTTGTTGATTATGAAAGTTATGAGTTATCCTCTGCCTATATTTCCTCCTTCTTGGCCAATGAGTCGTGCTGGTCCTGAGTGGTTTTGGCCCATCCAAGACAAGCAACTCACACCAAGACATAGCAAGCCTAGCAAGAAGTGTCAGCAGTTTTCAGATTGCAAAGTTACTAGGACTGAAAAGACTTCTCTTTATATAACATATATGTGGATGTCATGGAAAAGTTGAAAAATTCCACTATGAATTGCAAATAGGCAACAGAATGCTTCATTAGCATATACTGGGTTACATCATTCATTATTTATATCTCATTATGCATTAATTTTCATAGGTTCATTTGTGGCCATCATGCATTGGTGTAAGTGGCCTGTATGAATCGTGGCTCAGTTGCACTCATTTGCTGACAGCACAGATAGCCTTAATGGATCCATGTTAAGATTATGAATAACACCTAAAATATCAAGCTACCATTCTGATGCATGCATTTCCCTAAGACTAGGGGAAAAAAAGGAGCACTAAAGCTTGTCATGTCATAATCTGTCACACTATAGCTTGTCATGTCGTAGTCTGTCACACTATAGCTTATGTCGTAGTCTGTCACACTATAGCTTGTCATGTCGTAGTCTGTCACACTATAGCTTATGTCGTAGTCTGTCACACTATAGCTTGTCATGTCGTAGTCTGTCACACTATAGCTTATGTCGTAGTCTGTCACACTATAGCTTGTCATGTCATAGTCTGTCACACTATAGCTTGTTATGTTGTAGTCTGCCAACATTTGAAGTGCTGTATATGTATATTGTATTAATGAATTGTTGATACCATCACCATCACAAGAAAGTCATCAAAGGTGTTCTATAATAGTTTCACAGACATTGCTGACTTGGAGAAAGTGTATGAATTCTAAGTTTTTTCCTTTTTCCTAAGATTGTGACATCTAGGAGGTATTATATACTGTACATATATTATGGGTATGGAGGGAAATACCCCACATACAGAGGTGCAAAAACAATGACTTATTAATGTTGTGTGATGTTATGCATTCTGCAGTTTTTTGTTAGTATTATTGTGAGGTTTAGATTAATTAGTTATTGAAGTTTGTATTTCAACTAATGGGAACACAATTATTCAATATATATCTGGAGAAGGAATGCTGCACACCTGTTTAAAAGTGACTTTTTTGGATAACATCTATTAAAATACAGTAGAAAGTAATCATAAAATAAGTAAAATGTATATACAAGTTACAAAGTTCTTAGGGTTAAGACAGACCCATATTATTATTTATGTCAGAATATTACTGTAACCATCCAAATCTTAAAGCACAGAATGTGTATTAGGTTGGAATTTAGTGTGATAACTTTATTTTGTCAAAGCCACTGTGCTAGGAATGTGAATATTTGATTTCTATTATCAGACTCAGTTTTACTAAGCTAGTGCATGTGTACTATGTGAAGACTGTCAGACTTTTATGGTTATGTTATTTCCCACTTTCTGCCAAAGCTAAGTGATGTTAGAGTTAGTACATCTAGGGAAGGACCTACCAGGAGGTACAGGGACATTTCCCCTCTTTGAAAATACTTTTTTTGGAAACTTGGAAAATTTGCTTCATTTTTCCATGTTATATTTTGTTGTCATGGTAACATCATTTAGTTGCTATTAACCTTAATTGAGGCAATTGCCAAAAGTATTACAAATAATATTGTATAGTCAAAAGCATTGATTCAAACTGTGAGACATTTTAATTCTATGCAGGTGAGGGAAATGAGGTGAGGGGAATGCACTTAGTAAAACTTCTTTGGTAATTTTATGGTGAAACACTTTTTATTAATGGGCTTATATAAGTAAGAAGTTTGCAAGAGTCAAACAAATAGTACCTTCATCACTGATGACTTTAGCAAAATTACTAAAAACAAATGAGACTGGTATCAAAACCTAACTGGGAGTTTCACTTGTATAATTTAATTTAATAAATATTTAGTTTGACAGAATTCTTTATGGTCAGCATACTAGTACAACAGCAATATTTCAGTAATATTAACACTGCTGTCAGAAATGAATCACAATTTTATATATATTGCCTTTATTTTGATGAATTCAGATAAAATAAAAAAAAATAAAATATAAGAAAATAAATTATTATGCATCAGTCACTGAAATGGGATTATGCTGTACCTGTTCCACATGTTTCCTAAATTATTACAGCTTTTTTACTACACTAAGTTTCAACAAATTAAGTGATACAGCAGTGAAGGCCTACAAATAAATATTAATGAATGCTTAGAAAGAAAAACAATGCATAATGCAGCATTATTTTGTTGTCTAATGGTTCTCAAGAGTAAATCCTAGCAAATGCTCAAGACCTTATGGATATTCTGGATAAAACCTAGACAAACTCTTCCAACATTTCCACAATATGACTTAGATTTACCAAATGACTTAATGCAGAAAGTAAAGCTTCAGTGAACTAAGGTAAAGATTTTTGACTCAATGAAATTGAGATCATGTGGTATGGAGAGGAAGTAGCAGTGATTTATTTTAAAGAAAATGGCATATATGGGTAATCCTGAAATATCTGGAAAAGAAGTTAAGTATTTAAATGTACACACATATAGGTTTCATAGGTTTCATAGGTTAGTACTAGGCTAACTGATCTTGCGAGCCATTTTAAGCCTAGCCAATTAAGCCTAGCCAATTATCCCTTTTTTTTAATAAATTAAAGCTCACTTACTTGCACCAGCATCTTTGAAGGTGGAATCTCAGACTAAAAACATTGTAAAAAAGTAAAATATCACATTAGGAAACTTTGTGTTTTGATAGATCTGTCATTTGGGGTTGAGGTTTCTTGTTAGCATGTGTATCTGAAACACTTGAAAAATCACTATGAAAAAGATCACATGGTTATAACATTTAAACCAAGGTCATTTCTACTTATGTTTGCTACATTTTCACAAAGCATTTCTGTCACAAGACAACTCTAGCAACAGGCAAAAAGTTGCTTTATAACAGACATCCTAAATGTGATGAAAATGATGTTGGTCTCCTTGTTTGAAAGAGAAGAAATGTGTTTATTCATCCCATTTGGGTCTGCAGCCAAGAAAAAATAAAATTCTTCATATAATATCCTGTTTCCAACAAGAATGTCTTTTTATACATAGAAATGGAAAGACAATGCATGCATTATTCTTTATGAATGGCATAACAATTAGGAGATGCAGTTCTGTATTACATCAGTGTATTTGTTTTTATTAGAACTAAATACAGCAAATGTAATGAGTTACTACAACATCTACTTACTTCCCTTCATTATATTATCTTCATCCTATGACACTATACTTTTTTTCTTAAAGCACTTAGATTTTTCAGTATCATCTATTGAACATACACAACTCTGTTTTAGCATAATGGTAATGCATGTTTCCTGTGGACAGCTGCCAGTGGGTAAGTTTCATAGGGGTGGTAACCTCTGAACTTTCTGGTGTAATAAGAAATGCAGCAACAAGTCTTATCTGCAGTTTAGATATTTTTCTTCATAATAATGACAGCAGGAGTGTACAGAATAAATACAAATGAGCAACAAAGCATAACAACCATCTAGACATGACTCAAACACAAGTGCAGTGTGTGCCATCATTAACAGTGCCCACAACAATACCACTTAGCTGTACAGCACAGCTATTGCCATAAAAGCCTAGGCCTGACACTTTAACACACAGGCATAGCCACTCAAAACACTTTATTGTGATTACAAGGTGCCATGTGTTTGCACTACAATCAGATGTGTGGTTACAAGCAAAACTATAAATAAGCATGCATCAAAAACCTATCAAGCCTGCATTTCCAATCAAAGGAAGGGGTTCCAATCTTGTTACGTTTAGCCCCTCTGCTCATACTTCAAAGCTGTCCCTGAAGTTGCAGAATTTCCTTAATTTTGCTTCATAACTTTTCTGTGTCCCTTATAAAAAGTTTGATTTTTCTGGCAAATCACAGAGGATTACATCCAATCAATAATTCCAGTAAATAAGTTGGTCCTGCAAATGCTGCCTGAATGCACCATTTTTATCACAACTCTGCTGTGGGACATATGCTGAGATTATGAATACTGCCTTTTCTTTACACTGTTGTCTGATTAACTATGATTATAAGATTAATTCTTATGATACTCTTCACTGCCCTCAGAAGCCTTTTCCTTACCGTAATTCCCACACAAAATCTACTCTGTCCTCCCCTGAGTAGTCAATTCTGGATCCCAAGCCAAGTGGCTTTACTGCACTGCCCTCCCATCTTGAATCCTGGATACACAGGATGTCTAGTCTCCTTACCATCATGACATCTATTTCTAAGCTGCATCCTGTCAGTGAACCTATACTGAGTATAACAATCCTTAGTTAATGTTTTGCCATTTGGTTGATTTTAAATTCAACTTTTGATCAAAAGAGCTATCCCAAGTAAACCAAACTAGGCAACTGGACACCACCCTTCCAGTAGCTTATTCACGCAGGGCTGATGGGCTTTATGGAGGACACATACTGGCCAACAGAAGCACATAGATGCCTTCCTTCTTCAATTAGCATGGATCCATCGAATAGATCAGAGTAGGCTGTGTCTGCAACTTACTTATCGGCAGCAAATTAGAGAACACTAGCCTAGTCAGACTTACATGGTCAACAAAGGATAAATAAATATAATAAGTAAATAAATAAGTAAAAATACTCATGCCCATTTTTGAAACATTAGTTAATGTGAACAAATCACCAATTTTCACACCATCAAGAGGCTAGTGCTGGCATGGTTTGCAATCTGTGGCCCCACATTCTCCTGTCTAAAGGACTCTGTGCACTACAGTTTATGTCTAAATTAATTGGTCTTTGAACCTCTTCACCGATAGGCACTGCATAAAGTTTGTGCTGTTGTGCTCACCTCTATTTACTTTTCTTTAAGTTTGAAGTGGAAGCACTCAGCATGCTTTTGGGAAGTGAATAGAACTCCACGGAGCCATAGGAAGAACATGCAAACTCCACACCACCAGGCTTATATAAGGCCATGACAGATATGATCAGGATGCTGTGTGAGAAAAGGGAGAAATGGCTCCAGACGGTATGGATATCAGTATGGAAAGAAGGAATATCCCAGATTGTAAAGTAACCTTCTAGTGCCAGTGTATAACAACATTCAGAACTGTGGACAGTGTGGGAATATCAAACTCCTGTGGCAATGCATGAAAGTGCTGGAGAGGGTCATTGATTAATGAATACACAGAGTATCAGAAAGTAAGGTGGAAGATGAGCAGTTTGGCTCTAGATCAGGATGCAGCACAACTGACCAGATGTTTGCAGTTACACTGATAGTCAAGTATATGTTAAAGATGAGAGATAAGGAGAGAGTCCCAATGGGCATTTCAAGACTTGGAAAAAACAAATAACGATGTCCTAAGAAAGTGATTTTGGCAGTCCTTCGATGATGGTTCAAAGTCCCAGAAGCACTGGTAGAATTAGTGCAGACTATGTACAAGGACGCAATGACATAAGTACAAAGTTCAGATTCACAGAGGGTTTACCAGGGGGAGAGTATGAGTATCAGGGTTCATCTGTGACCCCACTGCTATTCATACTGGTGATGCTGGCACAAGTAATGCATTTCTCAGACTCAACAGCCATTAAGTCACTATGCTACAATATCTATCTATCTATCTATCTATCTATCTATCTATCTATCTATCTATCTATCTATCCATTTATCTTTCTAGTTATAAAGATATTTTTCATCTGTATGTCATGTGATAAAACTCACAATGTGTGCACTGACTTATGTCTGTCTATTTGTCTATAAATCTATCTAAATATTTTGTACCATTGATCAAGCATTCATTTATGTTCTGAATTAAAGAAGCAGCTAGTTTCATGCAGCATGCATCTGTTTTTGTATTGAAAAGAGGTACAGATTAACTTTCATTTATGATGACAATTTCTGAGCTTCCTGATAATTCATGTAGTTATGCCTCACTCTGTCACATGACAGCAAAGTGGAAGCGGGTTAGATTTCCCTATCAAGTGAAACATAGATTTATAAATCCAGGAACCACTCAACACCAAAAGCAACTACATAGATTTTCTTTGGCACTGCTTTTATCTTATTTTTCTGGTTTTATATTCATTTCCTACTGCCCTGTTTTCTTTTAAAATATTTTGCTAAGATTCTGCTGTAAAACTCTTCAGAATAAAAATTCTCTTGCAGAAACAGAAGTCTTCCAGGATTCTGTGAATATCCTAGTAACACGAAGTCCATAATTCTGAGTTATGAATGTTCCTTAGAATGCTATAGTTAAGCAAAGCATTCCCTCTGTTCATCTTTTTTCTTGCAGGCCTTCTATTTTAAACATATCACATTATCTGGAATAATTAATTCTTTGGGAGTTCTATACCACATTGTTTAGTTGCCAGTACATTTCTTGGGATATTGCTAAAATTATTAATAGAGGAAACTGTTGATACACAAAAACCTAGCAAGCAGGGTAATGGTATGATCCCCTTACCTAGCAAAATCTGGAAAAAATATTTATTTAATAAAAATGCACAATCAAGCTGTATAAGTCCTTATCAATGCTTTTTGTCTTTATTATGCTTCTGATTAAGATGCATTTCTAGGTGGGGTGGAGTCTCTTCTCTTTATTGACAGTCATGCCTCTCAACCTCTTAGTGCAAAAAATCTCGGAAAAGCCTAAAAATAATGTGTGTGTGTGTGTGGTGTGTGTGTGTGTGTGGGGGGGGGGGGGTAATGGTCAAAAAATATGGACAGATTCTAAATATTGCTCTTATACACTTAAAGAGTTGCTAGAATAACAGGATTTGTGTCAGTGTGTATTTTTCCAAAGGATATGAAGCCTGAAACATAAATATTTCTCCTTATTTAGTGACTTCAGTCCTCTGTGATTTGCCATAAAACCACAAATTTTGTAAAGAACAGATCAAAAATATGAGGCAAAAATATGGACAGTTGAGAGGTATGTTGACAATTAAATGCCCTGTATTTATTTTCCTTGGCTGTTAATTGACTCTTTGCTTCAACTAGGATATAGCTGTGAAGAGTGGTTTGTCTTGACTTTATCACTGGGAATCACTCACTCACTGCATAATAAGGAAAGTTTGGATTTTACCATAGGGTTTGTTTATGCCATTGTGTAGTAAATTGTGCTTATAGGTAAAATATAATTACACAGCTGCTGACATTCTTCCAGACTTTCCATCTAAATTATTCATGCCACAGAATTTAAACCTGACAATTCAGGACAAATAAAACAAAGAAATAACAACCTGAGTTGTTTGTTACTGACAATATTCAACAAATGTATCTTAAACTATTTAGTGCAATTACCTCTACATATTATTCAAATCAGCTTGTTATCTTTTATACACATACCTTTTTCATTTTGTTCTTTTGATCACTGTTATCCTGACTATAGTCTATTCTTTCCTTCCTCTTGCATAATCTCCTTGTTTTTCTGTCATAATTCTTTACAGCCTTTTTCACCCCCTCTAATCCCATCTTCACTTTTCTTTCTTCTCACTTAAAACTTACCTTGGTACTCCACATCTTAAGAAACCAGTTCTCCTTTTTTTTTCCTTACAGTAATTTTCCTAAAGCTTTCCAACTTGCTGTCTTAACTACAGTTACTTTGTGCTTGCTGATTTGTCTTTGCTTTCATATACTTTTGACCCTCTACAAGACCCATAGGTCTACAATGGTGTTCTAATATTTTATGACCCCCTGATAATAATACTTTCATCTACCTATTTTCCCTTTTTTACTGCTATATAACAACGTAATTCTGACCTCATATTAGCATGATCTTTCTCTCTCTCATTCTCTCTCTCAATGTGCTTTTCTTTTAAATCTTGTGTTTTTCATTCATTGGTGTCCTGCACAGCTGCCACCTTTTAGAGTTAGATTAAGCTCTACCTTGTAGATTTTTGCCACATTCAAAGGATCATTGATCTCTCTCTCTCTCTCTCTCTCTCTCTCTCTCTCCCTTTCTCTTGCTCTGTCTTCAGGAGACTCCACAAGGTAGAAGGAAATTAATTAAACATAGAATAATTGCTTGATTTACTAACTGTAACCTTAAACTAAGTTTTAAATATGTAGGGAACAAACTGATCCACATGGAAAATATGGAAGGGTTTGCACCATAACTAAATATTTTACAAAGCCTTTGCATATAGCTTTTTACAGTATTGCCAAATTGGTCAATGCCAGTCTTACAGTATATAAACAGAAACTTTCTCTTTACCCATTGTACACTTTTATAATTGCACCTACTGCTACTTATAACTTTACTGTAGTAATTATGCATCTACCTTGTTCATATGTTTGCTAAACTAGGCCTATTATGTTTTTTTCTCATTTTTCTCACCCTCTTTGTTGTTTGGTTGAAGCTCTTCTTGGAACTGCGGACACGTTCTGCAATGCTAATCATGTTTCTTTGATGATTTTTCAAGCAAATGGAAAATATGTGTTGTGCTCTTATGAGTTTTACATAAAATTGAAATTCTCAGCATTCATTTTCAATGTGTCTTACGGCTTTTCCCGGTTAGGGGTCGCCACAGCGGAACTCTGGTCCGCTAATGATCGGCAGTAGATTTTTACGTGCCGAGTTGTCGGCCCTGATGCACAACCTTCAACGAAGGTACGCCCATTCACGCATGTCTCCACACAGAAGACGCTCTAGCTGAAACTCGATCAGGACAACGTCTTTCTGTGAGGTGGCAATGCTACCGCAGCACCAATATCAGAAAATGTTTCTGGAATGTTTGATGATTTTTACACTTAAACAACTATAAGCATCTATATTTATTCGTTATATAGGCCATATAAAACCTAATTTTATATGTCTACAGTAAACATAGCTATACATTTAAGAGAATGGGCAGTTAGCAAAATGTGATTGTACAAATTATGCTATCTTGCTTCTATGCCAAGATGGTGGACTGTTATCTGCTTTAAAATGAACTCTTCAGAGTATCAGTTGTTTGACAAAATCACAGTCTTTAAATATCTCATTTAAGCTATTGGTTCCTGAATTTCTTCAAGTTAACTATTTGGGCATCATATCACTAATTTTATTAATTTCTTGGTTCAATTTATCTTCATTTCTTATCTGAACAACATGAGTCACACTTAATCTTCTTCTGAAGACATTAGCATGGAAATAATAACTTCAAGCTCATGTGATTAATACCCAAATAATCTCTATAAAATAGACAGGTTAGATAACAAAATAGACTCTATTAAAGAAGATAATAACAGACAAATACATAGTCTCAAAGGCTTGCCTAAGCAGCAGAGCAGTAAAATAAATGACATTGAAGTCACATGAATGATCATGAAGGAAGGTTTAAAGAAGAAGAAACGCAAACTGAGTTTCTCCTGAAAACTGATGGCATGGTTATTGCAGAAGGCAGATGATGTAGAGACTAGAGAGAAGAAACAATCTGAGAATATATGGTATTCCTGAGAATATTGAAGGAGATAATATGATTCATTTTCTTACTACTTGCATCCCAAAAGCTCATTTGCCCTAGGCTTTACTCCATGGTATTAAGAGAGGGCATAGATCTTTATCATCTACTTCTATCAAGAAGGGTGCCTCCCAGGATCCATCATAGCAACATTTATATCAAGTATTTCATAAAGATTTCATCCTGAAAACTGCTTGGTGTAGCCCTACTCCAAAAAAGATGAAATAGCATAATAAGATTTGACAATAACTACTCAACTGAAGTCATGGAAAAAAAGGAAAGCTTTTCTCCATCTCATAAAAGAATTAAAGAAAGACAAGGTGAGATTTCATTTACTTTTCCTGATAATTTTCCTCAAAGATGGTCCCGAAGGTTTTAATTCTTTAGAAGAAGCTGCCTCCTTTATTTAAAACAATGACATAATAACATCTGTTGAGTGTATTGAATTGGTCTGGTCTGAGATTGAAATGCTAAGCTGATAGCAACAGGGAAATGATGGCATCCTCTAAGAAATGTAACGGTAATGACTATTTCGCAATATCATGCTATTTTTTGTTTTGTTATACTGTGGCATAGAATTAAACCTATCCTCTTATTAATGCTAGCTTCTAAAAAAAAACAATATGAATATGAAGCAGTTATTGTGTAAGGATAATAAATCAATACTGAGAGACACTACATTGAATACAGGAACAGTTCCCTGTGGCAAATGTAATAGATGCATTAACATCTGCACTGATATAATATTTACTCATCCTTCCTTGGATTTTACCTTTTGTTTTAATACACCAGCTACTTGTAGCTCAAAAAATCTGGTCTACTTAGCTACGTGTACAAAATGCACTGCTTTCTATATAGGCCTCACGAAAAGAAGGCTAGCTGATCGTATCTATAATCACTTATATGAAATTAAGAAAGTATCAGATACAAATGCCTTAGAACAACATATAAAAGACCATAGAGACCATACATTTGTATTTAGAGTATTAGAATTGGTGCGTTTAAATGTTAGAGGGGGAGATGACTCTAATAGTTTAGCCTTAGCAGAGCTTAGGTGGATACTGAAGTTTAATGCACATAATTTTCCTGGTCTCAACACTTTTGTGTCCATTAAGCCTATTCTGAACATTAGGAAACGTTAAAATAATGGTAAATGTTGTATAACTGGAAGTCTATAATACTTTATAACATATTTATATATTTTTTACAGATTTTTAATTTTCATACTCTTTAATAACAAATTTGAATATTATTTATAGCTGACAAATGAATTAATAAATTAAACTGTATATATTTATATTTATATATATTTTTTTGTTAAATAGTATATATTCATATATCTTGTTTTATTATACTTTTGCACATCCTTTTATATACATTTTTTATACACTTCCCTAAAGTTGGAAGGTTATGGTCATCAGTACATAACCTTTTATATAAAAAATTTTTTATTATATATATACATATATATTTTTTATTATATATATACATATATATTTTTTATTATATATATACATATATATTTTTTGACCTCTTTAGGCTATAATGGTATTAATAGACAATAGATACAGATATTACCTTATTTAAATATAAATAATTTAAATATAAATAATTTAAATATCATTTCAAACATAAATTTTGTTGCTATAAGTTATATTAAAGAAAGAGAAATAATTTAATCTACTTAAAATTTAAAAGTTTTTTATATGGTATATCTTATTATATGTTATATATTACTCAATAGTCATATAGTTCATATTTAGGCTTTAGAATTTACAGTTATTGATATTAACTTTATTCATTTATTTATATCAATTTTCATGTTCATTCATGTTTGTATATATACTATCCATGAAGCATTTTTAACAATTCAATTTTTATTTTATTATTCTATTACTTTATGTAATGACATTTTATATCTTTAGTACACATATATATGTACAATTTTCATATCATAATAATAATATATTATTTAGTTTTAAAAAACCTATATACACATCAAGAAAAAAATTTTTAGGTAAAAAAACTTTTTAGGTATAAATCATGTGTTAGGTATTTTTATATTTTTATATTTCATTTCAATCATTATTTATTTGCCATTTATTACTTTGGATTTACTGCTTAACTCCTTTTCCGGACGTTAGTAAATAGCTCTGAGGAAACATGCTCAGTTTAAGTGGCGGTTGCATTATAAACTTCCGCCTTTAACAGCATTGAAATTATATTCTGCAGTGGCATGCCGTAATTATAGTTTTATTTAAATAGTTTTATGCATAAGGTTTTAGTCAGTCAGCATGCTTATGTTTTGTCAGTTTGTTAGCTTATTTAGCTTACATTGTTTACATTTATAGTCTAGCAGTTAGATTAGTTAAAGTGATTTTGACTTCAGCTGCGTTTTAAGTTGTCGGCTTTTGGAAATATTTTATTGCCGCTAATTTGTTACTATTGACTAACTAAAATTATATGTCTGCTAATTCAATGTACTTGTTGTAAAAATGTTTTCTGCTTACTGAAATCTTTACTTTACTGCTAGTGATCCGGAATTTAGCTTCACAAAGCTGGACTTGGAGACCGAAAAGGAAAAAAATGTTTTAGCAGTACCTTAATTGATTTCTTCAGTTTTACGTCAACTTGCAGTTGACATTCACTCCTGCATCTAGTTTTAGTTATTGTAGTCTAGTGTTTACAAATGACATGATATTGGAAACGTTTACTGGATCTGAATGTTAGTAGTCATGCACGATTTGGAACAATTTGTCTTGTGTTTTAAATCTATATTATAAGTATGTTATATAGATGCTAGCTGGGTTGTTCTTGTTCTTTTTCTTTAAAGCGTTCATTGCTAAATAGCTTAATTGAGACAATTAAGCTTTTAACTTATGATATTTAAACAGTGTATGTGGGGTTTTTTCTTTGTCTGAGGAAGCGTGGTTGCACCCACGCGAAAGCGCTTACCGTTACCCACTGTTTTATGGATTTTATGGATTAAAGGAGTTTTTTATATTTATGCTACGTTTATTTGGCTGCTTCATGGACTTTTAACTACAATTGTGCTATTTATTCAACTGCCTTTTGGACATTTAAAAGCATTTCAAGTGATACATTACTGCATCGTGGTAGAGATCAGGTTACTGTTTCTACAGTAATGCTAGCTTCTGTAATGACAGCTGCTGTCTGATTTCAAGTGTTACTAATTTTTGCCTTGAATAATATCAAACTTAATGCAGGTATATGGTCTTCTGTTTTTTTATCAAATGGCTTTCAAATTCAGTCAAATATTTATGTATAAGTTAAAAACCTGTTTTTTTAGAATGTTATTCCATGTAAGTAGTTATTTATAGACATCTGGGCAGAGAGATAAAGTATGCTTCTGTTTTGTTTCTTTAGGATATAATTATTTGGTCATGTAGTATACACATAGTATCAATCACATAGAATTTCTTATGTTATATATAATTTTCAACTTGTTATTTAAATAATGCTTATAAAATAGCATGTATAGCAATTTAAATCTGACAGTTAATATCTATCATTAAAGCTCAAGCTATCACTTAATATTTTGCATTTTTTAAGATTTATGATTTTTTAAGCTCTAGGTGTCAAACTAGCTTTGAGATTTCTTTCCTAGCATTCTGTGTCATGCTACACTACCTTACATATTTACATGATGGTGGCCATGTACTCCACTAAAACAAGGAGACAAATGGTAATTTGTGATTCATTTATATAGGAAATGATATTACTGACATCACAAGTTACAAACTACAAGCTGGATTTGCAGGGCTAATATAATTGTGATTTCATAAGGTAGTACATTTCTGCTCTAAATTACAATAATATTCATCTTTTGATGTCAACATTCATAGTTATTTCATACTATTAATGAATAAGATGTTAACCTTGACATTTTAATGCAGTAAACAAATTCTATGTTTATGTCTGTTTGATATACAAGGTGGGTGAGGTGGATACAGTGTGAATGGTATTGTTACTGAAGGCTTTTGTTTGGAGATGTAGGTTCTGTTCTGTTCTGCTGGGAGGCTTTGACGCATGACACATTTTTCCTGCCATCAGTATGATGAATACTGTGTTAGGTATAATGATAAATGTTAGTCTGCAGGTACACCAGATTTTATGTGTTCATTGCTGAGTGTAAAGCCTAGTTTAGATACCTCAGTTTTTTTGTCTGTTTTAATTATTTTTGTATCACTTCCTACTGTGGAATTGTAGCTGTCTATCTACATTGAGGATTCTAAAACTAACATTGATTGGCTGCTAAATTATCTAAGACATTTGCATCCTGTATTTTTTGACTTTTAAGATGAGTTTATTAGAAAATATTTGGTTCTTCACTTTACTATCAAATTAGATCATTTAAAAAAGTTTTTGATTTAATACCTCTTTATAAATATCTGCAGCTTTTCATTGTTGGTTGATTCTACTACTTATTATTGTTATTATTATTATTATTATTATTAGTAGTAGTAGTAGTAGTAGTAGTAGTAATATTATTATTACTATTATTATTACTATTTATAAATATCTGCAGCTTTTCATTGTTGGTTGATTCTACTACTTATTATTGTTATTATTATTATTATTATTATTATTAGTAGTAGTATTAATATTATTATTACTATTATTATTACTATTATTATTGCATTATATTACATTACAGCACTATCCTGCAGTCAGAGAGCAACATTAAATGCTTTGAAGTTTAGAGTTTTATTTAAAGCAAGTATTCAATATTAAGGAAGTTTTGTAGGAACTTAGTCTTAACAATGACAAAGGTACATGATTAACTTCTAAGCAAGTGGCAAGTGGCATTTTTTAAGATGGTTAATTCATTCAGGTATTTTATATACGTGTGCATGTGTGTGTGTGTGTGTGTGTGTGTGTGTGTGTGTGTGTGTGTGTGTGTGTGTGTGTGCGTGTGTTTGTGTGTGTGTGTGTGTCTGTTTGTGTATATATGTTAGTGTCATGTTTATCAGTTTGTTTTGTATTATTTATACAGCTTTGGTTTTGTATTACTTTATTCAGAAAAGATATTTGCTCATTAAGCAAAATGGACATCATTTTTCACCTTATTTTTTTATATCTGGGAAATATAGTGTAATAACTGGGTTTCATTGGCTGACATATTATCTTATATAATTAAATTTAAACTTCAAAAATGAGTTTTTTTTTAATTATTTCACTTAATGCTAATGGCATCAATGATGGTAGTTAAAGAAGCTCATTATCAGTCTAGATGTAGTTGTATTGCAAGAAACGCATCTTTTAGAAAAGAACACCAATTACATCAATAATAAGGCTTACATTGTCTCAGCTGCTTTTACATTCAAAACAAAAAGAATAGTGGTATAATGGAAAAAATCTCTTGTTATGCCAAAAGTCCTCTCAATATATTCTGATGGGAAAGAAATGTTTTCATTGATTACTATGGAATGATTTGGAAGAATTTATACTATTGCTAATATGGTTTAGTTAACACGAGTAGGATCAACATTTCTAAACAAAATTTTGAAATCTTATTAAATAAAATGAAAGGTAATTTAATACTACATGGAGGTTTCAACTGTAGCTTACATTAAAGGTACAGACGTGGTCTTATAGAACCCAGGATATCTGCTACAGCAAAACGTATTAAGAAGTAGGTTAAATATTTAAACCTTAAACATGTAATTTTTTTGTTTGCTTTTGTTTTTTGTTTTTTGTAGAGCCCAATCCTGTATTTTTTACTCACTACTCTTATGCTTTTCTCACACAAACAAACAAACAAACAAACAAAATCCTTCCAAAATGAATGCTATTATTACAAGATTTAATAAAAAAGCAACATTTTAAATATTGGGCTAAGATGAAGTTGCTATAAGAAAAATAAGTTTAGATATCTGTCCACTTATGGTGTGCTTTATACAATTATTTATTCTAAATATTGTATGCAGTTAATTTAAGCCTTGGGTCTAGATGATTGTCACTGTTGAATTAACACCCCGACCCCATGTGCAAAAATGGAAAAGGGATTGAGGATGGATGGATGGATTTGTTTTCTTACTCATTAATTGAAATAAATAAAAAAGAGATTTCCCAGGTGAATAAATAGTAAAATGAATAACCCATGTAGAAATGATGTTCTCTTTTCTACCTCAATGCAAAATAAAAAAGAAGTTTTCATTAATTACCTCAGAAACTTACCAGTATATCATTGTGATATGTAATTCAAAACTATTGGTAAACATGCAACCATGAATGGAAATTATGGAAACCCTTTCTTAACTATTACTAGTATTTATCAGTTACTCTGTTCTTCCATGCCAAGATTGATTTTTTTTAATTATAAATTTGAATTACTTCAGGAAACCTATTCAAGTAACTACAGAAGAAAATAATGTACTGTTTTTTCACTGATTTTTAGCAATGAAGCAGAACTTGAGAAAACTGGAAAATATATCAAATGTCTATTAAAGCAGTTAGCATGGTCTCCTCAGGCACTCCTGTATTTTCAGATAGCACTCATTCTGATTTATTTCCATTAAAGGTCAAGGTAATTATTGTTCTATGTTATAAGGAATAGGTTCATAGGTTCATAGGTAGGTACTAGGCTATTGGCCCTGGGGCCTATACAAGCCCAGCCAAAAAGGTAGCCTGGCTTTTTTGATAATATTGACTCCACTTTATTCATATCAATTTGAGAGTCTATAAAAATGGTGTTATTTGAATCAGAGGTCTATGTTATTAGGAATTTGATAATATTCACTTCACTTTTCTCGTATTTACTCCAGCATAGATAATCATGGTGTTATATGCAAACTCTATTAACATCCATTACACTCAGGCCTGACACATTATTTTTCTAAATATGTTGGACTTTAGTGATCATTTCAAAGAATCCTGGGGAACTGTTTTTGTAGAAAGTAATATTTTTTTTTATATTTCAGAGACACACAAAATCCTCTGACCTCTTATTTTTAAATAGTTTCATTTCTTGAGAGATATAAAAACAAGTAAACTGTTTTATAAAATGCCTGCAGATAAGCAGTCATTAAATTATTGTGATGAATGCCTTAAAGAGGTCAAGAAAAAACACTCTAATGAACCTTCCTATGATGACATGTTCTATAATTTGGTCCTTAAGCTTTATAAACAGCTAATATAGTTCCAAGATCCCTTGAAAAACATATTTAGTTTTATAAAAATGCCATATACCCCCACATATTTTCATAATTCCGATATGTACAGTTAATTCCACTATCTTTATTAGAGGTGGCAGTAGCGATGTGATTGAGAAGTTTTTATACAGATCATATCATCGTGTTTATCTAAAGAAAGATGATGGCAACTTTTATGCAGAGCTAGAACTCCATCATTTCCCTAATGACCTGCAGAAAAAAGTCCTAATGAGTAGCTTACTTTTCCAATAAGTGTAAGAAACCTTTTCAGTAAGTTATCAATACCAGATGCCCTATATAACTAGATTTTTTTCCTAAATGGTATATCCAGGAAACCCTAAATTCAGTAAATCCAAAAGCAAATACGCAGTTTTGAAGCAGTTTGATAAGGGAAACAGGAATGGCTGTTAGGGTAAGATATGCTCCTCTGCCAACTGCAAGTGATCCATTTTACTAAACTGGTGTAACATAAGGACTGCCTATGGTTTTATTCTTTTGGATGACCCATTCCAAAATTTCAACAGATGTTACAAGCAGGTGTCTAGTGGGCAGTAAAATATGATTTTTTTTGTCTGTGTGCAAATGTATAGGTATGTCTCCCTCTATTCATCCTATCACTATCACTTTGATCTAATTAGCTTTTCCCTCACCTAATGCCCTGTCTCTGTTTCTCAGAATAGCCATGACTACATCTGTGAGACAAATGAAATGTTTGGCTTTTGTCTCTAATAGAGTTACATGAAGCAAGATCATTATGTATTTTGAGGATGCTTATGGTGAATTAGGTAAGGATATCATTAACACAGGAACGTTAATTAATTAGGATTTCAGTTCTACCATGTATGGATAGATATATTTTCATTAAACTGACAAAGTGAGCTAAAGAACCTGTAGAAATTATCTCAGTGGAAATGTACTTTCTCAGCATGGAGAGTGTATAGACTCAGTTATTATCTGTAGAATGAAATGATAATTTCAGGCTACAGACTATTAAAATGAATGAAGTTCAATTTAGCAATGGATTTAGGAAAGGAACAGACTAGTTACAAATGTCTTTACTTCAAACCTTAGACAGCAACTCACAAAATTAGAACATGACTTCAGTTCAAAATCATTCCAATATTATTTTTTTTCGAAACAGGTTAGGAACTAACAAATCAGCAGCTGTAAGTTTAAGAATCATTATATCATTTATATGGTAGTAACTATTTAGAGAAATTTTGTTTTAAAATGTCAGACATTAAAACTCCAAGCATCACTAATGCTGAAAGCTAATGCCCCGAAACAAAGAAAATGCAAAAAGCAAAGTATGCATGTTTTCTGAAGGAGTACAAGCCCCATACACACCCACTGTTGTGGGTAAGTCTCTCATTCTGAGCTTATATAAACTGGTTCCATGATAATACCAACCCAAACAAAGAAGAAACTTGACTCTCCAGCTGACACAGACATCCTACAAAAGGGTCTCACTGAGAAAGATACCTGGTGTCAAAACCATGGCCTCAAGCTAAATGCCAAAAAGTACATAGTCATCCCCTTTGGAAAAAAACAAAGTACCCACACTTTACCACATAGGTGGTAGCCCCCTAAATATGGAAGATGAAATAAGGGATCTGGGGACCCAAGTAGATAGTAACCTCTCCTTTGATAATCACATTGCCAAAGTGGTTAGAAAATCCTTCTATGTGGCCCACCTAATCACAAAAGGGTTTGCATCCAGATCAAACGAGGTCATTGTGTCCCTCTACACATCACTCATCAGACCCATCATAGAGTACAATGCCCCATTTGGGATGTACCTTACAAGACACCTGCAACAGCTGGAAAGACCACAGAAGTACCTCACCAAGAGGATCACTGGCCTCAAACAGATGCCCTATGCAGCTCGACTGAAAAAAACTCCAGCTGTACTCAGTTGCATACCACCTACTCAGAGGTGATCTCTGCCTGACATACAAGGCCATGTCTAACCCAGCATTGGTTAAAAGAAGAAACCCATATCCACTTGAGCCACATGCTCTAGGGATCTAAGCCTCACAACAACAATAAATAGGATGTACTGGAGGACTAGATTCCTGTCCCAGAGAATTCCCATGCTCTGGAACAAGATCCCAATCTACATAAGGCAGAGCTCCTCACTAACACTCTTCAAGAGAAACCTTGATGAGTGGATGGGAAACAGGAAGTTTACCCCGGAGATCACTTCAGTGGCTCTCCTGGACAGACGCACAGGGAACTAATCTAAGGGGGCAGCAAAAGCCAACACATTCAGGCTAGGCTTATAAATGCCTTTGGGCAGATAGCGTAGTACCTACCTATGAACCTATGACCCTAAGAGAAATTAATCACTGCTGCACACAAGTAGAAATTACAAAGGCAGCAATTTCCTGTGGAAAACAGTGACAAACATTGTGCTTCAAGCAATTAACATTCAAGGGATTTCACCTCAGCTACCCTAAATACACCATTTAGGACATTGTGTGCATCATACTCAATACCTTCATAACCAACCAGTCATCACAGTAGAGCAGGAATTTCCAGAAGTAATAACAAGACTCAGTTTTTCCATAATGAGAATGTTGGGTAAGAGTTCAAAAAGAGTTAGTAGGACATCTGTTCCACCAAGGGCTCCTAACTTGATTGTCTTCATCATAGTTATCCACCTGTTCTAGTCCCTGAACTGCCATAACAATGCAAATTTAAGTAAATACTGTACAACATACCTAAAAGTTTCTTTAGTCTAAAACAGTGGTAATATGTGCTGGAATGAGATTGCAACTATTAGTTCATATATAACTAGTGGAATTAGAATTCAGATTATCAGTCAAACTAGATAAATACATTATATAATCATAGGTATTAGTTACCAAACAACAGAGAGGGGATAAATGTTCATTTCCTAAACATGGGGGGGGGGGGTATTGTGGAGTAATTAGAGTGACATGGCTGGAAGTCTCCATTTTGTCTAAGTTAAGATGCTCTGTAGTGGTCATATAACAATCTAACAGTACCCCTAGCCACTTCTAACAGGGAATTGTTTTGAAACTTTAGTGCTGCTGCTCTTTCTGTGCCCAGTTAATGCCCTCAGAAAGGACACTTCTGTCTTTGAAACACTGAAGAGTAGCTTGATAAGATGCATTTAATACAATGCTTGCGTCATAAATTGGGTCATACACTGCATATGCTGATTTTTATTTTTTTTTCTGGCATGGAAAACAATGCTATCATTGTGCCACAGTTTTTCCACATCAGTTTACTATATAGGGAACATAGAAGTCACCCAAGTATGGATGGACTACTGATATTGCCTATAAAGGAGCTGAAATACCTAGAGATCGTCTGATTCTTTGCAACTAGCCATCTTAATTATTGTGAAGTCAGGATACAATATTACTGTTGAATGATATAGCTTGAAAAGTATGCACTGAATGAGCCTGTTTCTTACGAAAGGTCAAGGGAAACTGTTTTTTAGCCCATTCAAATACCTTTGTTTTGGTTATCAATGTTTATGATGACACACTCTGCAATGTGATGAGGTGGGAGACATTTAGTAAATCAGGATAGTTCATGTAAGCAGATTTATTTGCAGTAAAAAGTTTTGGTCTACTTTATAATTTTGCTGAGAGCATTTCTACTACCTGACTGCTTGCCATCACTGTCTTGCCACCCACTCTGCTGTTTGACATAAGAAATTGCTCACATTTTTGAAAGTATCTTGTAGGATGCTGCACCCCTGTCCCTGCACTAAAGTTAATTTAATCTGAGTTTGTACAATGTCAGAATAGAATATTTAGCAGTTGTGGGTCTGGAGACTAACCTCACATATTTGTCAGTGTGGAGAGCACAACAGCTCTGCAAAACAAATGATTATGTGTGTTTGATAATGCTGATAAAAAGGCAACAACTTGGTTGGCTGGACAGTATAGGGTGGGCAGCTAGGAGGCAATACATTTGTATGTAGGAAAACAAACTAGATCCAAAATTTGTAGGAAAAATTATAAACAACTACACTACAAAAAAAAATTAAAAGAGAAGGAATAAAACAGTCAGAGATTCTCAACATGTCTCAAAAATAAAATGGTACTCTTAAATGAACTTGCCTGGAAACTTTAGGTAGCAAAATGATGCAGTCGAAGACTGTAAGTAGTTTTGGGTGTGCCCTTGCTTTAAACATTGCACCCTAAGCCTAACATTTCCTTTTCCAACAGTGTATTTTCCTTGTTCAACTGTAGTGACAGATAGCAATAGATAAGGGATGAGCCTAGGTCTATGCCACTGTCACCGATTCATGAATACATAAAGCTGACAGAACATAAGAAAATAAATCAGAGATAAAAGACTGCTTTGGACATTCACCAACAAATGTCATGCCCATATAAACTCTACACTGTAAGCTCCAGAACAGGGTTATAATCACACTGAGTCTCCAGGAATTCACCAACCTCACTTTGAGCCCAGTGCCTTTTAATGCAAATTTACCAACTATTATTGAGACTTAACCAAACTATTCTTCATACACATATACACTCATGATATTTTCCATGAGGTGTTACTACTGCACTTGTGTTGACAAGACCAATTACATGCATTCAAGATACACTATAAAATATGACTGCTAATATGATACCAATACATTAGTTAATGAATGAATTGACATTTCCTTATGATAGCTGAGTGATAAACAGTCTCTGTCTAGAAGAATGATAGCATCAGTCACAATGGTACTGTGAGGATGCCATTCACAAGAAAAATAAAACATCAGTCACAATATTTGCCAATCAACAAATGAAAACTCTTTACTTTTAAACATGATCTGATTACATGTATGGGACAGTATTTCATCTGCACAGAAAATGGAAAATAAAACTTTCAAATATAATAGTCTAATAACAGAAAAAAAAAATTCCAGAAACTTATTGTTGATGTAGCTTCTTTTGACAGACAGGGTTCTTAAAGTCCAAATAATAGTCTCATACAAACTGAAAGAAAAGAACAGCACTATCTCTGCTAAAATATACTCCTTGATAGTTAGAGAGATTTTCCAACAGAAAGAAAATAATAATCTCAGATCACAAGAAAGAAAAGAAGGACAGCAATGTATCTGATATAGTTTATCTAACGGAGGTTACAGATAACTCAAACAAAACAAAATATATCTTTCTTTTTGAAACAAGCTGTAGAATGCCCTAGTAGTCCTGTTCCTTGCTAAACAGCTATAAGCAATCTCATATTATTAAAAAAATTGTACACATCTAATGAAATACAAAACTATTTGCATTTTTGATTACAGGACAACATATCACATTGGACACCTTCACTACCACATATAACAATCAATTGTTTTTTCACTCACCGGCATTTCTGTTCATCTTTCTCAGTGCATAGCATATTCAATTTGAATGAAATCTAATAATACTGTATTTGGTTATTTGTCTACCTGGTACTTACTTCATCTTAACTATCACAATTTAAGTTTTTTGTTCCATGAGAAGGCTACAGATCAAAGTATTTTTAACCCTTCAGCCCAGTCAGTCATCTGACATTTTAGAGACATAAGAGGAAAAGGATGGATGGTCCTTTACAGACAGTGACTCAAATAGTAGAGAAATCTATGATATGAAGGATTGTTAGTCCTATGAAGGATTGTTAGTAATTAAAGAAGATACTCTTTACAACAATAACTAAAAGAATATAATGACATACTATTGTTTTAGCAACCATGCCTTAACAAGTCATCCAAAATGAGATGAATCTTTTCCTCACTTTCAAAATTAATGTTTCTAATAGCATTTTAGGTTTATAACATTTTGTGATTATTTTATTTCTCTCCAGATGAAGCTTTTAGTAAAGAATTGCTTTAGTAGTGTTGACATTTTCTGGCAGTAGAAAATTTAATTAAAAAGACAAAAACAGTGCCTTAGCCAGACACTCTATAGAATGTGAAAATTTCAAAAAGTTTGAATTTTCCATTCTAGAACAGATTGAACAGGGTGTGTTTGTGGGTGACCTTAACAACAAATTGGAACAAAGAGAAGCATTGTGGCAACTAATGCTATGGGCAGATCATCCACCTGGTTTAAATGAGATGGTAAATTTAAAGTGCTTTTGGGTTGATAGATAGATTAATCAGTACAGTATTAGTCAGAATTAGTTTTTTATGTATTAGTAATAATCATTATTCTGTATTTTGTAAAATATTTTGCATGCTTTATACATGAAAAACTTTACAAGGGCATTTTGTATCAATTGATGTATGCACATTTTAAAACGTACAGTTTATATCAAGTAAATGCACAAAGATAGCATAATTAATTACCAACACGGAACAATGAATTCACACTGTGCCCAAAACACATCATATACATCAAAGACAAAGGTGTTTTATATGAAAATGTTTTTATGATAAGTTTATTTCTAAGGTTATTATTACACAATACACATGCATATGAATATTTACATAGTTATATACATGTATTATTTTTTATATAAAAAAAGATGGCTTCACGATTATGATGTTTAATTCATGACATCACTTCCTTTCATGTAATATAAAAGAAGAGTTTGGGAAGACTCTTCTTTTTCTGAAGAAGTTCACGGCATTAAATTGTGAAAGAAAGCGCTAAAAACACTGTCTCTTGGTGGTTACTGAAAGTCTTATTCTTCGTTTGTTTCTTGGTTTGGTTCTACAAATATTTTTTCTTTACTTGTGTTTGGAGAAATAAGATTTGAGGATGGCCACGGAGATGTCTTCCCAAGATGAGTTACTGGACTTGTCTACATATCCAGTTCCTGATGATACTATGTTGCGGGCTGAAGAGCCGGTAAATTTATTAGACTCAGAGGAGAGGTTGGCTACGAAAGTAGCACACATGGTTTTGGATTTTTTCAAAAGAGACTATTCAGTTGGTGATTTTTCGAGCACCGTTTCGAATAAAACAGCTGTTACCCAGCAGGACAAATCTATTAAAGCAGTTAATTTAACTGCTAGTAAAGGTGGAAAAACAGGTAGTTCCACCAATATTCATCAGCTTGCAGTACCGGTGAATTCTTCAAATACCGGAGCACAGACACCAACACTTCCGGTTTGTTTGGATGAAGCGAGGAACGGAGGTAGCGGTGGTTCAATTGAAAATAACGGTTCAAAGGAGAGGACTGAAATGCTGATGTTTGAGAACATCATGGGTTATATACACAATAAGACTGCCAACCCGTTCTCCGATATAGAAGACGTTTCTTCAGGTACAAAAGTAAGTAATTCCTTTAACGACAGCTTTTCCTGCAAAAAAAGTATTTACGACTTGGAGAAACTTGTATTCAGACATGCTACTTTGGTTCTAGAAGTGCACTATCTCAATGAATGCATAAAATGGAAGATAGTGCCTCAGGGACTAAGGGTTGCTAAATTCCCGAACTGTGTGACCCCTGGGGATGATCTGTGTAACCGTCTAATAGCGTTATACAATGAGACAGGTGTCGCCATGATGGGGTTACTAGTAAATCACTATGAAAGAGAAATATTGAAAATTACAGATGACATCAAACTTTTGGATGATTCGATAAAAGACTCTGATTGTTTCAGTAACTTTTTGTCCTTGTATAATAGTGTAGAAGCTAAGGTCAACAGACACCGTGCCACTATAATTTTACGAAAACAAAATAAGCTCAAGAGGGACATCAGAGCTTATAAATTAGACCTAGCTTACATCAGCAACACGGATAAAGTTACTGACACTGAGGTATCTGTTCATCATACAGATACAGAGTCAAATCTTTCTTTGCAACAAAATTCAAATATTGGAAATGATTCAGATACCCGGACTTCAAGAGGTGGGGAAAGTTCTGAATTGAACACAGGAAAGGAAGTTTTGACTGGTTCAAATAAGAACATTTCCTCTGCGACTGGTAATACCTTTGCAGAGGTTTTGTGTCAAAACAGTGATAAGCCTAACACCCCTTTTCGGAAAGAGGGTTACCAACTGAGAAGGACTACAAAATGGTTCAATACAACACAACAAAAGGGAAAAAGAAAAGGGAAAAACAGATAGAAACATTGGATTCTTTATCACATGAAATGTTTTCCATAAGTATTGTGAATTTAAGTTGTATTTCACTTTCAGCTGTTACTAGTGAAGTGTTAAAGAAAGGTTTTTCTTTCATTCCAAGGAATAAGGTAAAGCTGGATAAACTTTTGGTAGATTTTAGACTGTACTTGAGGAAACTGAATTTAAAATATATCATGAATGATGTTGAGAATAACTACATCACACAAGATTATTCAACACCTAGTAGACCTAGTACGTTCAACCCACCTTTGTTGAACACACTACAGGTATTTCAAAATGTATGTGAAAGGCAGTTTAGGGAACTAAACGCATTAGCGGTAACTGAAAATTTGAGCAAAGAAGAATCTGAAGCCCTGGATCAGCTAGCTAGGAACCCTAATTTAAGGGTAATGAGAGCTGATAAGGGTGGTAAAATCATCATAATGGACAATGCTGATTACGAAAAAGCCATTGAGTTACTCTTAAATGACAAAACTAATTATTGTAAAGTGTCATTGGAGTTAGTAAAAACAAGTTTCAGGAACATAGATGGAATGTTATTTGACATGTTTTGTCAGGGCGAGATCAATCAAACTGATTATAACTTTCTGACAGTAGAAAATTCAAATATGTCAAATTTCTTTGGCATTCCCAAAATACAAAATACAGAAGAAGGACTAACATTTAGACCCATTGTATCTGCTAGAAATTCAAAAACAGAAAACATCTCAGTATGGTTAGATTATATTCTCAATCCCATAGCACAAAGGTCTGAATATTACTTAAGAGATTCCTGGCACTTGTTAGAAATTTTACATAACATCAAAATTACAAGTGAGAAGGCATTTTTCGCAACTTTAGATGTGAAGAGCCTCTATACTTCCATCAACCAGGAAGAAGGTCTAGAGTATATGAGAGAGTACCTCTCTAGTAAAACTGACCTTCAAGGGGATAGAGTCAACACACTATGTGCTTTAATGGGTATTGTATTAGAAAACAACATTTTTAGATTCAACAAGAATTTATGCAAACAGGTTTCCGGAGTGGCCATGGGGTCAAGGGTTGCATCAGCCTTTGCCAACATTGTGATGGCCAACTGGGAAAGAAATCACTTAAAAATACATCAAAGTTTTTCAAGAGTAATTTTCTATTGCAGATACATTGACGACCTGTTTTTTATTTGGGACGGAGAGAAAAGTGACTTTGAAAACATGGTGGACGATCTAAACAAAACCACCGAATTTTTACTATTCAAAATGGGTGGTTTTGGTAAGCAAATCAATTTTTTAGATCTCACCCTAAAAATGGAAGGTACAGAAGGCAGGATACAAAGTAAAATTTACAGGAAGTCATGTTTCGTCAACCAATATTTACACAAAGACAGCCTTCACCCCGAGCATATGAAGAAAGGGGTGATCAAAGGGCAAATGATTAGGTTAAGTAGACTCACATCTGAGGATGTGGTTTACGAAGAAGAATTAATGCTTCTTAGAAAGATGTTCATACAAAGGGGCTATGAAAACAGTTGGTTACTAAAATTAGAAGAAGAAGTGACTAAACTAAGACAGGGGGTGGCTAGGCCAATTTTGACATCCAACGATGTCTTAGTAGGGGCCCCGAACATCATTGGAAGGGAAGTGGTCACAATAAAAGGAGATTACAACAGTGCCTTTCCACTACCAATTACGGATGAAATGTGGTTAATAAAAAATACAATAGAAAGGAATTGGAACATCATCTTGGGCAACAAGGATTTGTCAAATATTGTGGGTAGATCTCCTAGATTTACGTATAAAATGGTCACAAACATTAAATTAATTCTAGAGAGATCAAACAACTTAAAACAGGTTAAAGGAGTGTTAGTCAACAAAAAGGGAACTTATGGATGCAGCAATTGCAAACAATGCAGGTTCATTAGTAACACTTCATTTATCAAAATCAAACATCTAGGCAGAACATTATGGGCTTCAAAATATTACAACTGTAATAGCCAATTTGTAGTTTACCTGGCAAGTTGTTCCACATGCCAATGTTATTACATTGGAAAGACAAAGAGAATGTTGAGACATAGAATATATGAGCACGTGTTAGCTATTAGAAAAAAAGACAAAAACAATGCCTTAGCCAGACACTCTATAGAATGTGAAAATTTCAAAAAGTTTGAATTTTCCATTCTAGAACAGATTGAACAGGGTGTGTTTGTGGGTGACCTTAACAACAAATTGGAACAAAGAGAAGCATTGTGGCAACTAATGCTATGGGCAGATCATCCACCTGGTTTAAATGAGATGGTAAATTTAAAGTGCTTTTTGGTTGATAGATAGATTAATCAGTACAGTATTAGTCAGAATTAGTTTTTTATGTATTAGTAATAATTATTATTCTGTATTTTGTAAAATATTTTGCATGCTTTATACATGAAAAACTTTACAAGGGCATTTTGTATCAATTGATGTATGCACATTTTAAAACGTACAGTTTATATCAAGTAAATGCACAAAGATAGCATAATTAATTACCAACACGGCACAATGAATTCACACTGTGCCCAAAACACATCATATACATCAAAGACAAAGGTGTTTTATATGAAAATGTTTTTATGATAAGTTTATTTCTAAGGTTATTATTACACAATACACATGCATATGAATATTTACATAGTTATATACATGTATTATTTTTTATATATAAAAAAAGATGGCTTCACGATTATGATGTTTAATTCATGACATCACTTCCTTTCATGTAATATAAAAGAAGAGTTTGGGAAGACTCTTCTTTTTCTGAAGAAGTTCACGGCATTAAATTGTGAAAGAAAGCGCTAAAAACACTGTCTCTTGGTGGTTACTGAAAGTCTTATTCTTCGTTTGTTTCTTGAGCAGAAAATTTAATGTTACAATATTTGTTTAAGCAATAGAAATTAGTTGATAACCATAACATTTAGAAATAGAGAATAACACATTTTAACTGCATCAAGAAGAAATTTGGTGTATTGATAATAATTATTACACCTAATAATAATAATAATTACAACTAATCAAAGTCTATATTATCAAACTCACCAGTAAAACTAGATCTATAGTTATTTGGGATATGATGTACTATGCCATAACTGTCAGACACATAGTCACTAATAACTCCAATAAGAGACTGCCAGCTAATTGATTTAAGTTACTTGATATGATCATACCTGTATACTGGACAGTATTGTGTTAAAAAAAATGGATTTTTGAAAATCGTTTCAAGTTTAGGAAGTAAAAAGCTGAGTGTTCTTTCCTTTCTGTTTCTACAACATACATAGAAAGCATGTATAGGCCTGTTTTAAGCTCAATGTTTGGGATTATTTTCTACAAGAGCCCATTAGTAAAAAAAAGGCCTTTTAAGATACCACAAGATATTTTGTTTCCTCACAAGATACAGGAATTTCAGAAGTTTCTTATTTAATAATGGCTAAACTGTGCAAATAGCGAAAACCAGAACGCTATAATTCGCTAATCAACTCACAAAAACTGCGTGTTCAACCAAATAAAAGGCAAGATTATAAAATCTACTTTAATCCATAAAATGTTAAGCGCTTTCACTCACTTAATCGTGAGCTTCCTCAGAACATTCACATAGTGATTTCAACAACATTAAATACCAGTATTTGGTGCCAAAATCCATTTCAAATTCTTAAAGCTGTATACTGTTGCATAAAACAATGCCTACTATATATTAAAAATTCAAAACAAAATACAAAATGTATAAAAATATTACATATTAAAAAGTGTCAATCCATACTTATAAAAATAAATGTGTTAAAATTCATTACATCCATCAATTTCTAACTTCTAATAATGGTTTTACTGATATGTAATCATTCAATCTGGGTGGTGTTGTGGCATCTGTTAGTATTTGCCAACAAGTTTCTTAGTATGCCAACATACTCTTAATGTTTCCACCCTAGGATTACTAACTACTGTTTCTAAAATAGCAGATTTGAAATAATGATTTTCGCCTTTGTTGATTATGTGTTTTGCCAAAGCATTTTTATGGTCTTTCGTCCTGATACTATATAGGTGCGAATAAATTCTCTTCCTAAAATTTCACTCTATTTTGCCTATATAATATGAGGAACAGACCATACATTTGGCCAAATACACCAACATTTTTGTGTTGCAGTTTCCTCGTTTAAAATATATTTTTGTCCTATTGTAATTCTTTAATATAGTCTCTGTCTCTTCATTAATCATAAAACATTGATGGCATGTACCACATTTTGTTGTGTGTGTGTGAAATATCCTATTTTTCTTTGTTTGTAACCTCTCTCTAACATCATTTTTAGGTTGTGACCCATCTTATAAACAAAAGTCGGTCTAGTGCCTAAAGTTTCTAACTTTTCTTCATCTGTCAACATTGTGTACCAGATCTTAATCAAAATTTCTTCAATCTGATTACTATACGGACCATATTCTATAATGCATGCCCTGATAAAAGAATTATGATTTGTGCTAGTGCACTTATATGTGTCATCATTTAATGCGGTGTTAAACTTCATTCCTAACAAAGCATATATTTCTTCCCCCATTGGTTTATTACATATGTGTTCTCTTTATTCATCATGTCTTTGTCATATCCCCTTTCACTAAATAATGAAGTTATATATTGTACTTCCTTTAACATATCTGGGTAACTAGAGGTCATACTCACAGCCCTTATACATTGTCCCTTATAAATGTTTCTCTTAGTCTTCTTAGGATGATTACTGTCATAATCAATGTATGAATTGGAAAAAGTTTATTTCCTATGTATGTGACTTGAATTTGTTAACTTGCCTTGTTACCAAAGTATCCAAATATGCCACCCCTGTTGTATTACTCTCTGACGTAAACTTCAAAAATTCATTACTTTCGTTAAGGTAGTCCAAAACGTTGTTGAAGGTGATCTGGTCGCCCTCCCACAAAATATATATGTCATCTAAAAAATGTGAGTAATATTTGATGTTACCAAAAAACTCACTATTAAAAATGACTTTCTCCTCCCAATCCAACATTACCATATTTGCGTAAATGGGGGCACATGCTGCCTCCATCGCTACTCCCTTGGTTTGCTTGAACGTCTCACCTTCATAGTATATAAAGTCATTGTCCAATACTATGGACATAAGTTCAGTAATCAACCTGATTCTATCCCGTTCTAAATCACTGTATTTGTAAATACTGTTAGTAAATGCTTCCATACCTTGATCCTTAGGAATACACATAAACAAATCTATTACATCTATGGATGCAAACAGTAATTCTTTATTACCTAGATGAATAGGGTATCTCTTCAAGAATTCCCAAGAATCCTTGACCATGTGTTCCACTTTTGCATATATATGTTTCAGCATAGAATCTATGGCTACTCCCAAAGGAAAAGTTTTGGACTTGCTTCCTGAAATTATTGGCCTAAATGGGGTGTTGATTTCATTTTTGTGTACCTTTGGTATACCTATAAGTGTGGCCATAACCGGATGCTCTACCCTAAAGAAATTGTATAAATCCTCAGTAATCCTATTATCTAATAAAAATTCTTCAATGTACATTAAAGGATTTGATATTTATGAAGTGAAGTTAAAAAATATGTTAGGAAGCTTAATTTGGCATTAATGCTCAAGAATAAAAATGAGTACAAACAAGATAATAATAATTTGTTAAAGAGGAAGAGTTGTTACATACCTGTTATGAACAAGGATGTTCAAAGATACGAAAGAATAGTTACACAAAAGATATATCAGTCTACTAACAAGTTTGCAAGGAAAAGAGTGAAGTACAACTTAACAAAAGAAGAATTTGCAGTATTAGAGAACTTAAGGGAAAATAACAATGTAAGAGTCATGAAGCCCGATAAGGGAGGTGGTGTTGTGATTTTTGATGCTATGGAATACAACATGAAAATGCATGAAATTTTGCATGACTCAGGTAACTATGAGGTCATTTCCATAAATGAGATAAATATTGCATATAGAAGAATAGACTTGTACATTGAAGAATTTTTATTAGATAATAGGATTACTGAGGATTTATACAATTTATATATGGTAGAGCATATAGTCTATATAGTATAGCATATTTCTATATAGTATCAGGACGAAAGACCATAAAAATGCTTTCGCAAAACACATAATCAGCAAAGGCAAAAATCATTATTTCAAATTTGCTATTTTAGAAACAGTAGTTAGTAATCCTAGGGTGGAAACATTAAGAGTATGTTGGCATACTAAGAAACTTGTTGGCAAATACTAACAGATGCCACAACACCACCCGGATTGAATGACTACATGTCAGTAAAACCATTATTAGAAGTTAGAAATTGATGGATGTAATGAATTTTAACACATTTATTTTTATAAGTATGGATTGACATTTTTTAATATGTAATATTTTTATAAATGTTGTATTTTGTTTTGAATTTTTAATATATAGTAGGCATTGTTTTATGCAACAGTATACAGCTTTAAGAATTTGAAATGGATTTTGGCACCAAATACTGGTATTTAATGTTGTTGGAATCACTATGTGAATGTTCTGAGGAAGCTCACGATTAAGTGAGTGAAAGCGCTTAACATTTTATGGATTAAAGTAGATTTTATAATCTTGCCTTTTATTTGGTTGAAAACGCAGTTTTTGTGAGTTGATTAGTAAATTATAGCATTCTGGTTTTCGCTATTTGCCCGGTTTAGTCATTTCGAATGCTATTTACTTGTTTCTGCTGTTATTTAATAATGGAGTTGATTGCATTTTCTGCTGACATGACAATGAAAATAATCAAGAAAAAGAAAGTAAAGTTGTGTACTCTTACCATAAATGTAGATGTTCAAGTGTGTTCACTGTTGCAGTCATCACTGTAGGGTTCTTCCTGCCAGCAACAGCCCCCGATCGGCCAGAATCCCAAAGTCTGGATCGGGCGCCAGCTGAGGTCGCATTTATCCTGACGTCAATGCGCCGGAAGGTATAAAGACCTCAGCTGACACCATTTCCCGTTTTTTTTTTGCCCCAGATGTCAGGTGCCCAGAAAGAAAAGGCTATAAAAGAAACCATGCCCAAAACCTCAGCAGCCAAAATACCTCATAACAGACAATACTCAAGGAAAAAACAAAAGAGGGGATAGGAGGGAGGGTAACCCTGACTGAAACAGTGAACACACTCGAACATCTACATTTATGGTAAGAGTACACAACTGTACTATGTCCTTTGTGGTTCACTGTTGCAGTCATCACTGTAGGGTTGAGTCCCAAAGCTAAGAAAGGGTGGCTGGAGGAGAAACAGAGGGAGCGGTCACAAAACCTTGCAAAACCGCAGAAGCAAAACCTGCCCTGGATTTAGAATAGAGAGGGAGGTTGTAATGCTTAGAAAAAGTATGTACAGAACTCCAAGAAAACAAGAAAGGGGCCAGCACCAGGAAATTGAAGCAGAGAATTTTTATTGTTACCAGACCGGTTTCAGCATATAGCTTTCCTCAGTGGGTATAACCACTGAGGAAAGCTATATGCTGAAACCGGTCTGGTAACAATAAAAATTCTCTGCTTCAATTTCCTGGCGCTGGCCCCTTTCTTGTTTTCATATAGTTACTTTGGCCTGTGCATCTACCGTACTTGCTAGCTTTTCCTTTGTTTACAGAACTCCAAGTAGCAGCTTCCAAAATATCCTTGGTAGGAACCCCACAAAGAAAAGCTGCTGAAGTAACAGTAGCCTGGGTAGAATGAGTCCTAACATTAACAGGAACCGGATTGCCATGATAAGAGTAACAGAACTTGATGCAATGGGCAATCCACTTGGAAATAGTTTGCTTAGT
This sequence comes from Protopterus annectens, assembly GCF_019279795.1. NCBI lineage: Eukaryota > Metazoa > Chordata > Ceratodontiformes > Protopteridae > Protopterus > Protopterus annectens. Next base: position 322,333,990 of record NC_056734.1, on the reverse strand, counting down.
GATTGCTTTTCCCTGAATAGTAGGAGCATAAGCGACAAACAACTGATCAGATTTCCGGAATATCTTGGTCCTGTCCAGGTATAGACGAAGCTGTCTGTGCACGTCTAGAGAGTGCAAAAGACTTTCTTCCTCACTTTGAGGATTGGGATAAAAGGTAGGCAAATGAATAGACTGATTCAAGGCCACTGCAGAAACCACCTTGGGCATAAATGTGGGATTAGTCCATAGAGATACCCTGTCCTGATGAAAAATAAGGAAGGGTTCCACAGCCATGAGTGCCTGCAATTCCGAAATTCTTCTAGCAGAGGTAATAGCTAAAAGAAAAGCAGTTTTCCATGACAAAAAATTTAAATCCGTGGAAGCTGCAGGTTCAAAAGGAGACAAAGTTAATTTCTCCAAAACATAGTTAAGATCCCAAGTGGGAACAGGAGCCCTTATAGGGGGCCGAATATTCTTAGCCCCTCTAAGAAATTGTTTAAGTAATGGATGAGAAAAAATCGGAGGATCCATATCGTAATGTGCAGAAATAGCAGAAGCATGAAGCTTAACAGAAGAAAAAGATAGGCCCATATGTAATAACTCTGTCAGATACTGTAAATTCAGAGGAATGTTTGGAACAGAAGAAACACCACCCTGGACTTGACTCCAGGAGCAAAATCTTTTCCATTTTCCCGCATAAGATTTTCTAGTGCTGGGCCATCTAGCTTCAAGGATTACATCCAATACCTGTTTGGAAAGGGCAGAGGTGTTTACAGACCCTGGATCTGCCAGGAAGCTAGATGCAGAGTCTCAACATGACTGTGCAGTATCCGGCCGTCCCGTTGAGACAGTAGATGAGGGATTTGAGGCAGAATCCAGGGAGGCTCCTGAACCAAGTTCATCAGAGTGGAATACCAGAATTGCCGAGGCCAATTGGGAGCCAGTAGAATCATGTGCGGTCTGTCCTGTTTTATCTTCAGAAGTACCCGAGGTAGAAGAGGAAAGGGAGGAAAAGCATATACTGAGAGGTGTTTCCAACTGAATGAGAGGGCATCCACTTTCTATGCCAGTTTGTGGTAGGTCCTTGTGCAGAATGTTGGAAGTTGATGATTCTGAGGGGATGCAAAGAGATCTATGTCCGGGCATCCCCAAGCCTTTATAATCATCCTGAATATCTGAACATCCAACATCCATTCGTGTGGATCTGAAATGAGTCTGCTCAATGCGTCTGCCAGAGTGTTGTCTTTCCTTGGCAGGAATTGCACCTGTAAGTCGACACCGCAGGTCAGAGCAGTGTACCAGAGATTCATGGCTAATCTGCACAGGGGGTAATAGTGAGATCCCCCCTGCTTGTTGATGTACCACATCACTGTAGTGTTATCTGTCCGTATCAACAATTGTCCTGGTAGAGGAAGGTCCTTGAAGGCTATCAGGGCATTCTGTACAGCTAGCATCTCCTTCAAATTTATGTGCAGGTGCGTTTGCTCCTTCATCCAAACACCCTGATGACATCTCCCGTGCATGTGGGCTCCACATGCATAATCTGAAGCATCCATTGTCAGAACTTGGTTGGTCGGCAGAGGACAAAAAGGCTTCCCATTGTTCTGTAGACAGGCTTCAGCCCACCAAAGAAACTCTCGCTGGAGACATGGCAAAATCGTGGCCACTGTTTCCAAACTGTGGTAATGCTGAGACCAGACACTCTTGAGGTACCACTGCAGTTTCCTCATATGCAGCCTTGCATATGGTATTAGCAGAATGCAGGAGGCCATGTAACCCAAAGCCTGCAGAATTTTTCTTTCAGTCAGCTGTTTCATTGAAGCCAGGTGTCGGAAAAAAGAAGCCAGTTGCACTTTTCTGTCTGGTGTCAAGGAAGCCATCTGGGTTGAAGTACTCAGAAGAACACCCAGGAAAGTAATCTGTTGTGTGGGTACCAGGTTTGATTTCTTTAGATTCACTGTGAAACTGAGGCACTGAAGAGGATGCTGCACAAAGGCTAGATGACAAAGTAGAGTGTCTTTGTCGTCTGCTTGAAGAAGACAGTCGTCCAGATAAGGGTAAATTTGAATCCCCTTCTGTCTGCAAAACACCATTACTGGTGCCAGGCACTTCGTAAAGACCCTGGGCACAGTAGATAAGCCAAAGGGCAGCACAGAGAACTGGTAATGTTTCGAGCCCACTTTGAAATGCAGGTACCTTCTGCACTCTTGCCTTATAGGAATATGCAGGTAAGCTTCTTTTAAGTCCAAAGTCACCATCCAAGCGTTCTTGCCCAACACAGGCAGCAGCTGCTGCAGAGTGAGCATCTTGAATTTTGGTATATCTAGGAAGGTGTTTAGGACAGAGAGGTCCAGGATTGGTTTCCACGAATTTTCCTTCCTGGGAACCAGGAAATGTCTGGAATAAAAACCTTGCCCTATTTCTAAATTTGGCACCAATTCTATGGCCCTCATAGCCAGGAGGGACTGAACCTGCCGTTGTGCCTCCACCCACTGATGATTTGGCAGGTCTGGCCAACCGTTCGGTTTTGGCAAAGTGTGGAAATGAAATCTGTGACCTCTTCAGACTATGTCCAGAACCCATTTGTCCCAGGTTATGTAGTTCCAATTTTGATAAAAAAGAGAAATCCTTCCCCCCAAAGGAGCTTCCAGGAGAGGAGCCCCTGGAACCAGAAAGGGAGAGTCATAAAGACTGTTTTCGGTAGGTTGAGACTTATCTTCACCTCCCTTGGGAGAGGGGGTACTCCACTGTCTATTCCTAAAATGGGACTGTGACTGTCCCCTACCTCTGGAATGCCTGAATCTGCCTCTCTGAGACCTGCCCAAGCCCGGAAAGGACCAAGGTTTAGTTGGCCAGTGTCTGCTAAATCTAGGAGGTTGCACCTGTAGAAAATCCTTAACCGTCTGCATAGATTTGGCTTTGTCTTCCATTTTCTTCAGTACCTCTTCAGCTTTGGACCCAAACAGAACATCGTGCTGCAAAGGGGCATCCAAAAGTTTGGCTTTAATCTGATCCGGCAAGCTTTGATCTTGTAACCAAGCATGTCTTCTTATAACAGCACCAGTTGTTGCAGCCCTACAAGAAGCTTCCAAAGAATCAAAACCACAATGCAGGGTATGTTTACCCACCTGTTCAATAGCATGCAATAAATCCTGTAACTCCTGATTATCCGCACCAATAGACACAGCTGACATCTTCTATTTAAATACAGACAAAAGGTATTGCTGATACTTCAGCATATGAAATTGACAGTTCAGAGCCCTAATAGACAATGTAGCAGAAGTATAAACCTTTTTACCCCATCTCTCCAAAGCCCTGGACTCTCGGTCAAAGGGAATAGGATTTTTAGCAGAGGCCGCTTTAACACCCTTAGGACCCTGAGAAATTGTTTCTGGATCAGCTGAAAGATTTTTAAAAAGAAATTTATGAGAATCTGGAACCCTATAATACCTATCCGGTTTGGCCAGAGTAGGGGAAAAAGAATCAGGAGAGAGAGAAGCTTCCGAAAAAACATCATCAACAATGTCCAATACAGGGGGAATAGCCAGAGGCTTATGCTGTGGGAGAAGAAGAAAATCCCTGAGCCTTTTCTAGAGATTCAGAGAATTCCTGCCCTTCCCAGTGAAAATACACCCTCATATCATGCAAAGTTTCACCAAAAGAATAATCCTCAGGAGGAGAGGCGGAAGGAAATGAATCTTCAGCATCAGAATCCTCATAAAGAGGAAAGAATAACCCTGCTCAAGGGAAGAAGCAGAAGAAACAGAAATTTGGTCTGAAGAATCATAATCAGACTGTAATATGGGCTTCTTGTCAGGAGGGGGATGAGAACCCCTGATCATAGTTAAGAGATCTTCAGCCATCCTAAGCATCTGCCTCTGAGGCCTAGGACCCTGATCAAAAGGTGCCTGTGCTAGCCACTTCACTTTAGCTAGAGCCTTAGACATTGACTTAGCATGTAAACCTGAATCCATATTTACAGGAAGCTCTGAAGGCCTGAGAACTCCCTCAGAAGCCCGTACCTGCCTATCGGCTCCAGACCCAACTGAGGGAGCAGTATCCGAAGGTCCAGTCCCTGGCAATTCTGAAGACCCCATCAGCTCCACACTGGAGTTGGTACAGGCAATTGGTTCAAAAGAGGTGGACGACAGGGGCTGCAAAGGCGCCTCACTGATGACCGACGAACCAGCAACTGGCAATAACTGAGTAACATCCTTTGCTGTGGACCTCGGAGGCCTGTCTGCATCCCTACACCTCTTACACACCCCAGAAGCCGGAAAAGAATATGAAGACATGTTAAAGTTAAACATTTTTCCAAAATAGTAAAAGGCAAAGTTATATCTATGCCTAATAGTGTGCTGATTAAATCTAGCACAAAACACACAATTAGCAACGTCGTGGTCAGGACCCAGGCAGGGAATACAGTAAGAGTGAAAATCCCTATGAGGTATTTGCTTCCCACAAGAAATACAATTATTAACTTTTTCTGACATCTGACTGGAGCAAGAAAAAGACCTCCCCAATGGAGTACTTATCTGTAAAAACGAAAATCCTGGGATTAGATCCAAAAACAAACAGGAACAGGCCGACCGGCATCAGTGAACTGCAAAGGGCACCGCACGGCAAGAAAGACTGGGGAAATGGTGCCAGCTGAGGTATTTATACCTTCTGGTGCATTGACATCAGGATAAATGTGACCTCAGCTGGCGCCCGATCCAGACTTTGGGATTCTGGCCGATCAGGGGCTGCTGCTAGCAGGAAGAACCCTATAGTGATGACTGCAACAGTGAACCACGAAGGACATCAAGAGACTTTTCAAAATTAATCTACATTATTTAGTACTTCTATTTATGTAAAAAATAATTGTTTTTGTTTTAAGGCATGGAACATTTTTGTCTGAAGCAGAGTTTCACCATCACATTAAGGATATGGCCATGGGATCAGCCATTGTGCCATTTATGGCTATACTTACATCTTATATAAGAATGTAAAACATGTATATCTCCATACTCCTTTTAGAGTCTATTATTTATTAAGAGCATTTCACTGAGGATTCTTATGCAGTATTTTCTCCTCTTCACAAGTTATGCATGTTCTTTTGAACTAGAATGTAAAACATCTGAAAACATAAATACATATATATATATATATATATATATATATATATATATATATATATATATATATATACACTTTTGATGTGAAAATACAAAAGTCAGATTATGATTTTTCCAGTTGTATTTGTGATAGTTAATCAAGGGTAATAATATTTTATAGCTGATAGCTGTCATCACAAATACAATAAAGATAGCATCCCAAAGAGTAGCTAAAATAAAAAAGTAAAAAAAATAATTTGCTTCAGGTTGACATTTTTATCCTTGGACATCTGCCTGGGTGGTTTGAATTGAAAAGTAGTAAAGACAGGATAGGATAGGATAGGATAGGAAGAAGGGGGGGGGGGGATTGTGCTGGTCTAGTAGGTTTAATGTAGGCACAGTGGGCATGAAATCAAAACGTAGGACAGAACATGACATGCTTTTAGTTGGGAGCAAGTTAGTATTTATGGTAGGGCTTTTGGAATTTATAGTCTCTTAGAATGGAAAACAGTGAAGTCCACCTGTTCATCCCATAAGATTAGGTTTTAGGTTAGGCTTTTGGGGCAAATGATTCCAGATGGGAGGCAGTATCACCCCCTTTTGTCGTGGGTTAAGGGCAGAAAGAGCATGCAGAATAAGATGCTGTCCTTGAAAGTGTTAAATTATTGTGAGAGTGTGTGGCATGTATTTCACGTTAAATTATTGTGAGAGTGAGTGGCACATATTTCACATTAAATTGTTGTGAGAGTGATTGGCATGTATTTCATATTAAATTATTGTGAGAGTGAGCGGCATGTATTTCACACTGTTACTTATAATGGTCGTGCAAATTTATTTTATTTATTTTATTTTACATTTGTTAACCGGGGGTGTCTGACTGAGATGAAAGACCCTTTTTCAGCAGAGGTCCGGGGAGAAAAGTTCCACAAAGAAAAATTACAGACACATTTAGTTATTTAGACATGATCAGTATACACACAAATTACAAGAGACATGTTTTCACAGTGGTATGCGACACATAAACAGTTACAGTGGAGAGAACAAACAAAAAAATATTAATTTTAAAAATAAAGGTAATTAATAGATTTGTGGTGTACAGCTGAAATTTGGAACATAGGTAGAATACATACATAGTACACAGGTACAGTACATACATTGTAGATTAGCCAGTGTTTGTCAGTAAGATTGAAAACTATTATCAAGTGCTCTAGATTTAGTATGTATATGTTATCCGCTTTCATTAGCCTGGGGAGCAATCATGGCACTGCCAACTTTGCTTGAGATGTGGCCTGATGAGGTCTTTAAAGGAGGCTTTGGATGATGTGTTTTGAATGCTAGTAGGGACAGAGTTCCATTTTTTAGCTACTGAACTACTATATAGTGCACCTCCAAATCTGTTGTTGCTGTTGGTGACTTCTAGTAGTAGTTTACTTGATGATCTAAGAGGCCTTTTGGCTGAGTGGTGTTGTACTAGGTTTTTGAGGGCAGGACACCTATTGGGGAGGTAATAGATAGAATGGCAGAGGCAGAGCTGATTGTAGGTTAGGAGGTTGGGCAGTTTAAGCCAGTGGAGCTGTCTCAAAGCAGTACAGTGAGGAGTTCTATATGAGCAATTTGCAGCAAAGCGGGCAATTCTGTTATAGCAGGCTTCCATTTTACTCATAGTCAGAATGGGAGATACATAGAGTAGGGTGGATAGAATTTGGGAGCAAGCAATGGCTAATCTTGTGTTGTTGGTAAGAAATGGTTTGATACGGTAGAGTGACCCCAGTTTGGCATGTACTTTTTTAATAGTTAAGTTGAGATGACTATCATAGTTTAGGTGGGAGTCTATGGTTATTCCCAATAGCTTAGCCTGTGCCACTGGAGCAATTGGAGTAGCATTTGTGGAGTAGATAGTGAATTGACTGTTAGTGTTTTTGTTAGAACTGGTTATAATAATAAGCTGAGTTTCTTTGGATTGAGGATAAGTTGGGCTTTGGTAAGGTAGTTTTCAACATCAGAGAATGCTAGCTGAGTTGTTTGCAGGAGGATGGGAATGTTTTGTGCAGCACAGATTAAGGTAGTGTCATCTGCATACTGAATTATAGATGCATGCTGTGTGGAGGTATGGAGGTCATTTGTGAAGACTGTGAATAGTAGTGGTCCTAAGATAGAACCCTGTGGGACTCCTATAGTTATGGGCAGCTGAAGAGAGAGAGAGGAGAGAGATAAGTAGTAAGAGAATGTACCAGTCTTAAACTGTCCTTCCAACCAAATTGTTGCCATTGTGTTATCATATTTGATATATCACTTATGTATATATGGTTGCTTACGCTTTTTATATTTGTAGATATTTGGTTGCTGGCAATAGATATTGTTACAATGCAATGTCTTTGTGTTCAGTATTCCTGGCAGAGCTGCATGCTACTAAAATTTTGAATTAGCATGGAGTAAGATCAAAACTGGGGAAAATATTACATTAATTAAGTGAGGGTATGGGATATAATTTATTAGGTTATGAGGCAATATTTTATATAAATTAAATGACTATTGTTTTTTTTTTATTATATTAATGAAGGATTGTCATTTCTGGGTTTGATTGCTTTTTAACCTAGGAACTAAAAACTTGGGTAATTTCTATAACATATACACTGGCAACAGTAGAAGAGCTGAAGATGTTATTAGATGATGGCATATTACTGTTAACAACTTAGAGGAAACTGGCAAACATTTTGGAGGGCTGTTCTCAATATATGTAATGAGAGATGCTCTTCATATTAATCATTGCTGCAGTAGCCTTAGCTATATGGGTTATATCTTGCCAAGGATATAACAGTCAGCCAGCTTCCAAAGTTTCAGGGCACCTTCCATGTACCCAAACTGTTAAGCAGCTCAAGCTGAGCTGACTAAAAGACAAGTTTGGGCACAAAGCCCTTCAGAGCTTTACTGCCACAGAAGAGTATGATCCTCTAAGGCTTTTGAGGATTGACAGTCAACTTGTGCTTCAGTTAACGGGACAGATAAGTTCCCTCTGGGGGAAAAAACTTCCATTTTCTTTTTTTTCTAATTTTTTATTACTTTCCTGTATAAGAAAGTTGTTTTAAGCTAGGAGTAACACACTTTTAAATGGAGCACTCATTGTTTGTTAGTTTAAAAGTAATGTTATCTAACTAAAAATATATTTTCTGTGAAGAAATTGTGTTTACTTTAATGTTGGGGGGGGGCTGCCATAGTGTTTGAAAGAGCCTTTACTGTGTTTTTTCTGTCAAAAAAATAACTTTTGTGGACTGGTAGTTTTACTGGCATTGTTGCTTGTTTTCTTCAAGATATAGGAACCATTTTTGGCTTGAAGATGGAACAGATTGTCACTCCCACAGTTGGTCCTTCTTCCAGCTACAAAAAGAAAAAGTTAAGCCAACAGCCATTGCCAACACAGGAGGCTAGCAATTTGCTTCAGCTGTAGACGGATGACTCTGTTGTAGCAATCTGTTGTACTTCAGACCACTTATCTTTTGCCCCAGATCCCTTTGGTGTAGCACCTGCAGTCACTGTGGACCAGGGGTTAGCCACATCCTCTGCAGCTTTTGGGGTCCCCTCAGTGGGCAAATGAAAAACACTCCTGTTGTTCCTATGACAGGGAACAGGGAACATTTACCTGTTTTGTAAAAATGCTGTGTCCATCCCTGGGGAAGCAGAAGCTGCCATTAGTAACATGGTTGACCCCATTTTTCCTGCCAAAAAGAAACAAAAAGCTAATCATGTATGTACACCACTTCAAATTTCTTTGGCTAGGAGTAGTTTACTGGGACTGTCTCAGGTTTGATTCAGGCTTTTGATCCTTCTTGTAAAGTAGTTTTAAGTGAAAGAAAAAAGGATTCCTCCTTTCCTGAATAGATTCAATATTCTGAATCTGAACAGGAAGATGCAAGGGGATCTGTTTTACTGCCTGGAATTTTCCTGATAGTCAGACAGCTGTCCCTATAAAGGTAGATAGAGTGCATAAAGTTCCTCAGTCTTTTACATTTTATACACTGTTCCCAAACCTGACCCAGCAGCTATAGCCTTAGGTGACTCCACTGCGGCTAAGTACTTAGTTAATTACATTCTAATTACTTCTAAGGATGAGAAGAGTATTGATATGTATGGGGAAAAGTGTATACTTCTGCAGCTTTGAATTTCAGAAACATAAATTGTCATGCTCATATGTTAAAGTTTATTCTGACATCTTATGAAAGTATGAGGAATGTTTTATCTACAGGTTTTTTTCTTATAAAGAAAAATCTGCATGAAATAACTTGGTTTATTGTATTACATAGGTCACTACTCATTGTTTGCAGAGGATGTGTGTATGAATACTTATTCCAGGGCTATGGCCACTGGTGCAGTTTTAATGAGGTTTGCTTTGCTGCAGTATCAGAAACTCACAGATGATGTTAAAATTGAGATTTTAAATTCTTCCTTGGATAGAGATTTAGTGCTTGGCCCCTTTGCTCCAGAAGTAATCAAAAAAGTGCGATGGAAGGGGCAATCTGATCCAGGGAATTTCTAAGATTTTTCAGCCCTCCTTTTCTAAATTGTCCAAGGGATTTTACTTCTCCTCATCCAATTTCAGTGAAAGAACAGCATAAACAGTATCAGCAGAATTCAGATAAACAGACATTTAAGGAGAAGTGGCAAGGAAGTTCCAAAAAGAAGTCTCAAACCTCCCAAAACCAAGAAAACTCCAACATGTCTGAATGACTATTCAAGAGACCTTGTGCCTCCCCACCACCCTTCCCATCCTTCTCTTCCAGAAAATCTGAATTTCCATTTTCTCTTTGGCAACAGATTGTTTCAGAGAAATGGGATCTGAAAATAATTCTTCTGGGTTACAGAATGCAGAGTGAGGAAGTTCTTCTTTCCAGGGTGTCATTACTCATCCTGCAGATCAGGTTGTTTTGTTTCCATCTGTTCTTCATCACATCCTCTTCCAAGGAGTGACAGAACCAGTTCTTCCTTCCCAGGTGGGAAGGGGTTTTATTCAAGAATGTTCTTATTCACAAAGAAAGAAAATGCTTGGGGACATGTTTTGGATCTTTCTTTCTTAAACTGTTTGTGATAGTGCCCAAGCTAAAAATTATGTCACTTCACAACCCATTGCCTCTTTTGCCTCTTCCATTTTTCCTGGTAACACTAGACCTAAAAAATGCTTATCATTGCATTCCTTTTCATCCAGACTACAGCCGTTTCTTAATGTTTTGAGTGTCTGGATTACATTTTCAATTCTCTACCTTATCCTTTACATTATCCACCAATACTGCATCAATAATATTCATAAAGTCTAGTTCCAGTTATAGCTGATTGCAGGCTACAGAGTATCCACCTTTTTTTCTGTATTTAGATGACTTGCTTATCTTTGCAGAGTTTTTTTTCAAAATGTCATCAGTCTCACTCTTGGGTGAGAGATCTCTTCCACAAGCTGGGATTCCATGACAACATTCAAAAGTCCTTCTTGACTCCATCACACAGGATTGTGTTGTTGGGATGTCAACTAGACACCTCAGTTCAAAGAGCTTTCCTTCCACAGGAAACTAATCTTTATTTGCATCTATTTCTAAGGTTTTCCACTCAGACTTCAGCCACTGCAAGGGAATACCTCATGATGTTGGGTCTCATGGTATCTATGATTCTCATGATACCCCTGGCAAGACTCCATGTGAGAAAGATGCAGCTGTATCTGAAATCTCCTTGGCCCTAGCACCAACATCCTTTATAATTTCAAATTCCAGTACTGGGGGTTGTCAGAAGAGAAATCAGTTGGTGGAGACAACAGACATCCATAAATCAAGGTCTCTACTTCTCTCTCCCTGCTACAAAACAGTCAGTCAACACAGATGCTTCAGACTTTGCTTGGGAAGCAGTTTCAGGAGACATAAAAGTATAGGGGGTGTAGGACACCATGGACAGATGTAAGCACATAAATATCAAGGGCATGCTTGCTCTTATCAAGACACTTAAGTATCTGAACCATGTTCCCCTTGGGATCTCTTCAAGTGGTTACAGACAATAGCAGAGTGATGTAATACATCAACAAGCAAGAGGGAACCAGGTCATACCTCCTTTGCAGACCAGCCATGTTAGCTTGAGATATAGCTTCACCACATAATGTCAGTCTACAGGCATCCTACATTCTGTCAGAACAACATTGTGCAGCAGACAAACTGGGAAAACCCTCACAAATGGAAACTAGATCTGGGGGTCTTCCAAGACTTGATCCATCTCTAAGGATTTCCTCAAGTAGGTCTCTTTGTTTCTTCTCTGAACAATTGACTGAGAAAGTTCTCTTTCTGGACTCCATGCAAGATGGCCTGGAAGACAGATTCATTTTCTTTTCTTTGGACAAGAATGTTCCTATATGCCTTTCTACCCTTTCCACTAATTTTCAGGGTACTTCTGAAGATTCAGAGGAATCACCCAAGATAATTGTGCTGACTCCCTTCTGTCCTGGGCAACTGTTCTTCTCCCAGCTTTTGGAAATGGCCTAGGCCAATTACTCCAAGCTTCCTCATAGAATGGGTCTACTTACACAAAATGAGAGGTGTTTGATACACCCCAACATCAGTCATCTTCAATTGACTATCTGGATGATAGGGTCTTAATTCTTTTTAGGTACCTCTTTTCAGAGGATGTGCAGCAGATACTAATGGGGGTTAGAAAGTCTGCTACTAGAACATTGTGTATTACCAAATGGAAAAGGTGTTTTAGTTCTTGCCAACAACATAACCAGCACCCATTCAGGGCTAGTTGCTCTCTGATTTTACAATATTTATATGAGTTACTATCCTATGTCCTTTCTTATTCCTACATCAAGGTTCATTTATCAGCCATTTTAGAATGTCTACCTATGGATAGATCCTCCTCTTTTAAGGCAGACACATGCCAAAATATTCTTGAAAGACGTTTTGCATAACAGGCCTCCAAGTAAACCGGTGGTCCCTCCATGGGATCTTAATTTTGTGTTAGAGAAACTAATACTTGTTCCATTTGAACGAGCTAATCTGTCTGACTTGAGATTCTTAACATGGAAAACAGCTGTATTGATTATTCTGACCTCTGCAAGAAGGGCATTTGCATTGCAAGCTGTTATGGTGAGTCAACCCTATTTTTCACAGGGACATGGATTTCTTTGAGAACTAATCCTTCTTTTATACCGAATGTGGTAACAGAGTTTCTATTAAGCCAAATTAGCCATATCCCTGTTTACTTTTCTGAACCTAAAATGAGGGACATACTCCATACTTTGGATGTTCACAGAGAACTCAGGTACTATCTTGACAGAACTAAATCTTTCAGATCACTGGTTTAGTTATTCATTTCATGTGAAGGTAAGAAATGCCAAAACAAACTATCTCCAAATGGTTGTCTAAAGCTACTACTTTTTGTTATACTGAACAAGACAAATCTATTCCAGGCAGTGTCAAGGCCTACTCGTCAAGGACTTTGGCTTATTTTATGCCTTTTTGGAAAGGGTTAGATTCTGTAAGTATTCTAGAAGATGCTACATGGTCCTCTGTACATACTTTCACAAAGCACTATAAGCTGAATTCCTTCTCTACATCTAGATCATGCTTTGATAGGACTATTATCCAGGGGCTCCTGGCACCTTCTACATCCCAAATATAGTTAACTGTGGTAATCTACCCATATAACTAAGGTTACTACAGCTGTGATCAATATGAAAAACATAGTACCATTGTGTAAGTTGAACTTACCATAACTGTAGATGTTTGAATGATCACTGCTGCAGTAGCCCCTCCCTCCCTCCACCCCACTTGTTTTTTGGTGTGTTTATGATAAGGTGTGGACATTTATCTTTGTTATTCCTAGCCTTTTCAATTTAGAGTTCAGCCTCTCCCTCTCTCTCTTTGCTCACAGGAAAGCTCTGAAGGGTATTTTGCCCAAATGTGTCTTTTAGTCAGTTCATCTCAAGCTGCTTGACAGTTTGGGTGCATGGAAGGTGCCTTGAAGCTTTAGAATCTGGGTGGGTACTATATCCTTGCTAGGATATAACTCATACAGTTAAGGCTACTACAGAAGTGATCATTCAAGCATCTACTGTTATGGCAAGCTCAGCTTACACAGCTGTACTTTTATTTGTTGCAAGTAAAATGGCAAAGTCTACATATTCTTTTATGGAACATTGAGGCATTGTAGTTATACAACTTAGAAGAATGTTAAGTTGTCAAATATTCTGAGCATGTTGACAAGAGAAAGAAATACCATTTAAATAAATATTGTGATGGCAATACAACTTAGAAGAATGTTAAGTTGTCAAATATTCTGAGCATGTTGACAAGAGAAAGAAATACCATTTAAATAAATATTGTGATGGCAATACATAATTTGCTCTGGTTTAGAAGTAATCAGAAATTAATCACAGACACTGTAATAATATTTACAGTAATCACTAATTGATAATGGCTATACACATGACTTTTTATGAGATACAGATGATAGCTCTTAACATCATACTTCTAGAATTTGATGTTTTTATTTTACATTTTGTTCCATAGCTTTATATTGCTACAGTGAAGTGTAACACTTAAGTAAGACATTTTTTTATCTTGAAAGCAGTATGTTTTACATTTAATAGATATGTACTGCATTGCATTGTATTGCCAAAATGTCTGAACCTCACACTTTATGCTAAAAAACACTAAAATGACAACTCAATTGTCATTGATGCATAGTTTTAATATTTTGTATTTTTTTCTCTCCAAATGATATGTTGGTATTGGCTTTCTTAACACCTTCAGAACAATATTTTCTAGTTTACTTAAAAAGTACAATACATCAGATAAAGGAATGTATTTTTTATGGTTTTGCCTTCAGTTTTGATTGAACCAGCTAAAAATCATATCTTTTGAGCTATTAAAGTAAATCTCTTTTACATAATCTTCTTATTAAAGGAATTCCTTAGCAAATAATTGGACATGCAAAAGTACCACACGTAGTGAGCTAAAACCACTGCCATATGAAATTGAGTAATACCTGTTTAGTGATTAGATGAGTGTTCACTGCAGTGTCATTCTTACTTATATATTTTACTATAGATAATGATTTTCAAGACACTTCACTTTGTAATCAACAACAAATATGCATGTTTCATTGCAAAACTCCCTGGCATCATTCACATGACAGAATCTGAAAAGCTGAGGTAAAACACATTATTCAGAAATTCAGGCATAAGACTGACAATTTCATCACAAAATTGAATGAAAAAGAATGGAACCAGATGCTGGGCTCACAACAATTCCCTTTCTTCAAAATAAACTTAAATCATTAGGAAGCCATTAAAAATAATTCATTATTCTAAGGAAAAAATGATCATTGTAATCAAAGTAAAACACCTCTCTGTGCACATTATTTTTATGTACCAATGATTGCATAGTCGACTGCAAACATGTGACTGCTAGTTATGTCACAGTCACTTGCTTAAGTCTGTCTACATGTTTGTCAACAATAATGTGAAACTAAAATGTGTTCTCTACTGAATATCTACTAGAACATTACTTGTGCAAGGAATAACCTTTGAAAAGTACACGCTCCTCAATCAAGCCAGGGAGTTCTGTTTAAATTTTGCAAGACTCTTTCATAGATGTAGTTCCACACTTCCAAGATCTCTTCATATGAACATCCCTTTTCAAAAACCTATTTATTTTGCTATGCTTCTATAATAGGAGAAGCCTTTTGGAGAGAATGCTTATTTCTCAAATAGAACTCAAATACAGTACAGACACTGAAAAAAAACATTTAATTTCTCTTATCATTAGAATTAATTTAAGAAAAATTATACCTCAAGATTAGAATATGATATGTGTTATTATCTTTGGTAAGAAAAATTTATTAATTCATTAAGTATATGGACTGGAGCCACATGACATTATTTATGTCTTGCATCCCATTAATATGAATATTAATATAATTTATTCTACTACCAGCATTTTTACACAACAATAGTGTTATTTAACAAATGTGTATTTATACTCCTTCAGGTGATTTATGTTTAATACAGATGAATAGATTCTTGACCTAGACCATTCATAACATTTATTTATTTATTTTATTTTATATTCACATTTGTTAACCGGGTTAGTCTGTCTGGGTTCTTAGAAGCCCTTTTTCAGCAGAGAGCCGAGGAGAAAAGCTCCCCAAAAAAAGTTTAAGTAAACAAATAGTAAGAAGAACGATAAACACAGATCACATTTTAAGTATACATACTTCTGAAGTAATTACATAACATGCAATAAAGGATTATATAAAATGGATAGAAGTACAATACAATACATATATGGAAATGTTCATGTAGTATGGCAAGAAATTAAGCAGAAATATGATAAGACTAAGGTCAATACATTGCTGAACCAAGGTACTAGGCATGAAGTAAGCAAATATACAGATAAAGTTGTGTGAACTTTGGAAGTTAATAAATAAATTAAAGAACAGTAATAAGGGATTATGGGAATTGAGTGCAACATGAGCTAACTAGTATGGAATGGAATATATGGAATAATTATTTGTTGTCATTAACATTTTTATATTTGTTTTCAGTTATTTATTCTACAACTTATCTGCTAAACTCGAATCCTATAATTTTAGAAATTTCTTTTAAAGGCTTTTTATGATCTCTGCTTAGAAACTGTGCCCCGTGGTTTTGGCAATCTACTTTAAAGGTACATTTATAGGATTAGCATTTAGTGTAGGACATGAAATGATTTTTTAGCTGTTGTTATTGTTGATTTTGCCAAATATGACACTTTGAGATCTTAAGAATGTTATTACACCAAGTCTGCCTGTCAAAAACTAGTTCTTTAAGTTCTTGTGAATTCATATTCATTACTTAAATAATACTTTATATCTACCATAACATCTACTATCCACATCTTCTTTCACCTTTGATGGTTCCCAACATTAGTGGCTTTTTCTGGATATCTTGTCATACCATTACTAAGCTAAAGTATTTGTGTTTTAGTTTTGCTGTCAGGCCATGCAGTGAATGGTCTGGATATATTTCCTTAAGTATTGAATTTATGATCTTCTTGCAGTCCAGTAACTCTCAAAAAACATTCAATTCCCAATGCATAGCCTTACTTATAGTTCAGCTCTCACAGCCATATGTTGTTACTGGGAAATCCAGTTTTGACTATAGCAGCCATTACTGAAGTGAGGATTTTTTTTCATTTATAGTTTTTAATTCTTTTCACTTTTTTGAAAGGCTAAGACTTATACCCATTTCACTGTTGCTATGGCTCAGCGGGAAATAACGTCTAACAAAGAAGACTGAAGTCATGTGTGAAAAAACATAACTATATAGCCCCCTCTCTCTCTCTCTCTCTCCCTCTCTCTCTCTCTCTCTATATATATATATATATATATATATATATATATATATATGAGAGAGAGAGAGAGAGAGGTACAAACACACACATGTATATAAAGAAGCATTTTGTTGTCATGCCATATTTATAGAAGGCTTAGGCAATGGATTTCATGATGAATTCTTAAGTTCATAGATTAATACTAAGCTAACTGCCCTTGTAGGTCATTTTAAGCCCAGCCAATTGCCCCACTTGAGAATCAAAACTGTAACTTGTGTCTGTAAGGTAAACATTTTAACAATTTTGCCAACCTCCCTCCATTGAGCTTTGTCTCTCTGCAGTAGAATTGAGATGAGTGTCTAAATACACTGACTTTTTGCATTGGCTGGGAATCAAATCCAGACCTATTACTTGGAAGGTATTTATGCTCATCACTATACCACCAGTGCTAATGAGTGCCAAGCCTATGAGCCATAAAATGACTCTTCTAATTTTATAGTAAAATAATTTCTGTATTACACTATTAAAACTCCCATCTATTGCTTTTTTTATATGTTTTGCACATGTTTTATTTATTTTATTTTAAATTTGTTTACCGGGAAAGTCTGACTTGGAACAAAGCCAATTTTCAGCGGAGGCACAGGGAGGAATGCTCCAGATGCATATCTTTGTGACATGGGAGGAAACCGGAATGGGAGGAAACTGGAGCACCACATGAATGCAGAGAGGACATGCAAATTCTGCAAAGAAGGCACCCCAGCCAAAAATCGAACCAGAGAACCTCTTACTGTGAGGCGACAAAGCTACCACTGCACCACTGAGCTGATTTGATTTATTATTTAATCTTTAATTTAGTGAATTGCAGTAACTGATTAGGCTTTCCTTGGAATGTATTATAAAGAATTTTATCATTGTTACTATTGTTGTTGTTATTATTATTATTATTACTGTTGTTATTATTATTAGTATTATCATTGTTATTATTATTATTATTACTGTCATTATTATCATTATTATTATTACTGTTGTTATTATTAGTATTATCATTGTTATTATTATTACTGTTATTATTATTATTATTATTATTATGATTGTTATTATTATTACTGTTGTTATTAGTATTATCAGTGTTATTATTATTACTGTTATTAGTATTATCATTGTTATTATTATTACTGTTGTTATTATTAGTATTATCACTATTATTATTACTGTTATTATTAGTATTATCATTATTGTTATTATTATTATTACTGTTGTTATTATTAGTATTATCATTGTTATCATTATTATTATTACTGTTATTATTATCACTGTTGCTATTATTATTATTACTGTAGTTGTTATTATTAGTATTATTATTCGTTCTTGTGGGTAGTTTTCTAACTATTCGTGAAATACTTTATAGAGACTTTTTTATGTTTGAGGTATTATTTGCAAATTTTTCTCTAGTTGAATTAAGATTATTCATAAACTAGGTTTAACCTAGCTTAGAGTTGTGTTTTAGTTGGTTAACGTGAATTCTTATAATTTAATTCACTGTAGTTTGATGGGAATACTAGTTTTTGACTGGTTAGCTACAGTCCTTTTCCTACTTTCAATTTCATTAAGTTTAACTGATTTTTGCATTAAAATATGGACAGGTTTGCTTTCTATATCATTGTTTTACTTAGAGCAGTTGCTTCAGGGGGAGCTTTTTTGTTTATGTATGCTTATAGTTTTTGGTTTCTTTTTTGGTCTTCATAATTGAAAGATGTTAAGTTACAGGGAAAGTTTTCTGTGTGTGCATTTTTTAGTTTAGTTTTTAGTAGCACAGTGTAATGTATGTTTTTTTTTTTTTTGTGCGTATGTCACATGAATATGCAGTGGCATTTTCTATATGCCTACTTATGATTACTTGATAATGTTGTCCATGTTTATTTACTTTTTTCTTTTATTTCTTTTCTGTTTTAACTAACTGTAGAATTAGTTTTGCAGAAACTGTTTTTGGTTAGCTAAAATATTTTGAGGTTGTGGCAGGTGGCAGTTTTTGTGTGCAGCCGGTGATGTTCCCTTTTATGCTGCAGTGGCAAAAGCAAATGCAGAATGTCTTCATGATGTTTCAATTTATGTCATCACAGAGGTAATGTGCTGATAAAAGGTTTGATGATGTTTATAGGTTCCTAGGTGTATACTAGGCTAAAATTCACCCTTACAAGCCTGGCAGTGCAACACAGTAGAATAGTGATAAAGGGGGATTCCTAAAAGTTACCACAAAGTGTACCCTATGTGTAGACTGTAGGTAACCTGTGAGTGAATAGACAGCAAAAGTATTGTGATAGAGCTGCTCTTGAATTCAGAATAGTTACCTCAAGGTGTACACATAACATACACCTAGTGTTAACCTTTATGAATCCCACCTGTAAGTCTAGATATACAAGCAAATGTGTAAAGACAATGGAAAATATAGATGTTTTATTACTATTTTTATTTGGATCCATTACAAAGATATCTATAGTGGTGTTTTCACATAGCTTGCAGCACAATAAGGATCACCAAGGAAGTTTTTGTTATAGACATGGGCACTCAGATTCTCTATCACCTTATCCAATAAGGCTTTACTAAAGGTAGAGCTTGTATTTGTAAGCTAAAAATGATTTTGAGAGAGTGACACTTTCACTCTGGTTGAAAGTGCATCTGTCTGTGTAGCTTTCCTCAGTCTCCTTAAAGTCCTTGGCACTACCACCCCATGACAGAATCATACATATCTGAGGGATCTGAGGTAATAACCTGGGTTAATGATAGATTACATGGCCATAGGCAACAGGTATGAATAAGCCTACTTTCCTCAATATCTCTTGTTAATAGTGATATCTCTCAGTGCTTTGTCCTGGGGCCACTCTTTTTCTTTTGTTTAAGTTTCAAAAGAAGAGAACAATTCATTAAATATGCAGAAGATAGCAAAGTTAGGAGCATTGTCAATAACCTGACTGATGCCATTTCCCTTCAAACAACATTTAACATTACATATGAATGCTGCAGTAGAAATTACATTGACTTTCATGTCAAAAATGCAGAATTCTGGCATTTGTCAAACCTCCTCCCACCAAATAGCTTTATTTATACACTATGGACAGGCAAAAAGTAAACGTTGAAAACAGTAAAAAGATGTTGTAGCCCTATTAGATGATAACAGTAATGAAGATTCATCTGTTATTCATACAGATGGTAGCATCCATAAAGCATAGGAAACTATCCACCTTATTTTCCATGGAGATGAGAGCCATGCGAGAGAAATCATTTTCCCATTTACAAAACTCTTATTAGATCAGTTGTTTAATATAGTATCCTAATAGTGCAAGTATGAACAATGCTCAGATTCACACAGACATTCCCAGTAAGAGATGGTGTGCAACACAGTTCACTTGTTTGTCCACTCTTGTATGCATTGTTGATGATCAACAAAGCTGATGTATGTAGACAGTGCTGCACTTTAAGCAGACTTTGATCAGGACCTTCAAAAATCATATGGGGAATACAAAAAAGAAGGCACTTGGATGTGGAAGCACAGAAAAGACAGTGTTATGGAGTAAATTGTAGAATTCTGAAGAAACTGAAGACTAAAATAGATGGAGAAATAGCTGAAAAGGTTAAGAGCAAGATAAGGTGGGGGAAGGGAAGTCAAAATAAGGAGGTCAAAGTTAGAATCAGAGGTTCTGCAGCCAATCAGCACAAAGGTTCAATGGTAATATGGGAAAGGGGAATGCCAGAGAAGCTTAAAAGCAAGATGCATAAAACAGAGGTGCAACCAATGCCTGTATATGGCACAGAAACTTGAGCTGTGAAGACAGAAAAGCTGAGGAAGCCTGAGGTGATGAAGATGAAATATGTGAGATGAGTATTAGGAGGAATACTGTGGGAGAGATGAAGAAATGAGAACATAAGAGAGGAAGCAAAGTAGCTCCAGCCTAAAGGATGGTCAAGGATAACAAACTAGAGTGGTTCAGCCACATGTGCATGAAAGGAGAAGACTATTTCATAAAGCAGATTAAGGACAGACAGAAAGAAGGTACGAGAAGATGAAGATGTCCAGCCATGAGATGCTTAGATTCCACGAGAGAAGACCTACTGCAGTTGGGCATGACTGTTGAAAA